>NC_064272.1:3371250-3695000 GCF_003254725.2 Canis lupus dingo
TCTATTCAACAAGAGGACCTAACAATCATGAATATTTGTGTCCCCAATGTGGGAGCTGCCAAGTATATCAATCAATTAATAAAGTTAAGACATACTTAGATACACTAATAGTAGGACTTTCTGCAAATGACAGATTTTCTAAGCAAAACATCTCCAAAGAAACAAGAGCTTTAAATGATACACTGGACAAGATGGATTTCACAGATATATACAGAACTTTGCATCTGAATGCAACTGAATACACATTCTTCTCAAGTGCACAGGGAACTTTCTCCAGAATAGACCACATACTGGGTCACAAATCAGCTCTCAACCGATACCAAAAGATTGGAATTGTCCCCTGCATATTTTCAGACCACAATGCTTTGAAACTAGAACTCAATCACAAGAATAAATTTGGAAGAAACTCAAACACGTGGAGGTTAAAGAGCATTCTGCTAAAAGATGAATGTGTCAACCAGTAAATTAGAGAAGAATTAAAAAAAAGATTCATGGAAACTAATGAAAATGAAGATACAACCATTCAAAATCTTTTGAATACAAAAAAAAAAAAATCTTTGGAATACAGCAAAAGCAGTCCTAAGAGGGAAATTCATTGCAATACAAGCATCCCTCAAAAAAGTGGAAAAAACCCAAATACACAAGCTAACCTCGCACATAAAGGAACTGGAGAAAGAACAGCAAATAAAACCTACACCAAGCAGAAGAAGAGAGCTAATGAAGATTTGAGAACTCAATGAAATACAGACCAGAAGAACTTTGAACAGATCAAGACAACCAGAAGTTGGTTCTTTGAAAGAATTAATAAGATAGATAAACCATTAGCCAGCCTTATTAAAAAGAAAAAATACTCAAATTAATAAAATCATGAATGAAAGAGGAGAGATCACAACCAATACCAAGGAAACACAAACTGATTTTAAAAACATATGAGCAGCTATACACAAATAAATTAGTCAATCTAGAAAAATGGATGCATTTCTGGAAAACCACAAATTGGGCAGCCTGGGTGGCTCAACGGTTTTGTGCTGCCTTCATCCCAGGGCCTGATCCTGGAGACCGGGGATCGGGTCCCATGTCGGGCTCCCTGCATGGAGCCTGCCTCTCCCTCTGTCTGTGTCTCTCCCCCAACCTCTCTCTCTCTCGGTGTTTCTCACGAATAAATAAATATAATCTTTTTTTTTTTTTTTTTTTTTTTTTTAAAGAACACCACAAATTACCAAAACTGGAACAGAAAGAAATAGAAAACCTGAACGGACCAACAACCAGGGAGGAAATTGAAGCAATCATCAAAAACCTCCCAAGACACAAAAGTCCAGGGCCAGATGGCTTCCCAGGGGAATTCTATCAAACGTTTAAAGAAGAAACAATACCTATTCTATTAAAGATGTTTTGACAGATAGAAAGGGATGCAATACTTCCAAACTCGTTTTATGTGGCCAGCATCACCTTAATTCCAAAACCAAAGACCCCACCAAAAAGGGGAATTATAGACCAATATTCCTGATGAACACAGATACAAAAATTCTCAACAAGATACTAACCAATAGGATTCAACAATACATTAAGTTTATTCACCATGACCAAGTGGGATTTATCCCCAGGATGCAAGGCTGTTTCAACCCTCATAAAACAATCAATGTGATAGATCATATCAAAGAGAGAAGAACCAGGAACCATATGATCCTCTCAATAGATGCAGAGACAGCATTTGACAAAATGTAGCATCCATTCTTGATCAAAGCTCTTCAGAGTGTAGGAATAGAGGGAACATTCCTCAGCATCTTAAAAGCCATCTATGAAAAGCCCACAGCAAATATCATTCTCAATAAGGAAATGCTGGGCACTTTTCACCTAAGATCAGGAACACAACAGGTATGTCCACTCTCACCACTGCTATTCAGCATAGTACTAGAAGGCTTAGCCGGTAAAAATAAGTAAATTTAAGGGCACCAGGTGGTTTGGTTAAACACACAAGTCTTGGTTCAGCTACAGTCATGATCTCAGGGTCAAGAGATCAAGCGCCACCTTGGTTCCATGCTTAGTCTGTAGTCTGCTTAGGACTCTTTCCCTTGCCATCTCCTTCCCCCTCTGCCCCTCCCAGATCTTGGACACATGCTCTCACTAGCTTTCTTTCTCTCAAATAAGTAAGTAAATAAATAAATAGAATATTTAAAAAGAAATACATTTACACCTAAAAAAAAAAAAAAAAAGACTGTAGTCATTTTGGCCTCCCAAAGTCTGAATTCCATCTTTGAAAGTCAGCAAGACTGCAACCTCTCTTTGGATTCCCCTCCTTATGTTGTGGCATTAAAAATCTGCAACATAAGGAGGAGCATGTAGTGAGCTCAGGCCTTTTTAGGGATCAAATCATTTGGTTTTAGTCTCTCAGGAATCATTGCCCAGTGCTTTCTGTTGTCCAGTGTCCATCTTATTCCATATATTTTGTCTGTTTAAAAAATTTTTTTAAGAATGGAGGTTAATTCTGGTATCTACTTCATCATGGCTGAGCATATAATTTAAATGCAGGGGGAAAAAAGAAAAAAGAAATTTATTGTAAAGATAGAAAAGCATATCACAAAACTCAGGGCTAGAATAAAATCAAAATTAGGAATTAGGAATTTATAAACTTCAGTAACCCAGGCTATACTTTCTTTTTCTCTCTCATCTCTGCATCTCTCTATGGGTCTCAGTTGACTGGCTTTCTGCTAAAAATGACTAAACGGGTCCACTTCATTGTTGCCAGATTTACATATTATTTTTCCATTAACTTGCAGAAACTTCTTCTTGAGGAATTTTCCTTTCCAACAGTTTGTTTGCAAAACAATTTGTGATTACTAGAAAATATGTTATCAAATACTATTGTAACAATATTATTTTACATATTTTTAAGTAGTATTAAGTATTATGTTAAATAATATGCTTAATGTTGTTAAACCTTGAGGAACTTAGTGCTTTGTAGGTAAGAATTCTGATTTGAATTTATTATTTAATATGTCAAATTTAATTTAAATAGTAAATTTGAACTTGTTTAATACATAAGTATAGTTAATATCAAAATGTTCTCCACATTATTATTTTACCCTTGCATAATCTAAAGTTTCATTCACTTTTAAAAACAGCTGTTACAGTTTTGTTGATTTACTCAGAATGATGTTTTTATTTGTTCTTGAGTTAGTATGACTATTTAGAACCTGTGTCTCTAAATAATTTAAAAATTTCTGCCATTGCACATTTATGTTTATGTGTACTCAATTTTTATTTTATTCCTTTGATGAATATTAAGGCTTTCCTGCAAGCGATCGTATCTTCTCAACTTTGCCTCAACTAAATTGTTCAGTGTTGTCAATAATTTTTATATTTGAATTCTTTATCAAATACATAGCATACTAATTTTTGTTGTGGCAAACTATTCCTCATTAGATACTTCACCATTGACCTTTTCCCACTACAAAACAGATATTGCACCTTTAACAAATTAAGAGCTGATTTGGAATGAAACTGAAAGTTTATGACTTTACATCTTCTGTCAACTTATAGTAAAATGTAAAGAATATACAAGAAATACCACTGTTTTAAGGATCAATGTAAAAATACAACATTAAAGATTTTTGAATAAAAGTGAGTGATAGCTTATGTCAAGTATTCAGTTCAGTTCAATCATTGCTCAAAATATTGGTTGAACAAATAAGTGAATAAATAGTGAATATAATGTGAGCTATCACCATTCATAAATTAACTGTGACTCTCTTGGAATGAGAAGACACAGATCATCTGTAAATATTGTGTAATGAAATATGTGATTATGCCCACTATTATGTAACCTGGTTGTCTTTCTTAATTAAAAGATCATCTTTCTTAACTAATTTAAAAGCTTGCAGATGTATGATTTAAAAAAATGTAAATGCTTCTTGAAAACACTTTCATTGTTGATTTTATACCTCCTTAAGCTATTTGAATTTTATTTTACCATGTTCATTTCTCTTTAAGAAATGAAATAATAATTCTTATTAAAATTTCAGAATAAAAAAGTCACAATTAAAAAAATGATTACTTAGACTTGACACCAAATGCACAATCCATAAAAAAATTGATAAATTGGAACTTACCAAAATTCAAAACTTCTGCTATGCCAAAGACTGTGTTAAGAAGAAGAAAGAAAGAAAAAAAAAAAGATGAAAAGACAAACTGCAGAGTAGGAGGAAAGTTTGTGAATCACATATTTGACAAAGAACATGTCTATAGATTCTGTTAAGAACTTTCAAAACCCAACTATAATAAAACAAATATTCCCATTACAAAATGGCAAAAGACATAAACAGACATTCCATTGAGAAGGGGACAAACATATGGACAAATAAGTACCTGAAAAGGTGTTCAACATCATTAGCTATTAGTAAAGGGCACATTCAAACCACAGTGGGATGTCATGCACCCCTATTAGAATGGCTAAATTACAAAAAAAAAAAAAAAAAAAAAAAGAAAAGAATAACACAAAATCCCGGTGATGGTGTTGAGAAACTGGTTCACTGATACATTGACAGCACAGATTTTAAATGGTATAGCTACTCTGCTAAAGAGTGTGGTGATTTCTTACAAAACTAAACATGTTTTTACCAAATGATTCAGCAAATGCAGTCTTGAGCATTTATCCTAGATATATGAAAATGTACATCTACATAAAACCTGCACATGAATATTCAAATCATCTTTAGCTTAATAGCCAAAGACTAGAAATAACCCAATGTTCTTTGATGGATTAATGGTTAAATAAACTGTATTACATGCCTCCTGTGGGACACTACTCAGCAATAAAAAGAGAACTATTGATATATCCTTTGATGGATTTCAAGGGAATTACACTGAGTAAAAAAGGTTACTCTCAATACTTATATGCTGTATGATTTCATTTGTATAATAGCGCTGAAATGATGAAATTTTAGAAATGACAAACATATTAGTGGTTTCCAGGAGTTTGGGAGAGGAGTTGGGAGGAATGTTGCGCTGTGGTTGTAAAAGGTAGTACCAAGAATCCTGGTAATGGAATTGTTCTGTGTTCTGACCTGTTGTGGTGGTCATACCAACCTACACATGTGATAAAATTATATGGAAATATATACACACAAAGACACAAATGAAGGAATGTAAAACTAGTGAAATCTGCATAAGATCAGTGGATTTTATCAATATTAATTTCCTGGTTGTGATATTGTGCTATTGTTATGCAAGATATTATCATTGGGTGAAACTGGGTGGAAGATTTTTGTGATTTCACTGTATTATTTCTTGAAACTGCACGTGAATCTATAATTATATAAAAATAAAAAATGATTATTCACTGGTAATATGAATCCACTACTGTAGTATGTACTTGCCATTTCTACAGACATTAATCTGAAGAATGATATTAAGTAACTGATTAGAATAGGTGAGATGGTGTTGGGGGAAGGGGAGGGGAAGTGCTTTTCCTCCAGGGAAGGAAAGGGGATGCTAAGATGAGAGGCTGGAGTGTCTGATCTAATTGGAGAACATGATCATAGTTCCAGGTTGAGTACAAGGGCATTGATAGAAGCTTGACTATAGGCTGGGTTTTCTGGAAGCAGATAATGAGACAGAATTTTGAGTATTTTGGGGGGATCAACACCTATGAAAGAAAGGTAACTATAATAGAGCTCTAAGGGGAGTATTGCTTTTCAGAGTCATCCTGAGCTTTACCTAATGGCTTTACTCAGGCATTAGATGTAGACTACTCTCAATGAGCAGAACCCCAGGTGAAGAGGCTCTCTGCTGCTAAGACAGATCCTGAAAGAGCTGACAGCTGGAGACTGCTGACTGCACTTCCTGTAGCTGGGCAGCAAATCCTGTCTGGAAGGGGGATGCAGACAGTGTATTTTTATGTCTATCACAGTTGGCATACATAGACCCAGGTCAGTGACTGAGTTAATATTGAACTTAAACAAATAATTAAAAAAAATGGAATTTGGAGAAAGAGACTGGGAATGAACATGCAAGTCTTCTTAGCAACATGAGTAGATGTAACTTCATCTAAAAATAGGAGTGATTGATGGTTGAGGGCTTTGGCTTCTCTCTGTAAATTGATGGGGTTATGCAATGAATGTGGGCCATAAACTTTGGTCTTTGAGCTCTTATGTTTGTTTGTTTTTTAATATCCTATTCTAGATAGTGTTTGCAATTGTTGGGTTTACTAAGAAATACCAGTTGAAATGGTACAAGGGATTTTATTATTATAATGGATATTTTAGCTTTGCAGAAAAGAAAAAATGTTTCAACCCACCCACTTTCTGATCCAAGGGACAACCTGCTACCTATCAGTCAGTTGCAGAAAATGTTGACAATGTCTCACTCACTGAACTGATTTCATCCTCCATTTGAGCAATGTGATATTTTACAGATAGGAGAAGCTGCTGTTTGTCCTCCATTTAGGACTCCCTCAATACGTTTATAAGGAGATGGTTAGAACTGGCAGGTAATATAGGAAAGGCTCTTCAAAGGAACCTCTTAGCATTTTCTTATTCCTGCTGAATGGAACCTGAAAAAGCTATTGTTACATTTCTTATGGAGTTCCCCAACGCCTCTTAGAAATGAGCCATATTTAGTTTAAAACAAATTTCCTGAAGTAAACAATATATTTCCCTGATTTTCATCTCTCTTGGTGAGCTTCCAAAAAACTTGGAAGTGAATTAGTGTGCAATTTGCATCCAAATCTTAGCCAAGGGGATGTGGTTTATTATAATACATAGTCCTCCTAATTATTGAACAGCCCAAGAAAACTCGGCCCAGTGTGCATCTGTTCTTGCTTGACCACACTGCCAAACATAATTTGGCAAGCACAGAAATGTACATTGAGCAGACCTACAGTCTAATTTGCATTAGAGTTTGTGGTAATTATATGAAAGCTATAACTGAATGAGCTTGTCCTCTCTTTTTAGATCAGTTCATTTCTAAAAAATAAACAAGAAGCAAACCCCTCAAAGAATTTCCTTTTTTTATGTGTCTTTGAGGTTTCTCAATGTGATTTAATCATTGCCCAAGTGTTAGTTCTGCTTATACATGAAGAAAAAACATCTTTCCCACATATTTCATGCAGACTTTCTTCCATTACCCTTGATGTCTATGGGTCGACTGTGCATGTTTCAATATATATTTGATATCATTCTCAAGAGAGTGAATTAGGCTACTGTTGA
This sequence comes from Canis lupus dingo, assembly GCF_003254725.2. Taxonomy (NCBI): domain Eukaryota; kingdom Metazoa; phylum Chordata; class Mammalia; order Carnivora; family Canidae; genus Canis; species Canis lupus. The sequence continues at coordinate 3,378,456 of NC_064272.1, forward strand.
CCAGATGTCTACATTATTTGGTAATTTGCATCTAAGAATCAACAAATGGGTTCATCCTCTAATTACTTTAAGAAGTAATAAGGAATCATTGAAAGAGATATAAACTAAAAATCACAAAGTTCTTATTATTATCTTTGCTGGGCAACCTTAAATAAATCACTAATCCCTCTGATTCTCAGTTTTCTTATATATAAAATGAGAATGTCAATGCATGCTTTATCTACCTTACATAGTTTATGTGTGTGCCAACTGGAAGGAAAAAAGATTTAAAAGTGTTTTGGCAAAAAAGTATAAATGATAAAGTTGTTATTAGCTACATACCAATACAGACACAGAGCCTGTAGAAAATAATGTAGCCTACTACACAAACTACACTTAGAGACCACCAGGGAATCGGAAGCTTAAGCCAACCAAGTTGGAGATTCTGTGAGTTGGGATGATTATGGCCCAAGTGCTCTAGAGCTGAACTGTCCATTGTGGTAGCCACTAGCCACATGTATCCATTGAGCACTTGAAATGTAGCTACTTCAAGATAAAGTATGCTGTAAGTGTAAAATATACACAAGATTTCAGACAGCATAAAAGAGTAACAACCTTATTAATGTATTTATGATAATTACAGTACATTAAGTTAAATACATGTATCATCAAAATGTCTGTACTGCTTTTATTTTTTGAATTTAGCCTCTAGAGGAAAAAAGAGAGAGAGAGAGAGAGATAGAGAGAGAGACGTAGAGAGGGATAACATGAAACAGACTCTTAACTATAGAGAACAAATTGATGGTTACCAGAGGGGAAGTGGATGGCAGATTGGGTTAAATAGGTGATGAGGATTAAGGAGGGCACTTGTGATGAGCACTAGGTGTTGTATGGAACTGCTGAATCACTATATTGTGATTGAAACTAATCACTATATTGAAACTAATATTATACTGTATGTTAATTAACTGGAATTTCAATAAGAACTTAAAAAATAAAAAATGGGAGAAAAATAAATAAATTTAGCCCCTAGAAAATTGAAAATTACATATGTGACTTACATTATATTTCTCTTAGAAGTGCTACTCTAGGGCATGGAGCTATGGGATATCTGAATTAAATCCAGGGTTAACGCCAAGATTAGGAACTAAACAGGCAATTGAAGCACAAAGCAGGTACAAAGCAACAGGGTCGTGACTAGGGACATCAAGCCAGAATTTGTGGATTTGGAAGGGTGAGCAGTAAGTGGAGCTTAGAGGTATATTTTGGAACGTGCATTGCAATTGCACTTACAGAAAGCCCTTGGCTTTGTGGGTGGAGAGGGAGCTCTTAAAGACACCAACCAGCTCAGACACAGCAGTATTATTCTCTAAAAAAGATTATATTTAGTAAAACCACAAAAGTCTAGAGCCTTTAGGGAATGCATTTTTGTGTGTGTGTGTGTGTTTGAGTATTCTGGTTATTTTAGTGTTTATCCTTTAAATACCAAAGTTAAGACAAAATTTGAAGCATTTCATTTGGAAATATTTCTGAAAATATATTAGGAACCTTTTGCCTTCTTGTACATGATATACTGAATGTAATTTTTGTGACATCCAATTTATACAAGGTAATTATCATGGATGCAAATGATAATTTTCTATAATGTATTAATGATCCACGAAATATTGTGGGGTTTGATTTGAGAGTGGCTGGTTGCTCCAACACTAAATGGTCCCAGCTGGGAATGTGGTTCAAGTTATGTCTGTTTCTATATTTCTCCACACTTCCCCTTGCTACCACCAGCACATTCTTGTACTCTCAGTGTGTCTTCAAATAGCAGTCTTCACCCATTCGTTTGTTGTATCTAATCTATTGTGGATCTGGAAGTTGGAAGAAAAAAAAAAAAAAAAAAGAAAAAAAAGAAAAAAAAAGAAAAGAAAACAGGCTCTTTTGTAGTGTAGAAAAAGCAAATGTAAATATATTCTGAATGAGGACCTACAGATTCCCCCCCATGCACAAGTTATGATGATGGATTTTGTGACATTTTGCTTAATTACAGGCATTTTTGTTATTGTTTAAGTGACCCAAACTGTAATCTAAGCTGGTTTGCCTGAGAACTAAAGTTTCAAATATTTGAGATTTAAATATGATACATTTCACTGTGATACAGAATCAGAAATAATAGACCTGTTCTGGCCTGCCAAGCAGGATACATCTCTTCCTATCAGGAAGGGGCATAATGCTTTCAGCTTGTTGGTATCCAACACTAAACTATTCCTTCTTTAGCACCAATCTCATATAAATTTAGAACTCAGGTGTCTTCTATGATTCACATGCTATTTCTTGACAGGGTATTCTGTGCAAAGTAATTGAGAGGGCCATGACATAAGAAGTAATGGAAAAATAGCTTTGCCAAATACTTAGTTAATGTTATTTATAAACTTATTTAGGCTATATGTATGTTAAGCATATCATGTGAACTACATGAAATACCCATATTAAACATGGATTAAGTTTAAAAGTAAAGGTCAGATTTCTGGTTAGGCCAGTGATCTTTAATGGGTATTTTTTCCATCTTTTCATGTGTTTATCATTAATTGCAGTTTTAGTGAGCACAAAGGCATTTCATCTACACTTTATGGTAACCAAAAATATGGGCTCAACCACTGTAGATTTAGTGAGATGTCTACCAAAAAAGTTCCAGTGTCCTGTTTCCTTTATGTCTGTGACACTTGAACTTGTTGGAGCTTGTAGATGCTGCAAATTATAATCACTAATTGTTGAATCTGAAAGAGAAGCCATTTTATTATTGCTAGGAGATGGCCACTGATTGTTTAGCCACACAGGGCTGTGATCTCTGCAAGGTGACAGCACATATATAATCGCAGGAGGCAGTGTAGAGTTAAGCGTGTGAGAAACTGGTACGAATCTTGTCTTGGGCGTGTAACCACTGTATCATCCTTCCTTTCTGTGCTAAACTCCTATCTACTCATCTGTGATGTAGAGATGGTAATAATACCTATATCCTGGTATCCTGTTAGAATAGCTGTTCTGTGATATCTCATTCCAGTGATGGTTTTTAAACAAAGCTGAGGAAAGGAACATGATTTTTTTCTCTATGGTTTTTGCTTCTGAGACAGAACAGCATATGGGTTTATTTGATTTTGGGTTTTAGAGCGATTCAACTAAGGATTGGGTGACCAACTTTACAGAAAGACATGTATAGCCTGTGAGGAAAATCAGTGCCAGGGTACATGAGAAACCCCACAAAGGATTGATAAATAGACTGTTGATTTGGCCAATATGGAGAGCTGCATATTCATGTGCCAATAAAGACACAAAGCGATAGAAGAATATGATGTAAATACAAGAAATCCAGCACTTTTTAAAGGAATGATCAGTAAACTTTCTGCCACTATTCTTAACTTTCCGTAACTAATATTACTATCAAACTAATGATCTAAAGTTTCCAAAATTGAAAATGAAATATTTCACCACGAATCTAGTGGTATTTATTCTAAATATGCTGTTGGAATTATTCTTTAAATTAAAATTAACATTTCAGCATTGTTAGTTTATTTTTTTTAAGATTTTATTTATTTACTCACAGACACAGAGAGAGGCAGAGACACAGACAGAGGGAGAAGCAGGCTCCATGCAGGGAGCCCGATGCAGGACTCGATCCGGGGTCTCCAGGATCACACCCCAGGCTGCAGGCGGTGCCAAACCGCTGCGCCACCAGGGCTGTCCAGCATTGTTAGTTTAATATGTTGAATGCCTTCTTCTTGAGTGTTTATTCGTGTTTAATCTTTTTTTGTGTGTTTAATCTTTACAGCACCTCCTTTTTATCCCCATTTTATAGATGAAGAAATGGATTCACAAAATGACTTACTAAATTGTGTTAGTTTACCTAACTAGTAAGAAGCAGAGGCAATATTTGATATTTGATATATTTGATAATATATATATATATTTGATATCTTATCAAATAAGAGTGGAATGATTCTGACAGCTACTTTAGCTTAAACAATTAGCAGGGATCAATTTATATGGCAAAGGCTCAGAAGTGATCATTGCATAAATTTCTCTGCTTTACAGAACACATAGACTGATTCGCTTGACTCCTATTCTTCTTAAAATGTCTCTCAACATCATCAAATACCTGCATATAGAAGAATTCAAATTAATTTTATACTGTTATTGAGATCCACAGAAATTATACCCAGTGACGTAAACAACCACAAATTCTATCCAAAGACCCAGGGTACTTCCAGAAGTTTATGTTTTGGACAAGTTTTGTGTAACATCTACACCGGTCATGACAGATCATTTTCTCAAGTTGATGTCTTAGTCTTTTTAGGCTGCTATAATAAACTGCCATAGACTGAGTGGCTTATAAACAATAGAAATTTATTTCTCACATTTCTGGAATCTAAAAGTCTGAGGTCAGACTCTTTCCGCTAGCACACTGCCAACTTACTGTATCCTCATAGGGTGGAGAGCAGAGAGGGGAAGTAAGCTCTCAAATGACTTATAAGGGCACTAACTGTTCCTGAGGGGTCCACCCTCATAACTGCATCTAATCCTAATTATCTCCCAAGGCACCACATCCTAAAGCCATCACATTGGGAGTGGAGAAGGATTACAATATGATTTTGGGGGGAACACAAACATTCAGCCCATAAAAAGTGAGTCTATAATCCATTCATTAGATCCAAATTCTAACTGTCCCATCAAACGACCAAATTTTTTGATGTTATCAGAGTAAATCACCTATGTGAAAGCATTTTGAGAGAAACCACTATACAGTTAGTTATAACATTAATTTGAACCTCTATTTTTATGACCACACACTCTATAGGTAAAGGTGGCTGTGTTTTAACTTAAGGATTCCAAATCTGCCCATAGGTACTCTGAGCCTCCAGATCCATTAATATCTGTTAAGAAATGTTTATACTTTTGTTCAGTGAGGCATACAGTGTGCCATCAGATAGCACAAACTTCAACAGTGGTGTGAAGGCTTGAGATCTCAAGACATCAGGAGTATCCTTGAGTGGTACTCTGTAAATTACCGTAAACTTCTTGAGAGTAAGAACTGGGGTCTTATGTAACTATGCAACCCCGGCATCAAGCCATGATAGGCACAATAAATGTTTGTAGAATTGAATTCCTTGTGGTGACTCCAAAGCTGTGGTGGTAGCAAGGAAGGAGAAAAACTATGTATCAAACACTGTGTCCCAGCCAGGCCCCTACTGGAGCTTTCATTCTTATATCCTGCACAGAGTACAGACTAAGGGATTCTGTTGTGGTTCAGGGTAGGATGTTTATGTTCCATAAAGGTGTTTAAAGAGCCTATAACCTACTATGTGAATGCTGGTAACTAGAAGGCAGTGGGCTTAGTAAATAATTCTATTGTTCTTTACATGCAACTCTTCAGATCCCCCCGTCACAGACCTTCAACAACATTGGGCAAAGAAGGATTGAGGCTTATCACGTCCCATGGAATATCAAGTAGGGATTTCAGGGCTGCATAAGATAAATGTGAATAATAAAATTCCAATCTGTGCTATTATTATTTCTATCAATAATAATACTTTCCATTTCTCCATTTGAATTTATATTAAAGATGTATATGTCCAAATTAATAGAAGTTCTAGTTATTCATGATGTATTACTATGCTCCCTGTGACGTCATTTTGTTTTTATCTGTCTCGTATACTCAGTATTTTATGGTGCTATGAAATCTATACTGGAGACACACTGTGAAGTCTAGATTACTTAAGGTCAAATTCGATTCTTAGTCCTTTAAGTGTTTAGAAAATTGAGATGAAAGAGACGGGCACTGAGGGGGGCACTTGAGGGGATGAGCACTGGGTGTTATTCTATATGTTGGCAAATTGAACACCAATAAAAAATAGATTTATATAAAAAAAAGAAAGAGGCTGAGATTTTGGATCTGATATCACTCAGCAATACCTTGCAATGAAATCAACTTTCCTTTGTGAAATTCTGAAAGTAAACACTAATATCTGAATCTTACACTGAATCTAATATCAAAGTAATAGACTGGGCTTGAAGCTGGAGAGGAGGGAAAAAAAGAAACTTCTTTATATACAGACTGTAATTCTCTAGCATTTCAGGGATTTCTGGGAAGACTTATTTAATCTACCTTGTCATGTGCTGACATTTAATAAACACCTCACTCCTTTCCAGGTATTTTTAACAGTGAGCTGCAGAAGAGTAAATCCCTGGCCAGTTAACAGTATTGAAATGACCGAACAGCTTCTCTCTTGAAAAACAAGACTAATGGTAAGAATTTCTATTTTAGTATGATCATCTTCATTCGGTCAACAGTATACATGTACATACCTGCAATGTACATTGTTTGCTAGGAGTAAACATATATTTTTGTCTTGGTGTTGATGCTTCTATGGTATTATGAATATAGTTCCATTTGAATGACACATAATTCATTGCTCTCTTTCGTTGGTTAATATTTTCATGAGGATTTTTTCCCCCCACACCAGTGTAAAATGTGCCTCCCTGTGCATAGCACACATCCTCAAAGAATGCTAACACTTTACAAATTTGCTGGCTAATGTATCTGCAGAGAATATCCGCCTCATCTGACAAACACCATCTCAGCTCAGGAAGCCATGTTCAATCCGTCTATCAGATCTGACATTGGTGGTATCCACACAGCCCTTCCCAGCACACACCCTGCCTTTAAAGGCCTTCCCATCCCTGTTATTGGTCTCACAGATGATAGAGTATGACACTCCATAAACAATGAGCTAGGCCTTTTGTAGGCTGCTTTGCTTTTCTTGGCTTCAAACTGCCACTGAATGTCAAATCAATTTGGCTCTCATTAGAACAGCTTTATATGTGCAAATGTATTTGGGTCTCGTTGCCACTTTTTTTTCCCTATTTTTTTCTCCTTTCTATTCCTCCTCTTCTCTTGAAGATGATGTAATTTTTCTCTAATCCATGCCAACACCTGTTTCTTTAAAAGAGAGAGAGAAGAGAAAGAAGAGTGAGAAACTGCTCAGTGTGCTGCTCTTTATCACAATCAGCATGAACACCAAGCTGCCACATTATGGCTCAAGTCTCCCCAGAACAAAGAGAAAAGGCCTTGTTGCCATGATATTGTACATCACAGGGGCCCAGATAAAGTCAGGAATCTATGTAAACCCTGGTTCCTGATGTCTGGAGAGACGGCTGTCGAGATAGAGCAAGGTGTGGAAGCTGGTTTTATTGATAAGTGATGAAGCCAGCAATAAATCTGATGCTGTGCTTAAGGATATCTGAGCCAGAGCACCATGTTTGATGGAAGACTCTTGATTTGGGAGAAATAGAGGACTAAACCTTACAGAAGAGCACACACTTAAAGAGGCTTGGGAAGCTGAATGATAAACAGACAGCTGGACAGAAACAGATAAAAACACAAACTAGAGTCTGACCAGTGTTTTTATGTTGATGTGTATACACTTTTTCATTTATATGGGACACTCTGAAACATGGACTTTGAGGTCTTTGATTCAAATAAGTCATTTTGTCACTAGAAAAGAAACACACATGTATCTGATAGCATTTAAAAAAAAGATTTTATTTATTTATTCATGAGAGACACGGAGAGAGGCAGAGACATAGGCAGAGGGAGAAGCAGACTCCCTGTGGGGAGCCTGATGCAGGATTCAATCCCAGGATCCCGGGATCACAACCTGAGCCAAAGGCAGACACTCAACCACTGAGTCACCCAGGAGCCCCATCTGACTGCATTTTAAAGAAATGTGTGCAGCTTGATCTTTGACTTCAGTGCAACAAATTCTTTTCAATTTATTGATGCAAGAGAAATATGAAGTAGGGTGAGTTGAATCTAAATTCATAAACTAGCTTATTACTATAATTCTTTTTTTTAAAGATTTATTTATTTATTCATTCAGAGTGAGCAAGAGAGAAGCAGAGACACAGGCAGAGGGAGAAGCAGGCCCCACGCAGGAAGCCCGATGCGGGACTCAATCCCGGGTCTCCAGGATCACACCCCAGGCTGTAGGCGGCACCAAACTGCTGCGCCACTGGGGCTGTCCCTTAGTACTATAATTCTTAATAGTGTATGAAATTCTGAGACATTCAGGTGCTTGAGAGTTCACAAATGTATATGTGTTTACATGCATACTCATTCACTTATTGAGCTCCTATTATATGCACCATTTCTGCGTGCTTGGGATACATCCTTGTACAAAATTTAAAATAATCCCCATCTTTATGGAGCTTATGTTCTAGGGGGGGTATACAGACAAGAGCCTAGGAAATATTGAAATATAAAGCCTGTTAGAAAGTGATAAATGTTACACAAAAAAGCTGAGTAGGGTAAAGAAGATTGAGAACTCTTGCTCACGTTTGGTTATAATTTTTAATAGGAGAATCAGGGTAGATATCTTTGAGAGGGTGACTTTTGAACAAAAACATGAAGGATGTAAGAGAGAGATCTATCTGTAAATCTGGGGAAGAAGACACTAGACCAAGGGAACAGACGGTGCAAAGTCTCTGATGTGCATGCAAGACTAGAACACATGGACAGTGTGGCCAAGAGAAAACAGGAAGGTCTATCAGAGAGAGAATGGAGGTGGGCCCAGGTAATGTATTACCTATGGAAAGGCCGAAGATTTTGTACTTTGAGCAAAATGGTGATGTATTAGAAGATTTTGACTAGAGAACTTATATGGTTCAGATGTCACGCATTTGTATCTACAACAGCACGTTTACTCAGATTGTAACCAGTTTGGAGTTCGCAGAATTTCTCAGGAAGCCCAATATACGAAGAAGAATTAGTTAGAGCAAGACATCTTAAGCATTTTGTAGACTTTTAGAAGGGACTGCTAATAAGAATGAAAATTGAAACTGTAACAGAAGAACTCTTTTAGGGTGTCAAAACCAAAATCTGGTGGGTAAATTACTAGGGAAGTAATTGGGGAAATTAGAAGTAATGACTTATATATGATTGTAGAAGTAGGAGCACAGGATTTGTGTAGATTCAAGGAATTTAAAGTAAAAGTAATCTTCCTGTGTGGCAGACATTGCAATTAGACAGACTAGGTTTATACCCCTGCTATGTTATAATCTATTTGTGTGGTGTTAGGCTAGTTAATTAGTATCTTGAACATTTGTTTCCTCATTGTAAAATGGGAATAAGATTAACAGCTTTCTGTACAATTGTTTTGAGAGTTAAATCATATGTCCTATGTGTGCTTGGCATAAAATATATGTTCAACACATTATACTTTTCCTCCTCTGTATCTTCCACGGAATTCCTACTCAACAAATATTTTCTAATTATTTGAGAGATGTTAGTGACTGATTTGAGACAGGGTAGAAAAGCACAATGAAATGGAAGATGTCTGATTAAATCTGGCTCCTACATTTGCCCAGGTAGGTGATGCATAAAGATTCACTCATCTATACATTTCTAGGCATCCCAAACCCTAAAGGTAATGATGCAAATCAGATGTACTAGAGAAACACAGCAGAGAGGGGTTTCTTTTGGTGGCTGTCTGGCCACTTCATAGATTCAACCCAGGAAATATTTGTTAAATATGGGTATGTGGGCACTGAGATAGAATAAAGCATTGTCCTTGCCCTTTAGAAGCTTATGGTCTGAGGGAGCAGTTCCCAGTTAAATGGGATTATCTGAATCTTTCTACTTAACATAGAGTTTCAACTCATTAAGTTTTTGTATTCTGAATAAGAATGTTATGTATTCCTTTTAGAAATACTCTTTGAGGTGTCTGGGTGGTACAGTAGGTTAAGCTACCCCTTTGCCTCTTGGTTTTGGCCCAGGTCCCCATATCAAGGTGATGAGATGGAGACCCGCCTTGGCTCCTTGAGCTCAGTGTAGAGTCTGCTTGAGATTCTCTCTTCCTGTGTCCCTCCCACGTATGCACTCTCTCTCTTTCTCTAAAATAAGTAAATCTTAAAAAAAAAAAAGACCTGTTTCTTCTGTGTGCTAGTTTAACAAGAAGTCACCATTATGTAAATGAGCAGATATGGAAGGATGGGGAGACAACTGCTGTTGTTATATCAATTAACAATTGCAAAATTAACATTCTTCGGAAGATTTTTTTTTTTTAAGTGTAAGGTAGCTATATTCAAAGGTCGTGTTTGGATGGTGGGGCAAGAGTTAAGAAACTTATTCTGTCACCAACAGCAAAGAACAAAATACTTAAATTCATGAATTTTGTGGCAGATAAAAACCACAATCCTCCTAGAATTGCTATAGTACAACTAAAGAGGAAAAATGAAATAAAACTTTTAAGCCCAAAGATTCTTAAAAATAGTCTTTAAAAGATAGAAAAAAAGAACAGAAAAATTCCTTTAAATTCCTGGGTCCCATAAATGAGATTTTAGTAGTGGCAAGTAAAACATATTGATTGGCACCAAAGTATAAGATCTTTGTCACCATCTGTTTCCTGATTGTGTCAGCAAGTATTTTTTCCCCACGAGAGTGTGAGAATACACCATAGCCTAAAAGTATCAAAGTGTCAATTATGCACCACATTTAAAAGTTGGAAGCCCAGTTCATGAAAGTCAGTGACAAAAGTCCTGATTCCTGTTTCTTCCTAAAGTGAAATCCTTGCACTTCATTCATTTTGCAACCTACAAAAAGACCGATGGCTCCAGGGCTCAGAGGCATGGGGAACTGTGGCAAAGGGAGGGGAGGAGAAGTCATCTTAAATGAATATTTATTGAAATCCTCCCCCATGCAAGTCACTTTGCTAAGATATGAAGTTATTATGAATGCTGTATGCAAATAATTTTTAACAAGTGTGGAGTGATAGGGAGGGATAAAGAAATGAAAGCAAAGGGTACAGAAGGAAAGAAGTAGGAAGAGAAGAAGAATGGGTAAACAGGCAAATATTTGGGAGTCTGGGCTAGAAAAATGAAAACAGGAGACACTGATGGAACTAGCTGAAAAATTAGACCACAAATAATGGGAGTTGGAAAGGATGGGAATCTTCAGAAAGATTAAAAATCCAGCGTTTTCAGGCTGAGATAAAGATTATCCCTACCTGTCTTCTCTTTTATCTAGTAATTTTCCTGTTGTTTTTTTTTAATTTGATTTCTGATATCCTTTTTTTGTTTTTGTTTTTGTTTTGTTTTGTTTCTATTATGATCACTGCTATTGGTAATCACAGCTAGTGATTTAATTGTGCTGATTTTCTTTGAATTTCTGCACATATTACTTGGGGTTTGGGTGGAGAGAAGAACTTCCTTCCTATGTCTGCTCTGATTATTCACCTATAGCCAATAGTTGGTGAGATTATCAGTTTCTACATATTCTCTTAACCAAGAGTGTTGCAGTAATGTGTTGAGGCCATTTCTACATGACTGGAGGAAAGACTCATGCTCAGGTCAGGCGGTCACATATACCATCTGTCTGCTCAAGAGTTTTTTTCTTTTGTGGTAAATCCTGAGAAGTTGGTTCTCTGGGTTAGCACAAATCTTTATTTTGTAGATAGGAGACTGGGACTCACATAGGCCACTCAATGCTGTTAAAAGAATAACTGAAGCATATACAAATTTTTAAGAGTTTATTTAAGTAAACATTGATTTGCATGAGGCAGTGCCAAACCAGAAGTGGCTAGGAGCACTCAGCCAATAGCAGCTAGAGGAAAGACTTATGTAGAAAAGGTATGGAGGCAAAGAAAGAAAATTATATGATTGAGTATAGCTTAAAGTTTAGTTGGCTGTGATTGGTTGTTCTTAGTTTTAAATTTTATATCCTTGAGACTTTTACATGGTTAGATTTTGGTTTGCTTGCATAGGCTGTAATAGCATTATAGCCACCTCAGTCTAATGGCTATCTTTTAGTTCCTAACAGCAAAACACAAGGATTTGTGTTCTTTTTTTTTTTTTTTTTTTTTAAGGATTTGTGTTCTAACCAAGAGGTGTGGAAACATAGAGAAAGTGGCCTGGCTGAAACAACCAAAACTTGTGCCAAACAGAACAAAGGCATGCCACTCTGTTTCCTTGTTCTCACCTAGGCTGACTTGTGGTGTGGGAGGAACACTTTACCTTGTGCAAGGACCAGCCCTGTGTTGCAATCAGCCATGCCCTCAACTAAAGTCTGGGGCTTTAGATGTACCAGTAGAAGAAACATCCAAATTCTCTCTTCAGGTTTGATTAAAAAGAGTATTAGAGGATATCTTAGCACACTCTCAAATCATCTGTAGCCATAATTTAAGTTATGGTTGTTTAGGCAAGTCTGGGAACCGTAGGTTACTTGAAGTATTGTGAGTTTGATTTGTGTTTGAACATGCTGATCATATGAGAAAAGGAGAAAGTGAAGAGCCCTTTGTCAGAGAAAGAGCACATAAAGTATCAGAACCACCAAAAAACATGATCATGTATTCATTCATTTACTCAACAAAACTTAAATTGAGTGCCTACTATTTGCAGGATACCATAAAATGCACTGATATATTAAATAGGTTTCTTGAAAACTTACATTTCACTAAGGGAGAGAAAAAATAAGTACAGAAATTAATAAAAGCAACATTGTAAACATAAAACCGTGAAAGAAGAAAAACAGTTTAGATAGAGTGAGCAGTAGGGACATTGGTGTAAGGAGGTAAAGGTAAATGTGCCTGAACTGATAACAAACTGAGACAAAAAAAGTTAAAATATGCTATGTTTTCCAAATAATTTCAATGGCATGCTATTGCTTTCTCAATGAACTACTTAAACAGATGTTTAACAGAATTAATGATCTGACAATATCCAACTTTTCTTCTTTATCTTTCCCTACTTATCCTTATCACATGGTATTGTTCTTGGAACAAATGGAACTACTCAGTGATTCTCATATGCACCCTGTGTTTTCCTGATTCAGTGTCTTCACTCATCTTTTCTTTCACCTAACAGACACTTTCAGGATTTTTGCATCCCCTAATCCTGTTGCACTTCAAAATCCAGCTCCAATGTCACCTCCTTCAGTCCTTCAATCCTGGTCTCTAAACTCTTTCTTTCTATCTCATATATTTATAACTTTCTTACTAATCCTGTTTTATATATTCTGATACAATTTTTAAATTTGCAGCTCTTATTTCTCTTTTTAATCTAAGAATTCCATAAGTGTGATGTCTTATATGATAACATTAAATTGCTTGTTGTCTCCTAGGCATTCAGTAAATATTCTTTTGAATAAAAATAAATCTAGTCCTACTGGCAGAGAGCCTGGAAGATTGAAATTACAGAGATTTTATATCTGAGTCACAGACATAGTATTATATTGGGTTTTCCCCAAAACAAATCATCTGACAAGGATTGAGTACAAGAATATTTTTTTGTTTTTGTTTTTGTTTTGTTTTGTTTTTTGAAGATTATGTTAGGAAGCATTGTGAAACGAGAGAAGGAAGAAAAGGAAGTCAATAAAGAGTATTATATTGATGACTGGGTTTCTACTGTGGGTTCACTTTTGCTAGGGAACTCTGAAACTACAATAAATTCAATATTCATACAATGAATTTGTATTCATTTCAATAAATGAAATATGATTCAGAATATTTCCCCTGAAGGGAGAGGGTGAGGAACCACCCTTCATTGGTTAAATATTGCTCGCAGGATGTTTAGCATTAAGTTTACCCTAATTTTGTCCATTTGGCATCCTTCCATTTCCATGATTGTTGTGCTCATTTTTTAACATCTGTGCTGGGAAGGTGCTACCTGAAAACTTAGGAGTCTGTTTTACTATAAGTGGTGGGGCTCTAAGCATGATCCCAAAGTTGTGCAAAAACTTTGTGTTCTCTGGTTTAACTTTTTGCTTTATATTTCCAAAACAATTCTCTAAATAGGTTATATAGCCTGCCATAAGTAACAGAGCCTGTTAAACTAAAGATTGGGGCTGAAGGTAATTAAGTAAACTTCCTCAATTGACACAGAATTCCTTAAGAAAATGGGTTTGAGATAGGACTTATATGAATGTGGACGTAGTACTTGAAGAAGAGGGGAAAGATAGTACTGATATGCTGGGCTTCCGTGACAGAGTGGGAGTCCCAGCCCAAAGCCCAGGAGCAAAGTATTCTATAGGTGTTAGAGTTCTCCCCTATTGAACTAAGTGTCTATAAAATAACTTATATTTAAATCCTGTTTTTGTTCCTTGAAAGGAAGCATTTGAACCTTGAATAGCATGCTTGGATGAGATGCTTTAGGAAGGGAGAGTGTCCATCACATAATACCTAAGATATCCTACAGAGACCCTGGGGCCATTGCAAAGGATGTTGCACATACTGTTATGCTTGATCCAGTCTTCCTAAAGAATGAGTGCTTCAAGGCCTCTGAAGGGATGATGGGAAACATTGACCATACCAAGGCTATTATGGCGCTGATTATATTTCAATAAGAAAGTCTCCAGCTGTGAATGGCAATAAGAGAAATTGTTGTAGAAGGCAAAGGAAACTGACTCTAGTTTTAAGATATATTGATCATGCCTTGAATCAAAGGAGTTCTGCTTAACAAAGAATTGTGGAAGTTCTAGCTGCCTGCAAAGAAGGCATGGCCCCTGAGATGGTTAACTTTTGATTGATGAAGATTATAAAAGACTGGGAAAAGCCTTCCAAAGAATGAGACTTTTCGTAAAGCTCACCCAGAGTCAGGCACGCATCTATGAATGTAGCATCAGAAGGCAGTCACAGATGATATATACCCCTGTGCCCCCTGCTGGATCCCAAATTACAAAGGAAGAAAAATTGATAGCTCAGAAACATGATAGTGTTGTCAAGAATACATGAAGTCAGCTGCATGAATTGTGAAACAAGTCATTGTTGTATTTGTTCTTTGGCTGTGTACAAATATGATCACTGTTTCCATCAAGATAGGAAATAAAAACACAGAGAAGCTATGAAATCTTGATGAAATTGGACTCTTTACTAGTTATTAATGACCTTGAGTTAAGAGTAAAAATTGTGACCTGGGTGTCTCCTAAGTTTTGCCACCCTCAAAGTTGATACTTTGTGCCTGTATATTTTTTTAAAAATGTATTTTATTTATTTGAGAGAGAGAGAGAGAAAGAGAGAGAGAGATTGAGAGTGAGAATAGGAGTTGGGGCAAAGGGAGATTCTCAAGCAGACTCTGTGCTGAGCTTAGAGCTTGATGTAGGGCTCAATTCCAAGACCCTGAGATCATGACCTGATCTGAAATCAAGAGTTGGATGCTCAACCATTTGAACCACCCAGGTACACCACTTTGTGCCTGTGTCTTAACCCTTAGCTTTTTACTTTCTCATTCACTTGTAGCTATAATTCAAGAGAAGATATTTTGGGGGGGGGGTCTAGTTTGTTGTTGTTTTTTTGCCTATTTGTCACATTGACTGAGTGGCATTTGATATAAAATACTGATTTACTTCATGCTTACTCTTCATATTTATGGCCAATCCACGTGTGCTGCTGCCCTCCTCTTAGAGGAGTGCATAACTCAGAGGATAAATCTGATTTTTCAAAGCTTTATCCACAGACCAGCTCTACTTTCCATGCCTCCTTTCTATTCTAAATTTTTCAATATGAAAAGGAGATGAAAGATTTCCTATACCCTAAATCTTCTGTAAATTTTATTTTTCAAGTAATCATACTGTAAAACTGATTTTTTTTGGTGTAAAGTTCAATGAATTTTAACACATGGATAGATTTATTTAACAATCATTATGATCAGGATAAAGAACAGTTCTAACACCCCCAAAAGCTCCCTATGCTATCTCTTTATAGTAACCCCCTCCCTTGGCAGCCACTAATCTGTCCTCTATGACTATAGCTTTATCATTTTGAAAATGTCATATAAGTGGAATAATATAGTATGTTATATTTTGAGATTGATGATCTGGATAGAATAGATAATAAAATGCAATGAAAGTTACATTCTAGATTGTGTCACACAGAAAAGTTCAATTACGGCAATATTATTGTTGGACTAGGGTTTGTCAGAGCATGCTTCATGGAAAAGGTTAAGTGTAGAGGTTGGGTCTCAGAGAATTTGTGGTAATGGCAAAAATGGGGTATAGCATTTCAGGGAGCAGAGAATGATAATAAAGAATAGTTAAGGAAGTAAGGAGACCAGTGTAATTAGAGAGGAAGAATCCAGGCATCATTTGTAGGCTCTTAAAATGGAGAGCAACATAAACAAAGAAGTGGTATTTGAAGATTGATTAGGCAGAAATGTATGAGATATGTTAGCTGGCATATAATATTTGGAAGATGATGGTTGACGCCCCAAGAGCTCTGTGAAGGAGAGAAAGCAGAGGCAGTTAGCATAGGGTCAAAGACAAACTTGAGTGATAGCGGGGGCTGGGAGAGAAGAACCTCTAGAGGACTTAAATGAGAAACAGAGAAGAGCAATTGCACAAGTTGGATGAGAACCAGTTCTTAAAAGGGAGGCAGATAATCAAAACATTAATTGTCATGCAGAATTTGAAACAGTATTAAATAGAAAAAAATCATTGGTGAGGTTGGAGAAATTTGGTTATAGTGAAATTAAGTGGAAAAGGGCCCAACTGCAATGCAGTTGAGTGGTTACATTGAAGATAAAAATGAAGAAATCAGGGCAGACTTTATGAATTGGCCCCATATTTAGAAGGAATGGCAGGATCAAGTGAAGGGTTTACAAGTTGAATGGTAAGCATAAACATTGAAGGCAGAGAGGAGAAGTAGTAAGAACAGAGCCAAAGTCCACCATGTTGTTGCAAATGGCAAGATCTCATTCTTTTTTTATGGATGAGCTAATATTCCATTATGTATATATCTCACATCTTCTTTGGCGATCTCTATTGATGGATACTTGGGTTGTTTCTGTATATTGGCTATTGTAAATAATGCTACAATAAATACAGGAGTGCATATACCTTTCTACATTAGTGTTTTCATTTTCTTTGGGTAAATATCCAATAATGGAGTTAACTGGATTATATGGTAATTATAGTTTTAATTTTTTGAGGAACCTCCAAACTGATTCCAACAGTGGCTATACCTATTTGTATTTCCACCAGCTCAAATGCAGGAAGGTTTTTTTTTTCTTCATCTTCACATCTTCAACAATACTTTTTATTTCTTATCTTTTTGATTCTAGTCATTCCAATAGATGTAAGGTGATATCTCATTGTACTTTGGATTTGCATTTCCCTGATGATTAGTGATGTTGAACATCTTTTCATGTGTCTGTTGGCTGTTTGTATATATATTTTTGAAAAATGTCTATTCAGGTTGTCTGCCCATTTTTTAAATTGGATTATTTGTTTTTTTGGTGTTGAGTTGTGTAAGTTACTTTCTATATTTCAGATGTTAAACTCTTATTGGGTATAATGCTAAGTGAAATAATTCAGACAGAGAAAGACAAATAATATCTGATTTCACTCATATGTGGAATTTAAAAAACAAAACAAACAGAAAAAAAGAGACCAAAAAAATGAAAAAAAAAAAAAAAACCCATACTCTTAAATACAGAGAACAAACTGGTGGTTGCCAGAGGTTGGGGTGGGAGATGGGTGAAATAGGCAAAGGGAATTAAGAGTATACTTATCATGATGAATCCTGAGTAATGTATAGAATAGCTGAATTATTATATTGTACACTTGAAACTAATATAACACTGTCTGTTAATTATACTTGAAAAAAACTAAAAAACAACAACAAAAAAACCCAACAGAGCTGAGAAATTTCCCTCAGGATCCAGAGCTTATGAGGAGTTAGCTACTTTAGTCAAATTACCTTTGTAATTATTTTATCTGATTAGGCTCATGGGTCCAGTGGACTTCCAATAGTCTCCATCTGCTTCTCTCATCACCACTAAAGGCTGTTCTATTATTTTTTTAAGCTGTTCTATTATTTTTTAAGCTATTCTGTTATAATTGTTGTCTGTTACTTAAAGTTTTTTAGTTGTCACAGAATTTGCTCTCACCTATCACAAACTGATCAACTTAAAAAGAAGACTCTGCAAATTCTGAGAAAATAAATAAATACTGAAGTAAACTGGTAGCAACTATTCACCAATATCATTGCTATAATTTACAAAAAATTTCATAAAGATTTTTATTTCACCTACTAGTAATATTTAGAGTGATAAAAACTACTACTACAGTGTACTGCATGTGAAGATTTCCTAAACCTCATTATTAAAGACACCACAATTCTCTCCTGGAACTCAACCATGTCAATCACACAGTAGTATCCCAAAGCATTTGCCTCCAATTTTCTTGAATCGAAAAAAATCTCTCATAGTTGTTAGTATCTAGCAAGCTGAAATTTTAAACAAGGCTTTGCTTGCAACCAAAATTGATTTCTGTAATTCTCTCTAGCATGGCTTTTCTGACAAGGCTATTTCTAGATTACCCAGTGTTTGGGCTTAACTCATATTTCTTATGCAACTTTAATTCTTGCCTCTAACCTGCAACCTGGTCCCTCTGCCAATCACGGCTGGAAACATCCTCCCATGTTATGGACCTTTTCATCAATGGAGCTCTACCAATCACTACTATCGACCTCCTACTCCTCATAAAATAAAAACAGAGATTTCGAGGGCTTCTTGACATTTTGCTCTGGTTCCCTAAAGACCCATCCAGGACACCTCCATGGATCTGTTTTACTCTGTAAGGATGATATATTTCACAAAAACCTTACTATAACTCAAAGTAATCTTTAAAATAAACCTTGCGGGACAGGCTAGAGCATATTGATTACCTCTTCTCTACACTCGTGTCCTGGATAGAAGCCAACCAGACTCCTGTGAATTCTGGAAACTTATAACTTTCTATAAAGAAGGATGGCAGTATGGTATTGCTAATACATAGGCCCCAACCAGAATTTAATCCTTGAGACTCTCCTGATGTCATTCTTTCTTAGGCTAAAAAATATGTAAATTCAGTTCTTAATATTTGAAATGGGCAGGGGTTTCTCAAAAATCCTATAAATCTTTATTGTATTCTATCTGGAACTCACATCCCTTTTATGTTAGCATGTTTTCCTAAATTTATCAAACAATCAAGCCTGAATTTCCCAGTGAAATTAAAATACTTGAATTAAATATTACCTTCTTCCAGTAGGTTCTCTAGTGAGAGGTAACATGTAAGTCATTACCATAGTAGTACATATTAGGCTCTCAGATTTGTCTTTTGTGGCATGTCCCAGCGAGAAATGGAAAAGAAAGTGATACTTTGCTGTGTGAAGGCAGAACAGACCTTCACAAATCATTGGCGTTGTTTGCCTCATGGAAGGGAAAAAAATGATAAAAATTCCAAAGTTCATCAAATTAGAATAAATTATTCTACAATTTACTATTATAGTGAGAGAACCTATGTTTATTACACAGCAACTCCCTTGCTTATTACTTTGTAAAAAGTGAAATAACTTCAGAGATAGCATCCAATATTTCAGAAAATGAAGAAAACTGTCTTTATAAAAGATCTACTTAAATTAGGTCACCAGTTTTTTGGAATCAAAGAGGTCAGTAGAGAATAATGTCAAGAAAAAACTGTATAATCTATACTGGAATCTGAAGGAACTGTTATGCAAGGAATAGCTACAGGGCTTTAATGTTCAAATTGAACTGAAGAATAAAGAATCATGCATGGATGCCAAGAGAAAGGTCAAGTGAGGTAGGAGAAAATGAAGGATTTACCAAAAGGCCAAGAGCATGCTTAAGAACTAAGAGAGAGTAGACATTTAAAAAATAAATTAAACCAGAGGTCAGTGGAGAATAAAGCTGTAGTGGTGTGGTAAGAAATTTGTTGTAGTAGTATTGGTGAGATATAGCCATGAGAAAGTGGAAATATTGGGAACGTTGGATTCAAGGCTGCTAAGCAAAGGACCCCAGAAAGATGGTAACAAGTAAAACCATCTGCTGGTATGAAATTGTAAATGACAAAGATGAAAAGGAGAGAGAGCTAAATAATTTATTGTTGTTGCATAGGAAATCTCAAATGAATTCATTTATCCAAAAGTCATTAGCCAAAAATGGAAGAAAGGTTACATGACTCAGGATTGACATAGAGATAGACACAAATCAATTACAATGGGATCAAGAAACTAAAGGCAGAGGGATTGAAGTCAGGTGAGAAAGTAGGTGACCAAAAGAAAAAAAAAAAAACAGCTCCCCCCCAAAACCCCTTGGTTTCAGTTAGGCTCAAAACAAGAAAGACTAAAAAGAATGGGTCTTCTGCTAGAAACAAATGGAATAAAGATAGCAGGAAAAGTAGAACCACTTAATCCCAAATTTGTTTTTTCTCTACCAACAAGGGCTAGACCTAGAACAACTAAGAAAAATTTGTGAAAATGTTTAGGAAATACTCAGATGCTCTCCAGATCTACCTAACATGCTTAAGAAGAAATATATTTTTGCAGATGTGATTCTATGTTATAATCACAATGATTACTAGTAGCTATTTTCTTATTTTGACATGACTATTTAAAATTACATATATTTTTTTACAATGCCTGTCAGTGATTTTTAAACTTTTGATCCTGATCAGTAAGAAATAATTTTATGTTGCATCCCACTATATATACATACATAATTAACAAAAGCAAAATTTTCATAAGTATCTGTCTTTAGTTCTTGAGTTGTTTGGTTCTATGCTGTGCTATTCTATCCTATTCTGTTCCTTCTCTCAACAATGAGCTATGACCTACTCAAGCTATGACCTACTCAATTGATGTTATGGCTCAGCAATTGGGTGGCACTCCACAGTTTGAAAACCACTATTTTAAATGATGAACAGGATATTGGCAAAATGGATTCAGGCTTGTTATTTGTTCATTACTGAGATATGTTTTGTCACATTCTTCTTCTTACTGAAAATATTTGATAGTTTTTCCTTAGGTAAAATAGTAGTTTCATGAGATTCAGTATCATATGGCTTGATTACAAATGTCTGAGCTAACCCCTCAACTTCCAACAAAGTACTTACCTGTTTTAGGGTTAATAATATGAAGCTAAACAATGTTTCCAGCGATAAATTTTGAACCAAAAGTTTGCAAACTACCTTTAGAATATTAGAGGGAGGGGCACCTCGGTGGCTCAGTGGGTGAGTGTCTGCCTTTGGCTCAGGTCATGATCCCGGGTCCTGGGATTGAGTCCTGCATCAGGATCCCCACAGGGAGCCTGCTTCTCTCTCTGCCTATGTCTCTGCCTCTCTTTCTTTGTGTCTCTCATGAATAAATAAATAAATATTTAAGAAAAAAATGAATCTTAGAGTGAAATACTTGCATTTAGAATCATATTTAAATATATCAGAAAAAATACAGGAAACAGTTATAGAATATGCTTGTGAACTGAACAACCATTATCATGGTTCAATTTTTTTATCATAAATTTGATTTTTAAAATAAGCTTTCCACAAAAATACCTATATGAGCCCAATTATCTATACCCATTCCCTCTTCAAAAGAAATATTTTCAATATAATAAGTTATAAATATGTATAAATCATTTTTCTAAATAATTAAAGAATGTATCCTGTTTGACTAATGTACTAAACCTAGTTCTAACTTCAATTCAAATCTGTGAATTATTTGTCTTTCATAAATTCCCAGAGCTCTCATAACTAGCCTAAGTTTGCTATACCAATTAAATAGTCTATACCTCTTAGACATATAGTTTGACATTGCCATAATGCTGGGCAGTTGTTTTACATTGGTTTAGTGTAAGACTTTACATTTTCTTTGTCCTTAGCCTCATATTTTGTTTTGAGTCAGGACTTAGGCCTCAGAATCTTATCTAGAATGGGCTTGAGGACAGCAATAGGAACCAAAATTATCTTCTGTGACCTCTATGTTGCTACTCTTCTGTTCAAAAGATTTATTTTGTATATCATTTAAGCTCAAATTTCTGAATCTTTTTCTCCAACCTTCTCTCTTAGTAGTTTTCTTACATGGATCTTCTTATCCAACCAGGTTTTTTGACCTACTGATCTTAAGTACACTTTGCATTTGCCTGCTTATGTGTCCTTGATCATAAGGTCTTTACCAGATATAACCTTTTTATTTATCCAAATCTTTACTATCCAAATCTTTACCTTACTACAGCCAAACCCCACCTCTTAAAACAAAACAAAACAAAACAAACAAAATAAATTTTTTCTTTGAAAATGTTCAAGATGGTTGCTTACATCCTTAAGTATCTATTATCCTTACAACTTAACTGCCAGTTAAGAGCAATATAAAGTGGTAGAGTGTTTGTTTCTCTTATCTTTTTATTTTTATTTTTTTAATAATAAATTTATTTTTTATTGGTGTTCAATTTGCCAACATACAGAATAACACCCAGTGCTCATCCCGTCAAGTGCCCCCCTCAGTGCCTGTCACCCATTCACCCCCACCCCCCCACCCTCCTCCCCTTCCACCACCCCTACTTCGTTTCCCAGAGTTAGGAGTCTTCATGTTCTGTCTCCCTTTCTGATATTTCTTACCCATTTCTTCTCCCTTCCCTTCTATTCCCTTTCACTATTATTTATATTCCCCAAATGAATGAGACCATATAATGTTTGTCCTTCTCCGATTGACTTACTTCACTCAGCATAACACCCTCCAGTTCCATCCACGTTGAAGCAAATGGTGGGTATTTGTCATTTCTAATGGCTGAGGAATATTCCATTGTATACATAAACCACATCTTCTTTATCCATTCATCTGTCGATGGACATCGAGGCTCCTTCCACAGTTTGGCTATTGTGGACATTGCTGCTAGAAACATCGGGGTGCAGGTATCCCGGCGTTTCATTGCATCTGCATCTTTAGGGTAAATCCCCAACAGTGCAATTGCTGGGTCGTAGGGCAGGTCTATTTTTAACTCTTTGAGGAACCTCCACACAGTTTTCCAGAGTGGCTACAACAGTTCACATTCACACCAACAGTGTAAGAGGGTTCCCTTTTCTCCGCATCTTCTCCAACATTTGTGGTTTCCTGCCTTGTTAATTTTCCCCATTCTCACTGGTGTGAGGTGGGATCTCATTGTGGTTTTGATTTGTATTTCCCTGATGGCAAGTGATGTAGAGCATTTTCTCATGTGGGTGTTGGCCATGTCTATGTCTTCCTCTGTGAGATTTCTGTTCATGTCTTTTGCCCATTTCATGATTGGATTGTTTGTTTCTTTGGTGTTGAGTTTAAGAAGTTCTTTATAGATCTTGGAAACTAGCCCTTTATCTGATACGTCATTTGCAAATATCTTCTCCCATTCTGTAGGTTGTCTTTGAGTTTTGTTGACTGTATCCTTTGCTGTGCAAAAGCTTCTTATCTTGATGAAGTCCCAATAGTTCATTTTTGCTTTTGTTTCTTTTGCCTTCGTGGATGTATCTTGCAAGAAGTTACTGTGGCCGAGTTCAAAAAGGGTGTTGCCTGTGTTCTCCTCTAGGATTTTGATGGACTCTTGTCTCACATTTAGATCTTTCATCCATTTTGAGTTGATCTTTGTGTATGGTGAAAGAGTGGTCTAGTTTCATTCTTCTGCATGTGGATGTCCAATTTTCCCAGCACCATTGATGTTTGTTTAAATCATTAGTTCCATTGACATCATTTATTCTTTGCTACAAGTATTTCTTTTTTTTAAGATTTTATTTATTTATTTATGAGAGATACAGAGAGAGAGAGAGAGAGAGAGAGAGAGGCAGAGACACAGGCAGAGAGAGAAGCAGGCTCAATGCAGGGGCCCCAACATGGGACTCAGTCCCGGGTTTTCCAGGATCAGGCCCTGGGCTGAAGGCGTTGCTAAACCACTGAGCCACCTGGGCTGCCTGCTACAGATATTTCTAAGAAATGTATTGCGGGCCTGATACGTATCAATCATTGTGCTAGGAATTAGCTTACATTAATTATCTACATATATTTCAAAATATGAACGAATATGATAGTCTAGGACTTGTTCATATTTCTCTTAGAAGTCTGTCAGTGAATAGTAATATTCATTAAAATTTCATCTGTTTTTCAGTATTTCCCAGGTTCCATGCATTTGGGTGGACTTATGTGACTAATTCTCACTAATATTATATAAGCAGAAATAATGTGTCATTCTGGTTGGAGGCAGGAGACAGTAATATGTACATTAAATTACTGTGACTGGAAATGAAAGACTTTGAGATGACAGAGTTTTAAGTTGGAAACAGCATGGTTCTGAGTCTCCAATTGGAGAGACCAGCACAGAATAGCCATGCAACCTGTATCAGATTGTGACATGAATGAGAAATACACCTTCATTGTGTTAAGCCACTGTGATTTGCAATTTTATTTGTAACTGAAAGCCTAGCCTATGTGACCCTGACTATGACAGAGTAATAGTTTTTTTATATGTTGATGATCAGGTCACTAAAAATGTTTGAATGAGGTTAACTTTGACTTGACTATAGGATCCTTGAGAGTAGAGATGTTCTGTTCATCTATATCCTTTTTTGATGTCCAGACCACTGCTAGGTACATAGCAGGCTCTAAGTAAATATTTGTTGGATGGATAAATAAACAAACTCAGGATAGTTATAAGGATAAATCATTAGGACAGAGCCAGAGGAAATAACTAGTGATAAAATTCAGAAGTGTCTAGTATATATTTGCAGAATGAGAAACAGAATTTAGCAAAGAGAAGGAAGTTAAGGATTAGCAAATGAAAATTGCTATTGAACTATCAGAATTTCTGAACTTTGAACTCCCTTGCTAGTACCCAGTGATGACTATTGTCTGTGATTTATTGAGAACAGCAGAGAGGTGTGGGCTAATAAGAAAATTCTGTCAGTCTTTTAAACACATTGATCTTTACGCTTTAAGCTAGCTCTCAGGCTTCTCTTTTGGAGGATGACGGGAGTTTTAGCTTCTCAGTTCCAGTTCTTTGGGAGTGTCCTGGTAGGCCAATTCTTCCTGACTCAAAGGCTATCTTCTCCAGAGAGTTGGTAGAATCATAATAAACAAAAGGTAAGAAGAGAAGCATTCTCCCTACTGGAAAAGTAGGAATTCTTCTTCAAATTATTATTGCCTTCCATTCTCTGTCATGTGTCCTGGACTAATTCCTTCCATTTGTTCTATGGCAAATCAGCATTCTGTATTCTTGAAGAAGGATGAGATTTGTCGCTTGTAGATATTTAGCTATAGCATCAGACTGGGGGGAAATGTGAATATATTAATTACGTGGTTTTCTTTTTAGGATGTAAAATGCAGGGGATATCTACTTACATATAGATAGATATCTCCTGTCATTTTACTTGAGTACTCTTTACCTTGAAATTATCAAAAGGAATAAATTCATGATAGTACGCTGAAATACAAACCAGGCAGATATATGCCTAGTATATAGATCATCCTCCCTACAAAAGTCAATAAAGGAAAAACAATCCTTGAGTAAATATTTTCTACAAGAAGAAACTCTTACTGAATGATATGCTTCTTACATAAGTATGAATAATTAGAGTAAAAAAATATAACAGTTAAGAAAGTAACTCCAGCCTCAAAACAATTTCATCCTCCGCTTTTTGCAGTCAGCTTTTTTTTTTTTTTATTATAAAGTGTTATCTCTTTAAATCTTTTCCGCAATCCCAGAGAGGTAGAGAGGAAGGCTTTATCATTTGCAGATGGGAGATGAGGAAACTTCGACCCAAAAGCATGATACTGCTTGCTCAAGGCCACCCAGCTGCTCTATGGTTAGGCAGGCTGACTCCTAGTCTGGAGCTGTTTCTACTCCATCACACTTTAATTTATGAAGATCATTACTGTAAAGCCAGCCATAGATACGACAGCTCAGTGTGAGGGAAGAGGACAAACCAGCAGACTTTGCCAATGCAGTTCACTGATGGCCAGAGATACGCTAATATCTCATTCAGAGCTGCACACTCTTGCGACACTCTTGAGACACAAAGCACAGTTCACATCGTTTTGATGTTTTTGGGCAAGGCCTTCCCAGACAATCAGGTATAGCACCCTCCTTTGCATAGTTGATGGCCTTTCCTGAAGGCTATCAAACATATCTGCTGAGCTGCACTAAATGAAATGGCTGTCACTAAGCCATCTGGTGCATTTGAGCTTTTCTTTCCCTCTCTAAGATGCAAGTTTTCAGTTTGCACAGCACTTCAAATTCTTAATACACTTGACTAAGTCATTAATATTTCACTTTCATTACCATGTATTAATAACACAAGAATTTAGAATGATCTTGTTCATCTAACTCCTAGAAAACAAATAATTACATTCGTGCATATTGATTGTCAGATAACTAAAGATGTTTAGCCCGGAGCTACGAGAAATCCACCAGCAGGCCCAGTTTTGGTTCCTAGCCATGTTTAAAGTATATCAAGCTGATATCTCTGAAACTCTAGAAACAGCAGGAGAGAAGTTCTGAGAGTTACAAGGGGGAGTTCTTGAATGGACCCCATATAGGTCCTCACAATTCTCTAGGAGGTAATTTCTTCAGCAGGGTGTTGAAAGTCCTGAAGCATGCTTGAGGGAAAGGCTAAAAACTTAGTCCTGTGAGGTTTGTTTGATCTTGTTTTATTTTTGGTGTGCAGGGCTGGGGCTCATTATCATTCCTTTCCTACCTTTTGTCTTCATTAACAGAAATAGGTTTTAATGGTAGAAAAGTAGCTTAGACCTCATTCAGTGATTCAAGATTCATTCAAATGGAGTTAATATGTGTCTTTGAAGTGCTGGGAACTGGACTAGATCGCTGGCAGTTTAACATGGACAAAACAGTATTGTTTCTTGCTTACCAGTAGGAGAAATAGACAATATGCAAGTGAACCAACTTAAGAAAAATTCTATGACAGTATTTCCCCCCAGCTTTATTTAGATATAATTGACATACAACATTATGTAAGTTAAAGGTGTACAGTGTGAAGATTTGTACACATTTATATTGTGTAATGATTACCACATACATCCATTACCTCACATGGTTACTTTTCAAGGTGTGTGTGTGTGTGGTGAGAACATTTAAGATCTACTGTGTTATTAGTAACCTTCAAGTATACATTATAGCGTTGTTAACTATAGTCATCATGCTACATATTAATTATGTCCCTAGAATTTATTCTTCTTATGACTTTGACCACTATCTCCCATTTCTCCCACCCTCCCAGTCCCTGGAAACCACAAATATACTCCTTGTTTCTGTGAGTTTGTTTGTTTTAGATTCCACATACAAGTGATATCATACAGTATTTGTCTTTCTGTCTGACTCATTTCACTTATGGAATGCCTGTGCTCAAAGTCCATCCATATTGTTGGAAATGTCAGGGTTTGCTTCTGTTTTATGGCTGAATAATGTTCCATTACACACACATATATATATATATATATATGTATATGTATACCATATCTTTATCTATTCATCCATTGGCAGATATTCAGATTGTTGTGGCTATTGTAAATAATACTACAATGAACATGGGAATGCAAATACCTCTTTGAGAGAGTGATTTCATTTCCTCCAGGTATATACCCAGAAGTGGAATTGATGGATCATGTGGTAGTTCTATTTATAATTTTTTGGAAAAATCTCCATATTGTTTTCCACAGTGGTTTTCCCAGTTGACATTCCTATCAACTGTGCAAAAGGATTCTCTTCTCTCTACATACTCAGGAGCACTTGTTGTCTTGTGTCTTTTTGATAATAGCCATTTTAATAGGTGTGAGGTGATATTTCATTATGGTTTTGATTTGCATTTCACTGATGATAAGTGGAATTGCGCATCTTTTCATAGACCTGTTG
Organism: Canis lupus dingo; assembly: GCF_003254725.2. NCBI lineage: Eukaryota > Metazoa > Chordata > Mammalia > Carnivora > Canidae > Canis > Canis lupus. The sequence goes on from NC_064272.1 coordinate 3,406,128, forward strand.
GCTCTTGGGCTCTTTGTATGTCTTCTTTGGAAAAATGTCTATTCAGGTCCTTTGCCTATTTTTCAACCAGATATATGTGTATATATTTTTTGCTAATAAGTTGTATGATTTCTTTGTACATTTTGTTTTTTTAATAATAAATTTATTTTTTATTGGTGTTCAGTTTGCCAACATACAGAATAACACCCAGTGCTCATCCCGTCAAGTGCCCCCCTCAATGCCTGTCACCCATTCACCCCCACCCCCCCACCCACCTCCCCTTCCACCACCTCTAGTTCATTTCCCAGAGTTAAGAGTCTTCGTGTTCTGTCTCCCTTTCTAATATTTCTTACCCATTTCTTCTCCCTTCCCTTCTATTCCCTTTCACTATTATTTATATTCCCCAAATGAATGAGAACATGTAATGTTTGTCCTTCTCCGATTGACGTACTTTACTCAGCATAATACCCTCCAGTTCCATCCACGTTGAAGCAAATGGTGGGTATTTGTCATTTCTAATGGCTGAGGAATATTCCATTGTATACATAAGCCACATCTTTATCCATTCATCTTTTCTTTGTACATTTTGGATATTAACCCCTTATCTGATATATGGTTTGCAAATATTTTCTCCTGTTCTATAAGTTGTCTTTTTATTTTGTTTATTGTGGAGATTTGTTTTTGTTTGCTCATTTGTTTTGGTGTGTGGAAGCTTTTTAAGTTGATGGTGAGGTGCAAAATCATACGAGCCTGTGATAAGGAGTGTGGCTTTTCTTTTAAGGGTGGGTATGCTTTGAATCTTTGAAGGATGTTAAGCAAGGGAGTAACATGACAGGGGAGAGAAATGTAGAAGTCAAATTTCTAGATTTTGTCACCTGGTGGATGGTGATACTAACCATTAAGTCAGGGAAGCGTGGGCAAAATGAGAAAGAAAGCAGAGATAACTCAGTGAAGAGGGATCAGTTGGAAGACAGCCTTTTAAATCTGGGTGTCTTTTAAATGACATGATCATTTGTCCCACTGTGCCCAGGTCCATCTAATTTATAGCTACTGTCCCCAAATTATTAATTATGTCTTTTTTTACTCAAAAATATATCAGTTTAGGTAGTAAAGCATTTGGACATTTTAACTACCAATACTTTTCCAGGTCTTCTGCTATCTTTATTATATATTTGAAGCAGAGGGGAGAGCTCTTGCATGCCAGAAGCTTGATTTTCTTGTCATTTTCTGGCCATGTCTCTCCTTCCTGAGTAAGAAGTTGGTAGTTCAGAGTAGAGGAGATATGTTACCCTTTCTTGCTTTCTCATGCTGTTTGCTACATCTCTCTCCCCTTTGCAAACTCCCAATTAAGTTATGAAGATTCTTTCAAATACCAGTGGGGATTGTTTCACTTGGGGAAAAGTTTACCACATCATACTATGAAGCTTTCTTTTTCAAACACATCCTCTTCCAGGCAATACAGAGTAAGGTTGTAGACAGCGGTTGTGCTTTAGGTGGAGAAGACTCCACAAGGCTGATGACTGCTGAGGTCATTTTGGAGCACAAGCCCAAAGAAAGAGTTCATGTCAAGATTATTCTCCTCTGCATCTCCAAATCAAGGCAGCTATAACAATTATTCTTGCCCTTTCTAAATTTTTTTTGAGTAGAAGATAGAAAGAGAAAGAGGGAGAATCTGCCCAGCCTGGAGCTCAACACAGGGCTCAATCTCACAACCCTAAGATCATGAAATCAAGAGTAGGACACTTAACTGACTGAGCCACCCAGGCATCCTGCCCTTTCTAATTTTTTGAATTGATAACTACTCCCCCCCAAATCAGGACATCAAAATTCAACTTCATGACTTACAAGCCAAATCAGCCTTAAATAACTGTAAGATTTTCATGCTCAATATTTTGACTTCTTCCAGTTCTCTTTCATTGTTTCTTGCTTTTCCTTTAGGCATATCATAAGCTTTAAAAATACTGAACAACTGGGGCTCCTAGGTGGTTCAGTTGGTTAAGTATCTGCCTTTGGTTCAGGTCATGATCAGTTGGTTAAGTATCTGCCTTTGGTTCAGGTCATGATCCCAGAGTTCTGGGACTGAGCCCTGAGTCAGGCTCCCTGTTCAGTGCAGAGTCTGCTTCTCCCTCTGCTCCTGCTCCCATTCCCCATCATGCTCTCTTGCTCCCTCTCTCTCACTCAAATAAATAAATAAAATCTTTTAAAAAATACTGAGCAATTTGTCCTACTATATATTATTATTATGCTCTAACACTATGTCTCTGAACTTGAAATTTTTCTGCCTGTCACCTGCCTAACCAATTCCTCCTTAACATTCAAGGTTAAGTGTATTAATTTCAGGGAAACCATCTTATTATTATAGTATTCCTGAGATTAAGTATAGGTGCAAAGATAGAAAATTAAGAACCATAAGGTTAAGTGGTGGTGATATAGGGGAAATAGGACCCTTGAGCTTTATCCAAAGGCTATGCAGGCAGAAAAAGCACAGCTTCAGACCTTCAGGTGCATAATACCTCTCTTTCTTGAAGTCATACAAGCACCTTCCACTCCTTCTACAAAGGCCACTTAAATCCCCAAAACCTCTCATTTGGAACTAGAGACACAACGTTTTCTCATTCCCTTGAATCTGTGGAACTGGCAGAGAGGATTCACCATGCAAAAAAGCTGGCTAAGAAGGGAGGAGAACACTCTTTTTAATAAGCAGATGGTCTCTATAGATGAGGGAGTGTTAACATTAAAAACATATGCTCAGTACCAGGGAGGGAGAAACACAAAAGAGGATCATGAGGCACATGGTCTCTGTAAACAAGTAGTCTTTGTGGAAGTTTCCCATGTGAGGGAAACAGCTTTACAGGGTATGAAGAAACTTGCCTGAATAATTCTGACTTCATCTGCAAGACTGTTTACCTGACATGAATTATAATAGCACATTACCAAGAAACGACATCTGCAGAGATGATAGTTAGATGAGCTTGTGTTTATTTGTTTGGTTTTGTTTTCCAACCCATTTGATGAAATAAAAGCATTAGGAAATAGTCATGGTGATCTTGCACTCAATCTCTCTGTTTGTAGCAGAGAAACATAACTGACTTTTTGTCAGCATTTGATATGTGCTATGCAGCTATCTAACATATATAGAAGGAAACAGAAATAGGTATAAAGACAGTCCATAGTTGTTATTACTCTAGTGATGCAATTTCTAATTACTGTGCTACTTTGATTTTAGAGCAGGAAACTATTAAAGATGGAGAAAATTGAATAGACAGTAAAACACTACCATGTGAAAGAATACTTGCTTATGGGTCAAATTTAGCTAGGTTCATCTTATTCTTATTTCAATAAGTGGAAATTGATGTAGAGGCATGACTTTTGTTACAATCCAGTTAATGCATTTTTTCCTCTTTTTACACTAAAGGAAAACACATATAAGTGATGAGAAAGATGATAAGCTAAAACTACCATGTAATGAAATGAGCACTGGATCAGAAGTTAAAGATCTTGGTTCTGCCATTAACTAGCTGGTGACATTGGTTAAGGTCTGTTATTACTATTGATGTGATTTCCTAGACTATAAAACAAAGTGGTTAATCTAAATCAGGGATCACAAACTCAAACTTCTACATGGTCCACGCTGGTATCGTACATGAATAAATATTCCCAAGTATAAGACTACAGGGGTGGTAGGGGCTTGTGATGAACTAAAGAGAACATATTTCCTTTAAATGGGCAGTTTTAACTAAGCTCCAGCCAAATATTGCTATTTGGGAATAGAAGAACATGTATTTCTAGAACTTCTAATTTTTCAGTTTTTCAAGTTGATAATTTAGGTTTCATGTAAAATAACTTAGTATTTCAAGATGAATAATTCATTTACATTTAAAAGAAAAAAATGTATGAGTCAAATAATCATGTCAACAGGATACATCATGGTGCATGACCTAAATAAAAGTGTGAACTCTAGCCTAAGTGATCTCCAGGGTGTCTTCTGGTTTTAAAATTCAAGAATTCTGGGGTAGAAATTGAAGAAAGAGAAATTCGCTCCTGCTTTAAACAGACCATGTTGTTTTTTAATCTGCAGAGGAAAGGAAAGAGATGTGGTGTGTTAATTCAAGGATGAAAGTGCTAAAGAAGGGGCTGGATGGTCATTGCCGGGGATACAGTAGAGGGGATTTCCATTTTTGAGGTGTGTGTGTGTGTGTGTGTGTGTGTGTGTGTGTGTGTGTTAGTGAAGCTAAACTAGATTATTCCCTCAGTTCTTTTTCACTCTGTGGATCTATGATTGTAGCTTTGTACTCATTCTCTTTCTTTTCCATTTTTGCTCTTCTTTTCTTACCTTTATCCTTAGTTATCTCACTGTGATTTTTCAAGAAAAGGATCTGGATATTAAAAAGCCTGGGTAGAAATATGAGAGGGGCAATGAGTTTGAAGGAAAGTGTAAAGGAGTGGAGGGAAGTAAAGGGAGTTGAATTACCTACAGAAATGGTAGCTGGGAAAGTCTGTTATTTCAAGCTTGACTTATCTTTACTGTGGACATAAAATATGATCAGGGAGTATGATGTCAGTGCATCCACTCTCAATAATTGATATGATGAATAATCTCAACCTTCCAACACCTTCTGTATCTCCCTACATCTCAAGAAACTTCATTCATCAGCCACGTTTGAAATGTTTAAGTAATCTCAGTGATGTATGGAACCCTGACACTCCCTTGTTAGAAATTCGTGCTACTAACATTCTATCAAATTAAAAAGCCACTGAGCTCTTGTGCATAAAATTATCATAAATTACCTTCTGAAGGTTCATTGCTGTTTGGAATGTTTAATTGCTCACTCAGCTGAACTTTAACAGCTCCGTATTATTAATCAACTTGTCAAAAGGTTTTTCATTATGTAGTCTTTAGATAGAATTGGGCAAGGTACAAACTTGTGCTTAAGTTGGTCTGATGGTAGCAAATTGCCAACAAATCTTGATAGAGTTTAGCATCTTTTGTTCACCAATTATGATATTTTTACAAAAGATTCTTAAGGAAACTGGGTTATTTTATAGTTTTCAATAAAGAAAATAAATTTCTTTTGAAAGTGGAGACTTGTACTGACCATTTAAGAGCCAAAGAAGGCAAGTGAATGAATGATGACACTCTACTGGTAAGTGATTTTTCATGTTCCTATTTAATTATGATGAGCATGATGGATAAATTTCAAAATGTTACCTACATTTCTAAGAGGGCTTCTAATGTGGTTTTATAGTAATCTCTTATTGAAAAACAGTGTTTGGAGGAATAGGACATTTTAGATAATTGAATTGTGTTCGGTACAACTTTATAATGAGGCCAGCCCTGTCTTATTATCAATGAAATATAGATTTTTCTTCATCTAAGATAACAAAACCATATCACATAATAAGAATTCCTACTGAGCTCTAGTTCCTTCAACCTCGAACTCCTAAAATAATTATTTATAGCTCATTGGACATAGCATTTCCATAAACTGAGGAATATTGAAAATTTTAATAAAACTAAGATAATCAGGAATTTACATGGTACATAATTTTTTCCTTATTCTCTCTTTCTCAATCTCTTTAAATCTGCCTTTTTCAATATCATTCTCTTTGTGTAATTTTAAAAGAAAATTATGCAAATATCTGAAAAAAAGTAGCATGAAAAAACAGATTTTTCCCTTAGTAATGTATTTTCACATCCATAAGTTTTTTTCTAGAAACCCAGGAAATAAATAACATCCACCAAAGGAAGGAACCATATCAATTGGTGGTGGTTGTGGTTATGGTATTGGTGGCATTAAGAAGGGTAATACTTTGAGCCTCCTGATAGCATTGCCATATATAAGACTTATGCAAATGTCTGCCTTCTATGCCCACAAAAGTAAAAACTGGAATTTCATTATGATGTTGGAGTTGAAATTGTAGGACCACCCTACAATTGCTAACTTTGCTAACTTTCTTAAAAAGAACTTTGGTACTGAAAACTAATCCTTCTTGGTTGGGAAAGAAACTGACCTTGCCAGAAATACTTCTTTAAGGAAATAATTTTGAGTGAGGTCTTGGTAGATGTGCTTTATTACTTTTCATGTGGCAAAGAATGGAAATAAGACACCCACCAAAACAAAACAAAACAAACAAACAAAAACAATTCAGATGCAACTGGATTCTGAGATGACTAAGGATTCTTCTCCTTGCCCATATCCCTCTCCACCTACCCCTCAAAGCCAGTATAACATAATTTCATTAAAAATCCCCATGTCTAAAAAAAAAAAAAAAAAAAAAAAATCCCCATGTCTAGCATGTGGTAATATTAAAACCAAAGACTTAGTAATTTACCCTATGCCTTCTCTCTTGCCATCATTGGCAACACTATTTTCTGTCCTCTCCTGAACTGAGAAAAGTGGTATGGTTAGGCAGTTAGGAATGGAAAACAACTAACAAGAGTCAGAGAAATATTTTGCATTAATGAGAATGATACAAATGGATACTAGCAGACACTGACTAAACATTTGCACTAAGAAGGGAGGACTGTTTCTGAGATGTACATCATTTGTAGAGTGATGTAATATCTCATCATCATAATCATGGTGTCAGTTAGGATTGTGCTGGCTGCAAGTAGCAGAACATCTAATGAATAGTGACTGAAACAAAGTTTTATTGTTTTCATATAACAAGAAGTCAGGAGACAGGCTGCTGTTGATTCAGTAAATCAGAGATACCATTAAGGACTCAAGCTCCTTTTCTGCATTTTTGGTCCACTGTCTTTACTGTGTGGTTCTTTTGTTCATTTGCCTATTACCCCGCAATGGGGGATGAGGATTTTTTCTCAATCAATTGTGTCAGCTACAAACTAATCATCTTTCTTTAGTGTTCATAAGATTAAATGTCATCGGTGGGGACTCTACTATTTTTATTCAAAGTCAATTTTTCACTAAGTCCCCTATATTTAACAAAAAGATTTAGAGTTCAGATGAAAGCTTGGAAAACAAGATCTAATGACAGGTTAAAATAAAGTTATTAAAGAAAAACTGAAGCAGGCTTTTTTATTCTCCAAGTATAAGAGAGACGACTAGGAAAATGTTGGCCAAATACATTACTTATTCAATATAGAAAAATGAAAATATTATTACATGCAGAAGAATTTACTATCAATGAAGATTTTGGAGTCCTGGAGATGTTGTTTGAAAATCTATAAGAACAGTTTACAGAATAACATATTTGAAGTAATCCTGTCAAACCTTGCTTTGAGTTAGGCTGCAAGAAATGATCTCTGGAGGTCCCAGTTCAACTTGATGTCTTTTTGGTCTGTGATGATAAATTTTCGTATGACTGAACTAGAATGCCTTAGGACTAAATTCCATTGAGTGATTCCAGTATCACATAAGAAAAAAACCCCTGGAAATTACCTCTTTATGCACAAGTTGCAGCAGCTGGTCTTTTCCCCCAAGCTTTGTAGTAATGCACACTGGAGAGTGGAGTGGAACTCATAGTGTAAATTTTTTTAGTGCATGGATTATTGATTTAATAGATCATGACAATCTATTTTGTCAGACCTGCTACCACATGGGTTCTGAGTCAGCAGGCGGACGAGCCTTATGAAATATTTGTTGTGAAAAAAAATTCACTGCATAAGATAAAATTAAAGCTTCATAGTGTTATAGTCCACTTTCTGAGAAATGAGGTGACCATAACCCAAGGGCCAGAATCATTAGAAGAAAAAAAAAGTAGTAATTTTGTTTTCTTGCTTTTGCTTCTGTCAAATGAATGACAAATTTTAGCCCAGAGGAAGGAAAAAAAAAAACACCCAACAAATTATGGGTCATTTAAGGATGTATAATATAAAGGATAGAATTATATCCAGTTTGATTGTTAGTTTTCAAAGGTGAGGTTCCCTGCAAGACAGACTAATTTGGCTATTTGGTTGTAGGAAGTTTATTGATTAGTAAAGGGAAGCAGGACTGGACAGAAGGAGGACTCAAATTGTAATAGATTTGTACCACCAGCTTGCAGGAAGTTCTGAACATGAGATATTACTTCAGAGGTATTCCAAGTATGGGCAAGTGTGTCGAACCTTTGTACCCTTGCAGTGATCAATCACTAGATGTGATCTGTCCCTGGGGAAAGGACATAAACTTGGTCGAACAGCTCTCTTTGGCCAAAGGCAATTCTTGGGGAAGGTAACAGTTGAGGAAAGAAATGACTTGAAACCTCAGAGGGATTTGGGCCGCACACCACAGAATCCAGTATAGTCTATCCCTCGCCACTCAAATCTGCTTGCTTAATATAGTAAATTCACCCCATTTGGGAAGAGAAACTCCATTCTGATTGGTTTCTTTTCCTGGAAAAACTTTCAAGAGAAAGTTTGGAGAAACTCTAGTGCCAGTCAGAATAGCTAGTTTCAAAGCTGTACTGAATAGTCATCCTTTCCCTTCTTAACTATGCATCCAAGATTTCCCCTCACCCTTGGTTAACAACTGGGCTGATCCAGATGGCTTACCTGAAAGGACCAGACTCTCATCTATCAGCCTATGGTCACCTTGGTTTTCTCAGTTCAAGGCTGAAGTACTTGTCCATTAACTATTAAAATGGGCCACTAGCTTATCAGGAGATGTCCCAGTGGATCACTTGTGTCCCAAACATATTCTTCTTTGTCCTTTTTGTATAAAAATAGACTTGATTATCAGGGCCAATTGTTATTGTTCGGAGAGTGATTCCTTTCTTTACCTGTTGATCTCTTGATCAGAGGAGTCCAAAGTGACCAAGAGGCACCTGAAGCTTAAAGTTTTTTTTTTTTTTAATCTTAAAGTTTAATGAGACTCTGGATGTATCCAGAAATGAACATCTCATTTTAGATTCTTCCCTATAAGACTCTTGTACCAACCATCACAGATCAGAATCCTGGGGAAACAGGTTTGGAAATTTGGATACAGATGTTGAGGAGTCTTAGGAACACTACCTATGAGGGAGCAAGGACAGCAGACCTGGACAGCTAAGATGCTAAGCTGCAGTGTGGTTTCAATAACAGCCTCAGCTGATCTCACTGGGAGTGTTAAAACTTGAATGATCCTCCAGAGATTTCCCAAATTGAGGCAAAGGGCTCAAGCTTTGTAACCTTGTATTGACATTTCATTGGATATAGGCTGTCCCCAGGAGGAAACATAACCTTGGGCAAAACAATTTCATTTGGACAAGGGCGATTTCTATAGGGGAACACAGCTGTGATCTGTAAATCAGGAGAAAGAATGCCTCAGTTGTGAAGGGAGAATCTAGGGTGGTGCCATGGCATTATCCACTTTCATTTTGAATTTACTGCTGTACATTTAAGATAAAACTTTGATCTTAGGTCAGATGACTTTTATTCTTTCCTTCATTATGGATACTCAGTAAATCACTTTCAAGTAAATAAACGACTGAAATGATTGTTTATAACATGCCAGCACTCTGCTATGTATGTTCTGGTGAAATGGATAAAGGAGGCAGGGATAGTCTACCTTTGATTTTGATGAGCACCATCCTCCTTCTGCCCCTAACTGAAAGAAGATGTACTGGGCAAGCTATTTAAAACCTTGTATTTCCATTTTCTTAACTGTAAATTGAGAAGATCAGTGTTTGTCCTGTTTCACCTCAAGACTATGATTATCACAACAGTGTGTGGAAGTTCTTGGAAGATGCAAAAAATGTTTCATGACTCTGTATATAGAATTGTTATTATAAAAGTTAATATTTAACATACAATTAACACATAAGTGCTTCAATTGTGTTGGCTCTACGTGTCCCACAGCAGATCCCCATTTGGAAATGAACATTGCAGTTTCATACCCTTGTAGCCTATTGAATTTCTTTTTTTTTTTTTTGATTTTTTTTTTTTTGTTTTTTTTTTTTTTGGTTTTTTTTGGTTTTTTTTTTTTTTTTTTTTTTTTTTTGAATTTCATTCTAATGTTATCCTTATATCAAACCATGTACCAAAACAGACACATGGATGGTCTGAACACTTGGATAAAAATTTATAATTAACTAAATTCAACTGGGTTACTTTTATTTGTCATTTTAGAGTTAAATGTCTTTAGTTTCTTACTATTATATTAATCACTTTATTTCCCTCCATTTTTCTTTCTAAATAATAATTATTTTAATTTTTTTTCAAATTTAATGAAAGAAATACATTTTTATATCAGTATGATAAATGTTGGTTGAGAATTTCATCTGAAAACTGAAGTCTCAATACTTATTAATATACAGAGAGAACTTGTACTTACAGGGGTTTGATACAGCTAGTTTAGACAACACCTGTCTTTATACTACAAGACTGACCAAATTCAAAGTCAATAACCATAATTGGACATTTAAAAACATGCAAAGCCCTGGGCCAGGTGATGTGAAGACAAATAAAGATGAATAAGATGTAATCTATGGTCTTCAGGGTCTTGTATTTAGTGAAATATGCTCACATTTTGTCAGGTATAAATATGAAAAATGCATTTACCCCATGTCAGTCTAGTGGAAGGGAGATAGGAGTAAATGACTTATGATTCAGACTAGAATAACTATTTCAAAAATCATTAAAAATTTGAATGTTAACTAGACTTATATGATCATTTAACAACATATGCGAGTATTGAAACATTATGTTGTATGCTTGAAATGAATATAATTTCATATATCAATTATCTACAAATTCAAAAAAGATAATATCAACAGCATTCTGGCTTTTTCTCTTCCAACTTTTAATATTCTTAGGAAGACTTGATTTCTTAGGACTTTGTTTGCTATCATCTACTTTATCTATCTATCTACCTGCCTACCTACCTACTTATTTCTCTCTCTCTCTCTCTATCCATCTCTCCTTCCATCTATCTCTCTTATTATTAATTTACACTAATTATAACTAAGGCACTAAGTCATCCTGGTCCAGATGATTGTCACAAACATCTGCTTTTGAAAATTATACTTTGTCTAGATTTTTTTTTTTATCAGCTGTAATAGACAAAGACAATTTCTCTGTAGTTTGGAAGGTAGTTTATTTTCTAAATCACCTTCTTTGCTAAATATTTGTCTGTGTTCCATTGAGGCTTTTACACATATCCCAAGTCCAAACTTTGTAGCAGCAACTAGAACTACCAAGTTAACCTCACTGTATATAGTAACATGGTGATTCAGAGGTTACTTTCAGTTTCATAGACCTTACAGGGTTTGGAAAAAATAAACTTTCTCGGAGGTGGTAAGAAATGAATTAGTGCACGGGCAAAGGAAATGCCTGTCATGAATGCATGGCCCTCAGAGGGCTAAGCAATATTCAATCTTTGTCCTTAAGTACGTCTTGTAAAAGTCAAAAGGCAATAAAGTAAAAATCTGGAAGCAAAGTCTTGGCCACCCATGCTATTCATATTTCCCAGTGTTTCTACGAAGTAGTTTAGTGGCATCTATTAAACTGACAAAGAACAGGTTTTATTTTACCAGGCAGAAAAATTTTCTAAGGATATCAGCAATGAAACATGCATTGCAGAATTAAATAGCTTAAAATGAGCAGTTGGAGGGCAATGTAGAACACCTGGTAGACAGGTAAATCAGTGTAGAAAGATGTATAAGGAATCTTAAGCATCTACTCTACTAAGCAAATCCAAAACCTGGACTGGAACAAGAACCTAAGGACAAAACTCAAATATTTCATGGGCTGTGATGATGAGTATATTCAATGTTCTAAGAAAGTTCACTATTTATAGAACTAAGTATCAGTTATAGGTTATTGGCACTACATATACATTTAGCATTTATAAATGAGAACCTGTCAACTCTGCGTTGGCCACCTAAATAAAAGGAAAACTTAGGCATTGATTTCAGACAACTGATTTGGAAAATCATATTTAATTTTAGCAACTATTTATTGAATGCCTACTTTGTTGAGGGCATTGTGCTTGGCCTATTACATTTTTTTCAAAGAGAAGGATAAGATAAAGTCAGTCAACCAGTAGTACATTTACCAGGTACAATGTGATGTATGCCACAAAATAGATGCAGAGAGTTTATAGATGCAGAAAGGCAAATTATGAGAAATTTCACAAAGGAGGCAGCAATAGCATTTTGACAGTTAAATGAGAGATAGGGTAGGGTGGTAAGAAAATGTTCCTAGATAAGAGAATAATAGTAAAAGCCAGATTGTTTAGGTTGAAAATGAGAGATATATTTGGGAAATCAGGAATAGATCATTTTGCTTGGTTTATAGAACACTTACAGGGTGATAGGTATTTAGCCTGGAAAGGAAGTTTGGTGATATTTTCAAGAGCTTTACATTTCAGGATAAGAAATGGCAAAAGAATAAAAGTGGGGAGATGAATTTGAGACTAATGCAATTAATACAAGGAAAGAGATGATGAGGATCTGAGCTAGAGTACTGGGAAAGGAAAATGAAAGGATGTAGTGAATGGGAAAATATTGAATGAGTAGATATACAGGATTTAGTTAACTAATTGTAGGAGTGTGGAATAAGGGAAAAAGGGAAATAAGAGAAAAAACAATGCTTTGCTATTTGGTGGTGGATTGAGATGTTATTATATTTTTGTTTTGTTTTGTTTTTTAGAGAGAGTTCTTGTGAGGGGCCTGGGAGGGGCAGAGTGAGAGAATGAGAGAGAGAGAGAGAGAGAGAGAATCTTAAGCAGGGTCCATGTCCAGCATGGAGAGAGAGAGAGAGAGAGAGAGAGAGAGAGAGAGAGAGAGTATCTTAAGCAGGGTCCATGTCCAGCATGGAGCCCTACACAGGACTCATCTCACAACCCTGAGATCATGACCTGTGCCAAAATCAAAAGTCTGATGCTTAATTGAATGAGCCATCCAAGCACCTCATTATGGGGTTTCATGAGTCCATTCTGATATAAGGCTCAACTGGTACCAGGAAGAAGCAATCTGGACTTAGAATGATAGCAGTGTGGATTGAAGAGTTGTTAGTAAAGCTATTGAAGTGATAAGGTACTGGAAAATGCAAAATGGGAAAGGATGAAGAATATACAAGCTTGAGCCCTGAAGAATGTCAAACACCCAGATTTAGAGGAGAAAGATGAACAGATTAATTCATGAGCCAAGGTCAAATAATTAGGGGGAAAATGAGAATAGTAAATATCAATCTCTTATCACTTTGGCTAGCCTTAATTACTGATAGCCTAAGAGTACACTGAAGCGGTTTTGTGAAATCTACCAGTAATTCTCATTACTTACTGTTTAGAAAATAATAGAAACCTAGATCCCACTGTCAGGAGTAGCCAGTGATCTGGCTATGAATTACTGGATCATGATAGGGTTGCTAGCTAAAATACAGTTAAATTTGATTTCAGATAAACAATGAGTAATTGCAAATACTGCATAGGACATGCCATGCTTACACTAAAAATTATTTATTGTTTATCTGAAATTCAAATGTAACTCCCTGTTCTGTATTTTATTTGCTAAATCTGGCAGCCCCAGTCATTGTCTCTTTTAGACACTGTCTGTGTGTTACCTAAAAGAGAAGTAATGTAGTTTTGACTAATGGTCATTGGAAACCAATATATTCTCCAAGAAGTTGTCCTTTGAAAGGAGACTTACACATAGGGCTTGCTGGCCTTCGGGATACCCTCCCTCTGCTTTTTACTACCTCCCAAGATACGAACAATCTACCAACCCCTAACAACTGCTTAAAATACATGGCCTTATTGGTATTTATGTTTTGTGAAGAGATTCTATTCTTATCTACTAGCAAAAATTCAATCTTCTAGCTATATGCTTATTTCTGGCTTTATTTATAACAGTAGTCCTTAACCTGAGGCCCTTGGAACTCTTAAGTGTTGTACATAGGTTTGTGATCCTGGACAATTGTTTTCTGAGAAAGAATGCATAGTTTTGACAGCTTTTGTAAGAGCTCAGAATCCTAAAAAGCTTAAGAATCATTTTCTTATGAAGAGGACCCTTTATAGAGAGCACTGAATCTCAAGTAAAATTTGAAATCCTTGCCTGTTATAGAATCCACTTGTCAATTATCAAGATTCTTTTACCACAAACACAAAAGAAAGGTCTGAATATGGTACCAAAAAAATTTAGATATGATTAAAGTACTAGCTTAAAAATAAGCTAGTACAAAATGCTCTCAGTTCTTTTCTATCTTAAAAAAAAAAAAAGAAAAGAAAAAGATAGGCTGAGATGTTGAATTTTCTGGAAACAATTTCAGCATCTGTAAAAGGTCTATACTATTTCTAAGTGCTGGCTACTCCCAGGTCTGACATGTGCCACCTTAATCAACACTTTGGTGCAGGCGTAATGGAAAACATGTTTTCTCTGCCATAACTCCAGCATAAGTTTCTGACATCAGCCAAATGGGACAGACAGTCTGAGTCCTGCGATAGACAGGCCTTCTGACAGCTAAATAGAGGACACCCTGCTCATGAAAGATAGCCTTTATAGATACCACAGCCTCCAAGTAAAAAACCCTCTCTTGGAATAGAGAAATTTGGCACAAGTTTTCCCAGAAACTTGCCAAAGGTCTTTAATACTAGAGGAAGTTCTCATAGTCACAAACTCTATTGGTTGGTCTACTCACACAAGTGCTTGGTGCTTTTCCATCTAATCAGACTTGAGCATGGAAACAGCCCAAGGTTCCTCTGGTGTTTATATTATTTCAATGGTACTTCCTTTGATTTACCTAAGGGATGTTTTGTTTTAATTAAAGTTTATGACCGAAGACGAGCTGAAAAAGTATTGAAGTGGATGAACATTGTTTATGGGTTTTGAATACAATTATATCAACCATAAAAATAGACCAAACAATTTTGCTTGTCCGCTAGAAATCAATTCTTGATCATGAGATTTCAGGTCTTCATTTTGTTTTCATTTAAAGTAATAAAAGGTGCTTGGTGATCATTAAGTGGAAAAAATTGTGAGGTCAGTAAATCTGGAAACTAACATTTATTAAGTTTCAGTGGGGAATGTAGTAAGACGATCTGATGTTGGTTAAATTATGGACTCTTTCCAGTTAGTTGGCTCTCCTTCCAAAAGCAAATGAACTAAAAATAAAATGACTTCCTTTTTGATGTCAATTATAAAGTGTGTATTTTTTCTTCTCTTTTTGTCTTTTAGGTTTTGATAAGATTTGGCAAGATAGTTGCTTATGAACCTATCTGACACCTGCCTCAGAAATCATGCCAAATGTCATAAGGTCATGATCCATTTCCTTCACACTCTTTACGCTTTTATGTACCAGATTCTTAAATTAGAAGCAAGAGAAATGATGTACTGGGTCATCCATCCTTGTTGAGGACTTTTATTAAAACCAAACAAGCTCTCCTGAGGCAAAATATTAGATTAAAATGGCTTCCAAAATATACCCACCAACTTGTTGGCAGGTCTTATGAGTCCCTTGTTACAGAATCTTGGTTCTTAGAATAAGATTTACAACTCCTGGGGCTTTCCCCTGTGTTTGCAAAGATGTTGAAAAATACAATAGTGGGGGCCCTTGCTTCAGGATTTCCAAATACACATGGACTCAGATCTACAGCCTCTCTCTGCACTCCTCATATTCAGCAAATAGGGCAGTATAAATCAGGGTGCTATCTGTTTCTGGTCCTTCCTTGGGCACTAACATGAGTATTTCAGAGAAGACATCAGCATAGTGACAGGATTGCTGTTTTATTTAATATATGTCTTGCTTGAGGCATTTCTATTCTCCAAAATGAGTTTTTAAGGTGGAACTTAGGAGATAAAAGTATTATTTGTGAATATACAAATCATATCATGAAAACTAATTTAGTAAAACATTTGAGTTCTCCTTTTAACTAACAGCAAGGAATTTGAAATAAAAGATCGGGATTCTATTTTTAGTTTCATTTTTAATTATTGTATGTTCTTAGTCAAGCCATTGACAGCTCTAAAGTAGGGATACTAATACTTCTTTGTGGGAGGAGGAAGCTGAGAGCTTCTTCTCTAGAGGAACACTGCTACGAATTGTTTGGGTTCATTTTGTTGATGCAGTGCTAAAGGCTGTACCAGGTTGAAGACTGGCTCACACATGAGTATGGCCTCTTTAGACCTACTTGCCTCTGCCTCTTGAACTTGGATAAAGTTTCCTGTAGAGGCAATAGGCCATCTTTCATATTTCAACATGGCTGGTAAAGTGAGAGTGACTTGGAAGAAGTTCCCAAAGTCTAGCCTGAGATCCAGGGCAGGCACTCTCACTTATGTGATTTCTACTGCTTCTGACTGGCATGTGTATTTTGGATTGGAATTTTCTTCCACTGAAACAGTAAGATCTAGGGTTAGGCTTTGGATGGGGGGTGGGGGTGGGGTAGGAGGCTTTAGAATTGTTTTGGCTGTACTGTAGTTGAATCTCCTTTGTTAGAGCAAAAGAAATCTTCCACATCTAGCCCAGAAGGCTAGAGTCCATGTCAGTGTTGAGGTCAAAGTCTCAGATAGTAATAAATAAATCATTCTTTGTTCCCTTGGGCATTCTTTTTTAAATTCAGATAACTTATGGAGAGATGACTGGTCTAGGACAGGACTTATGTATTTAGAATCTTATTTCTTGGCCATTTATTCTCAATAGATAAGTATCGGCTGGCATTCCATTTTGACATGATTTATACTTATCTTACAAGGTGGTTTACAAGATTAGTTGAAATAATATATGTCAAAATACATGCTTCAGGCACTATAAATAATTCTACAATATTTTTATTTGTCATTATTTATTGTAGGCATATTGTACAGGTGTATTTCTGCTTATTATTTATTACAGTGTATCATGCGAGGGAGTTGACAACTGTTTATTAGTCACAGGTCAGTTCTCCAGCTTCTTCCTTCTCTTTTTCTGAATTCACATTTTCCATCTTGCTTTTTTCTAGTTCTGTGAAATTCATGTGTATATTCCCTGGGCTTTAAGGTTCTCTTTACACGTACTCAATGATTAGCTACTCTATTTCAGGTGCTTTGTGTTCCCAATTACAAAAATGTCTCTGGACTATGAGTTTGCTGTTGTTCTCTGAAGAGAGAAATGTCTTTTCTCATTCTTTTTTATGTCTTTGTTCTGTTCACGTTGCTGCATAGGGTGCAGATATCTGCCCAGGCTTGTGTTTACCTTTTTAAACTCAGACTGCCCTCCCAACACCACACTTTCCAGGAGACGGAAAAACTGAGTGGGAACAATGCCAGGAATTCATCTAGCACAAGCCCTCCTACTTACTCTTGTATTGCTGTCTCTGCTGTCATCTTCATGCCTCAATTTTCATTAGCTACCCCTAATTCACTCATTTAGGATTCTCATTCCTATTTTAGGCTGAGGGTAGGGATTACTGAGCCTTTCTATGCGGGCTAACCCCTACTTTCCTATTTGTTCCCCCTGCATGAGTAGATCACTCAGCAAATTTTGAAGGTTATCCACCCTTCAAGGACCAGTGAAAAGCTCTCTTTCGTGTCAATATTAATTTCTTTCTTTACCTTTTCTTGACACCATGTTTATATCTCCTTACACCACCTACCACTGTTTTTCCTGTATTTCTGTATGGCTTTGTCTCTTCTATGACATTGTGAGTTTGTGAAAGTGTGGCTTCACCATACTCATCTTTGTATAACAGAGAACACTCATACCATTCCTGGTAAATGAATAGTATGCAGCGAGGGATGTATGCAGTTGGTTTGTGTTGAAATGCTCCTTTCTAAACACACACACACTCACTCACCAGTACCTTTCTCTGGAAGGCTCTTCATCTGCCTTTCATCTACTTCATGTGTACTCATCCTCCCTCTTTCCATTTACATAGTACTTCTGCAGGTATCCCCTGGACTAGGTTAAAGGTCCTTGAGGTATACTCTTTTAGGATATGTACTTAAAGCTCTAAATAAGATTCAATGCACTTAAAAATTATTTGTTCAATATCTATTTTATCTGCTAGACAGTAAACTCCAAGTTGACAGAGGCAAGACATTCCTGCCTTATTCACGACTTTATATCTCGCATGGCACAACAATCTATTGATTCAGCAATGGAAATAAACCCACTATTTATTTTCTTCTAATTATTATTATTGTTATTAAGAAGCTATTCCTTAATGAATGGAGCACAGAAACTGGAATCAAATTTTCAGGATTTGTGTCATAGCTTGGTCACAAGTTGTATACCCTTAATCTCTTTGTTTCTTAAATTCTTCATGTTTAAGATTACAATATCTACATTGAGGGGTATGGTCCGGATTAAAAGAGATAATGTGTATTACTTGGCACAGTACCTTGCACGTGGAGGCACTTCACCATTTAGCTATCCTTATGGAAGAGAGAACAGAGGCAGATAATATGTGAAATTATTGAAAACTCTTTCCTTTCTAGCCCACCTTTTCAAACCAAGGTGAAGGGCCATTCAAGAGTGGTGTATGTTCATTCCAATATTCCAGGTAACCTTCTCTCTTGGGAGGGTTAGTATTTCCATGAGCTGCCTTTATGGGCCTAGAGCCCTATGTGGCTGTGAGGTGTGAGAAGGAGCCTTCCTAACACTGGGGTCCTGTGATGGAGACCTGGAGTACTTTCTGCTGCTCCATGACTTCCTTCTGAGATCATGCATCCCAGAGAAAGCACTGAAATGAGCCTATCAGTACTTTTTTGCTTCCAAGGATGAATATTAGAATTGAGGTAGCAGCATCTTTGAGCAAATGACTATATATGCATAAGATTCTCTCTTACGCTGCTTTTCTATAACTTTCATCCATGTTGCACTGGGTTGTTTTTATAGCTACAGCCAACACCAATATCCTTCTGTTTCTTCGTTTTCTTGACATTTTACCCAATCAATTATGAAGTAAATTGCTCTTTGCTCTCAAAATGGCATGGCTTTCTTTCTTTTGAACAAGCTTATGAAAATGTCAGAAATTGTTAAAGGAAGTGAAGAAACAAAAAGCCACAGAGGAGAAATGTGGCTTTTATGTTTAATTGACATACAGCCTGTCATTTACCCTAGTGATTTGGAATTGTGTGCATTAAGGGTTAGAGAAATTCCCTTTTAATTTTTCACACACCTTTTCTTTTCTCATTTGGTCCATTTACGGCCTTGTGAGGGGGTGGGGCAGTTATTTTTAGACCCATGTCCTAGATGAGGAACCAGAGACTCAGGGACTCCCTCAAAATCTTAGGCTCTAAACTTTCAGATTCCCTGGTTCCTAGACCCAGCCTCACCACTTAATTGTCTTTTCATGTCCCAGTTTCTTCATCTGTAAAAGAATAACACTTTTATCTCGGGGTTCTTGTTAGGATTAATTTAATTAGTTCTGTAAAAACTGTGCTTTGCACATCATGAGTGCTCATTAAGTATCAGCTAGTAATATAATACTGTAAAATAATATTAGTAGTGAAGTTTAAATGAGATAATCCATGCAAAACTCTTAGCACATTTTGTGATGAAATAGAAGCACTTAATAAGTGTTTAGAATACTTTCAGTATTATTTTTATGTTTATTTTGTTGGTTATGGTGATAACATATAATCAAATGAATTATTGGTTAGGGACTAGAAAACTGAGTTTGAGTCTTTCCCTCCCTACAATGCTGGTGACAGCACTCAGCACTTTTAAGCTTCTTTTAATATTGTATATTTTTATATTTTTAAATAAACTTCTATGTGTGGATTAAAGACCTGAAAACTCATCAGTTGGGTAATTTGATAAAAGGTCATAAGAGGCCACGAATGCTATTTACCAATTCAATAACTGCCCTCAAAAAATAGCAGTGTTTATTCTTTCTTTTCTTTTCTTTCTTTCTTTTTCTTTTTCTTTTTCTTTCTTTCTTTCTTTCTTTCTTTCTTTCTTTCTTTCTTTCTTCTTCTTCTTCTTCTTCTTCTTCTTCTTCTTCTTCTTCTTTTTTTTTTTTTTTTTTTTACCATTGTTAGGTATCATTTTATGTGTAGAAGTTTTGGAGAGCAGTTGAGGACATATGAGGAAAGAGGCAGCTGGTGATAACAGACTTTAGGCTTGGCAGCCTTGCCTTCAACAGATAGCCTTCTTCTCCTCCCTGTTACATGCTCCTGAGCTTTGGCTGCATAGGCATATCCTGATATGAGGTTTGTTCAGGAAGTGAAATGTTTTAAACCAAACGAAATTATTGACAATATTAAATCAGTTTTTAAGTTTTGCCTGTTATTAGCCACCACATTCTAAGAAACTGATTTCATATAAAGATGTGAACAATGCCTAATTTTTTTAAAAATTTGGGTTAGATTTCAGAGCTTGATTTCTTTGTCTTTTGAGTATCAAGAAGTTTTTCTGATAATTAAATGTAGCCAATGTACACCAGGGTTTTGACTATCAGGCCTAAGTTTTCAGTATTTTAGAAAGAAATTTGATAAGCCCTTTGTCCTTGCTTGAGGTGTAAAGTATGATAAACTTGGCAAAATAACCTCACCAGGTCTTACTACCTAACTCAAAGATGAATAGTGATTTTTAATATCTCTAGCAAGCTCACTTTGCTGCTGGATTGAGCAAAGTGGATTTAGCTGCTAATGTCGTCTGCCTCTCCAGGCCTAAATGTCTATGTCTTAAATTCCCAAGTGTGAAGGTCCAGTTCGCAGTATAGCTAAAAAGAGCTTTCTGGCATGTAATTTTAAATATCTTAGATTCTAATCTGAAATATCTAGTGCAGTTGTCCAGACAGGCCAAATTCTTCAGGCAATTGCCAAAGCACATGTCTGTTTGTGATGTGTAGACACTGTTTTCATACAATATCACCATAGTTAGAGGGCATCTTCAGTGCCTTCAACCGTGTTTAATGTCAGCCTATTTGTCTGAGAGTCCAGCTGTTGAGTGGAAGTTTACATTTGTCTCCCCTAGGGCTTTCAGAGTAGTCAGTATAAAGTCCGGAAAAAAAAAAAAATGAAGGGTAGATTGTTCTTAGCATGCAGGAAGGAAGTTGTCAGGCGGAAAGAGGATATGGGTCTGTTTGCATGCAAGGGTCAGTATTTGCTGGCTAGATATTTCCGCTGTGTCCACACGACAAGAAAATCCTCAGTTTCCTGTGCTGGACAAATAGCAGGAAAGGGTGTGAGGGTTATTGAATGACATTATCATGTTATAGCCTCATGGGTGAGGAAAGCCTGCTTATCAAAACTGATAGCAGCACAGGGCTTGTTTGGGAGGAGACCCAAGGTGCTGGAGTCACATTGAGTGTTTTTCCTCTTGGGTACTTTGGATCATTTGGCTTTTGCAGACCTGACATTCTTCCTCTCAGATAGAAGGACTGTTCTTACTCACTGGAAAGTTACTATCAGTTCCATTATTTGTCATCTTCTCTCCGGCAAACAATTCAGGTAGAAAGGAAATAAGGAACTCAGGCTGATGGGCAAAGTAGAAAATATCAAGACCTGAAACTCACACCCACCCCTCCCCACACCAACTTCTTTTTATGTTTAGCCACAAATGCTCGTTCATACTCGGCTTTGTTCAAGTGTGGAACTTGTTAGTGCAAAGCTCATGTCTAGTAACTTCCAGGGCAATAGCTTAAATGAGAGCAAAGGTTAAAAGTACAACTCACTCTGCCACCTTAAATGTTACAGGTGTAAAAGCTCATTCTTAATATGGAACTCTGCCAGATAGAGGAATACATAGGTAATATCTATAGTCCTTACTGTAAATCTATTTAAATCATGATTTAGAAGTGTAATTGGGCATTTATTAATTTGACTATGATTAATTAGTGATTACCACTTTTAGCAATTACTAAAACCCCAAATCAAGTAGTGTGATATATAATGAGTAATTGTAGGTGCTTTCTTACCAGTAACCTACTTTTTACAACATGCAGTTTTAAAATTAGGATTCTGGACATTTTCAAAATTGGAGAATATCATGAGCAAAACAAATTGGTCTATAATATTTGCTCTTAATAAAGGTTAGTCTTATTTTTTGAGAGAGAGAGTGCACACACACATGTGCAGAGGGAGAGGGTGTGGAAGGGGGCAGAGGAAGAAGGAGAGAGAGAAAATCTTACATCAGGCTCCATACCCAGCATGGAACCCAACAACGTGGAGCTCAGTCCCATGACCCTGAGATCATGACCTGAGCCGAAATCAAGAGTCAGGTGCTTAACTGACTGAGCCACCCAGGCCCCCTCTTCTGATTTTTTAAATTCAAATTCAGTCACAAACTCTGATTTCCAAGCAGAAATATTTAAGTCCAATAAAAAAAGAATAGATCAGAGCCTGTTTTCAAGGAGAAATCTTGTACTAAAAATAAATAATAGGAAGAATTAATCTTCTGAGAAACACATCAAAGAGAATTGAATTAAATCTTTTAAGGAAATAATAAAATGACTAACAGATAACATTGCAGAATATTAAAATGCCAATAGAAGAGGCTTTCAAAAACACTCTTTGGAAAGATATAGCAAGTCTTTAATGACACTCTGGGGATGAAGTTTGCAGTTTATCTTGAAGTTGGGGAATAATTTATTTTCTTATGTTAATGTAGAGGTATCCATTCCTCATATAGATTTACCAAATTAAACATTCTATGTGGGCCATAAGGAATTCTAGTAAATTCATAGTCAAGTTACATAGTTTTTAAATTTATAGAGTAAAGAAAAAAATAATGATTGTAAACAGATTTTTAAGGTAAAGTTAGTTACCTGCATTAAGTACCAAATTTTTCTATGTCACCACTGAGAAAACTGATATGTTTTTATACTCCAGGTATGAAAAATAATCACAAGGTTTTCATATATAGTTGTTTGTCTATACTACAATCAGTTGAAGCAGCCAAAAATCAAATAGATATCTTTAGAATGTTTATCCTAATTTGTTGCTCTTCCTATTTGGGGGAAAATCTTGTTTCAAGTTTTTAGTAAGTCAATGAGATGTTTTTTCAGCACTGTATCACTATGTGATTTTTCTGGGGCTTATGTCTTCTCGTTGACATAAGGGGTTACAGATAACTCTGTCTACTTACTGAAATATAATGTGTTGTGAATGTTCCATGCTCTGTCCTTGTGGATGTCTCCTTCCTATTTCTAGGTCTGTGGGAATTCTGGGAAGGTGGTAGAGAAGCATCAGGTGTTATAGGAGAAAAGGCCTTCAATTGTCTTAAGGTACGTGAGAATTCAGTAACTGGTTCCAGAGGTTGTTTATGGTATTTTACTATTGGAGTCACTGTCATCATTTTTTCTGCCTGGCTTCATTCCCAACCTTCTAGGCCTTTTCCACTTCAAACATTTTCTACACACTTCTCAGCATTATTTTGCTTTCTGAGAACTCTGACTATGTCAATCCAGCTTCTCAAAGGCCCCTCGGAGGCTTTTCTTCACTCTTTAGCTTGACTGCTGACTGCTACCTTCAAAACTCTCTAACACTGTTCCCACATTACCTGTCTGTCCTCTCCCCAAGGTCACTGCAGTATGTCCTGTGAAATGGTAAAGCAGTCTGGGAAGAAGGCTCTGGCCGTGCACACTTCTTTGTTAACCTAGCCATGTTACCCCTGCTTATTTGCATCTACTTCCCAGGGAGTTGCAAGCTAAAGGAGGAGCTCTGAGTCAGAGCCTGCTTGGTCTATAGGCCTTCATGTGATCTGAACCTTTGCATACAAGTAGTAGGAATATATACGTTCAATAGACATTTTCATAAGCAATTTTTCTCTTTTTTAGCTTTAATGTCTTCCCATATTGCATTCATCTGCATAACAGTAAACACATGCCCCGACAGAAAGTTGCAGGCAGGGATATTTATTTATAACAGATGGCACAAAGCAGGAGCATGATGAATTGGTGTGTGGCTCCTGAACTAGCAGGCCCATAAATAAAGTATCCTCAAAGCTACTTTGGGGATCTTGCTTGCTCAGAAGAAAGAAAGGAAAGATGATGCTCACAATTTTGTTGCCTTATATAATATAATCCCAAACATGTGCAATTTAACCACATGCAATCATAATTTTATAACTGAATTTTTTCATCCAAATATCTGTTCATAGGTAGCATTTCAGACCTATGACATAATTATAGCAATAACAGTTTTCCTTTCTTAGTTCCTCTTGTGTTTATTGATTTAAAGACTCAATGTATCTTAAAAAACAGAGTTACAAACTGATAATGGTCTAAACAAGACATAGACCAATAACATTTATTTAACCCTTTGCTTAAAACCTTATGTGTTGATAGCTAGAATAATGAGATTATTTCCAAGAACACACTAAATAAGATACAAATGTTGAATTTTGAATAATTTCTTGAATTTTGAATAATTTTGTTGCTTTCTCAATATAAGGTACACTAGATAGTGAATATAAAGGCCAAGTTTAGCACACCTTGTGAATGCAAATTATTTTTTTAAAGGATTTGAGACTAAGCATTTTTGTTTTTTCAACTTTAGGGTTTCATTATTAGCCTTGTTGTTATTTTAAAAATGTCTTGAGATTGAGATTTAACAGTTTTATCAATTCTGCACAAATGCAAGGAATCACATATTTTTACAGAATTGTATGTATATTTATGTCTGTGTGTATGTATATGTGGATATGTGTATACATGCATATAAGTGTGAGTACATATATGTATGCACATACATCAGTATGCAGAAATACATGCATGTGTATATGTTTGTATATTTTAACATTGGAAAAACTGCTGTTATTTTGATGGTGAAAAAAACAAATTGATATAGAGAAGTATTAGCCAGAGAGGACAAATTTCTCACTTTTTGGATATATAATCTATACTTAAATCATGCTTTCATGAACAGATAATATTTACTATTATGTTTGAATTGACAGTTAAGTGAAACACATAATTTGACTCAACAAAATTTCCTGTTTAGGTTCCTTTTTCTTTAGCAAGGGGAAGGAACATCAGAGGCTTACTCTTTATAAGTTAAACAAAATATGCTAAGATTCTAGAGGCATATCAGTCCCTACAATCACAAAGTTAAATTGCTATAAGCCCTTTGCAGATTTTTAAAAATTTTTATTTATTTATTTGAGAGAGGGAGACAGCATACAAAAGTGTGAGAGAGCAGGAGTGGAGGGCAGAGAGAGAGAGAGAGAGAGAGAGCGAGAGAAAATGAGCAGAGGGGAAGGGTAGAGGAGGGAGAAGCAGGCTCAGGGCTTCATCCCAGGACCCCAGGATCATGACCCCGAGCTGAAGCCTGACACTTAATGGACTGAGCCACCCAGGCAGCCCAACCCTTTACAGATTTTTAAGAATTTTTGCTAGAGGCAGAATAAAGGACAGTATAATCCAATGATAATTGAAAGGTGAAAGCAGAATTATTACAGAAAGAAAGGGTGAAGACAATATTTTAAAAGTTTCTTTGTTTACTGGACAAATGTTTATTGCACATCTATAATGTTTTATGAAATGTTAGGTGGCACTCAATACAAAGATGCATAAGAAAATCTTGTTGGGGAGATAGATAACTATAATAGAATATGACAGAGGTGCAATGGCGATATTGAAATTGTATTATGGGGTCAGAGGAATAACATCCAATCCAGCTCAGTGAGCAGGGTGTAAGGAAGAATGTCCTCTTTTTCAAATATATAGAACTGGAATGTAGCTAAATGCCTCTTATTGATGTTTCTTGGGAAAAAAATTGTAAAATGGCTATGAATTATTTGTCCTTTGAGTTGGCTAAGTATATAAGAATGATTTGTGGTATGTTTTTGAAACTAATAGTTTAAAAAAATTTTGAGAGTGCTTTTAAGACTAGGGCTTTTACGAGATAATGCCTTATAAAACACTTGGCATACTGGCAGCACATAGTAAGTGCTATAAATCTAAGCTGCTATTATTATTATTACTATAATTGTTATTATTGTCACTAGTTATATGACTAATACCACTTAGCCTACTGCACACATTTGTGGTTAGAAACAATGAGGTAATAGTAAAGAGGAAAGTGCCCTTATTAAACTTTGTAAAAATAGAAGACCTTTTCATTAGTTAGGGGTATGATCAGCTGTAAGAACCAGAATAGATAGTAGCTCAAAAAAGTATTTATTGAGTAGTTCTTTTTGTTTTTGTTGTTGTTGTTTTGTTTTGTTTTATTTTGTTGGTCTCACATACAACAAAAGCTACAAAGGATTGCTTCTGGCAATGATGTAGTAGCTTTACAATGTCAGGACCAACAACCCTGGGGTTATCTTTCCTTTTTTCGTACTCAGTTGACTCATTGGTAGAGGATAACTATTGACCTCCAAGCATCCTGTCTGTATTTCAAGCCTCAAAAAAGGAGGAAAACAGTTCTTCGTGACACTTTGTCTTTTAATTCTGGAAGGGAGGCCTTTTTAGCAGAACTCTGCCAACCTTTCATTGTGGAGAACTGACCCATGGGTGCTTACTTATAAGAGGGCTGGGAAATTGAATATTCAACTTTCCAGTTTTTAGAGTAGAGGAAGGCAAAGAACAAACTTTTGAGTGTACTAATATACACTGTCTGACATGATGTTTTATGAATATTGTAATGTATCAAAAACGCTGGTTTACATTTTCATAGTCATGACTCAACTCCTGTGTCTGGATTAACTGCTTTAAGTCTAATCAGGTCTCTAGAAATGTTTTCTCTGTATTTGTTAATTCTTTGGTAGACCAATTAGCTGGAATCTTGGACAAACTATAATCTTTTTTAGACTTTATTTTTAAAGAAAAACATGTTAATAAAATAAACTTATATCTTTCATAAAAGAAACTTACAGAGTATATCCATGCATTGTATGTATATATGGCAGTCTTTTATAATTTCTAAATCTGTAGCTCTATATGAGTTTTCTGGTATTCAGTTTAATACCCTCAAGTCTTTACAAAATCCTGAATGATAGATTTAATGGAAGTAGTAAGGTCAAGTATTTGAAATGGGAGCCCTCCTGGAAAATCCAAAATCCATTGTTACTATATTTTACTTGCTAGAACAGCAAAGGTCCAAAACCACATTTTGGAAATTTTTAAACCTTTTTATTCTGCATGCTGCTTGCTTTTTTTTTTTTTTTTCATTGTCTCACAATACTTTAGCTCAAGGTTAGCTTAATATAGAAATAGCAAACAGAAAAGTGCCAAAGGCCCCAGGATATACTTTCCTGGGAAAAGCAAGCTGATGCTTTTATTTTATTTATTTATTTATTGCTCAATCTCATTTGCATTTCCTCACACCAGAAAATAGCATAGTTTGTGTAGACAATTGCCATTTATAAATATAGGCAGAGTCCCATCTTCCTAAGGCAGTAAAAGAGGATATTGAGGCTATTAGATATTCATGATATTAACTAGCCTAAAAGACATGATTTATTGCCAAAATTCGAATCAGTGCATTGACACTTATTCCCTTTTATCCCTTTAGCATATATTTCTTTCTTATCAGGAGCTAAATTAAAACAAAAAGTTCTCAGAAGAATGATGTCATTGTAACATCTTTTAATCAGGTAGTATGTAATTTTGTCTCTAGCCACATGTGCCTCTGTTACTAAGAAACTAAAATCAATAATTTTCAGGGTATGTACAAATATCCAATATAGATAAGTAGACTATCTCTGCCTCAGACTTTGGGAATCTATTCAAGAAGAAGAGACCTAGCCTCTCCTAATTTGTAAACTCAGCAATCAAATGCAGGTAACTTGGGGATACTCTAAGGGATGGAATTAAATTTGTAGTATTGTGATTATCAGGATGAAGAAGGTCAGAAAGAAGAAATTTGTTGTACTGTTTTTGCTAATAACAGAGGCATTAAATCCTAACATGTGACCCTGGTTAAGTCTATTTACTCTTTTGGATCTACATTTTCCTATCTAACATGTATGTTTGTATTTCCTTTGCTATTCCAAAAGGCTACCGAGAAAATGAAAGTGGAAATCCCCTTTAAATACTGAATATACTGAAAAGCACTTATGTTAGTCTCAAATTTTGCCTCCTAAAATATAGGAGGTATGTCCTAAAATATAGTCAAATGTTTGTCATCTGTAATCTTTGAGATTATTTCCTCTAGTATTTTATTTGATCAAGTGGATTGTACAGGTGTTTAGGAAATAATAAAGATGACTATATATGTGAGTGTGTGGAATTATATATATTTTATTTTGTGGTCCAAATGTTATTCTTCTGTACCTCAATGGGTTAAGTACTTAGGATTCTAATCTAATTTGACATGCTCCGTTGTTTTTGACCTTTTTCTCAGAAACTGTTTAGTCAATCCAATGCTCTGATGGTCTGTAAGAGTTTTACTCCTTTATGGAACCCCCTAGACATACCTGCTTAGAGAATTTGCCTGCCTGCACTTTAATTATCAGCTAAATTGGAAAGATTAAATTCAAAAGCAGCAGGAAAGTATGATAAAAATAAGTTCAGAACAAGTTGAAATTCTTCTGATTTTGAAAACTGTCTTGATGGAGGGAAACTACCATACCCTTTAGAGTGCATGTGTATACAACTGTTTCTTGGGATATAAAAAAGGTAGGACACATACTACAAGAAGGTAACTGTGATCATGTAGTGGCAGTGGGAAAAGAAAGTTTTCATAGCCTAAAAAGCAATATATGCCAGTGATTTCAGGAAAAAAAATCTCTAAACACTCCATCTCTACTGTTACTTGTTTCTGTTTTTATCTTTATCAATTTTTCTTTAGATCTTTGGATACCTACTGATATTTTGCATTTTTATTTGTTTTTATTTTTTAAGATTTTATTTATTTGAGTGAGAAAGGGACACAGAGAGAGTACACATGAGTGGGGGCGGGGGGTAGAAGGACAAGCAGACTCCCTGCTGAACACAGAGAAGGGAGCCCTAGGCAGGGCTCCATCCCAGGATTCTGAGATCATGACTTGTGCTGAAGTTGGAGGCTTAACTGACTGAGGCATCCAGGCGTCCCTTTGCATTTTTAAATCAGTCTGATTTCTCTTTTCTCCAGATATCTTATGTATTAGCCACTGATATCCTGACATATAGTATTGAATACAGAGTACAGAGATCCATCAAGTTCCTCTGAATTGGGGCACCTGGGTGGCTCAATTGGTTGAATGTCTGCCTTTGGCTCAAGTCATGATCCCAGAGTCCTGGGATCGAGTCCCACATTGGGCTCCCCACAGGGGAGAAGAGCCTGCTTCTTCCTCTGCCTATGTCTCTGCCTCTCTCTGTGTGTCTCTTATGAATAAATAAATAAAATCTTAAGAAAAAGTTCCCCTAAACTCTGCTTTTTTAAGGGAAATTCCTATAATCTTATTTATGGTCATAGTGGTTTTGGCTA
Organism: Canis lupus dingo; assembly: GCF_003254725.2. Classification (NCBI taxonomy): domain Eukaryota; kingdom Metazoa; phylum Chordata; class Mammalia; order Carnivora; family Canidae; genus Canis; species Canis lupus. The sequence goes on from NC_064272.1 coordinate 3,435,300, forward strand.
ATAGAATGAATCAGAAATGACTGTGTTCCCTTCTAAGCCTAGGCCTTGAGAGGTCTTTGTACATCTTATTTTCCTTATAATCTTCCAATTGCCTGTTAGATGATGAAAGACATGGCTCATTCACCAACCTCTCCCTTGTCTCAGCCAAGAGCTAGCATGCAAATGAAACTATCCTAGACCAGCAATCCCTGGGCAACCCATTCACTGACTATCGATGCATGAGGGTGCCCAGTCAAGGTCCGCTGATCCTGGCCCATATCAGCACAAGTTCTCAGCTGATCTGAGACTCATGAGCAAGTATAAATATTCATGTTTTAACTCACTGAATTTTGGGTTGGGATTACCATAGAGCAATAGCTGATGGGAACAATATAATTGTCTCGAATTTTCCATGGCCTGTTTAGTTTTTTAATTACTAGTAATATCCTTTTAAAAATACCATTTTACTATTAATTTTCTATTTGTCTTACCTCTGCAATGTTTTTGAATCTCTGTAAAATACCACACAGCTAGATTTTAAAAGTCCAATCTGAGCATCTTTTTAGTTCGTTTACTTTCACTGTGATTACTGATGTGTGTGCACGCGTGTATATGTTTATAGCATCTTTGGTGATTTCTGTGGGCATTTTTGTTTGTTAGAAACAACAACTTATTGTTTCTTATAAACTTCTACTTATTGTTTCTAATTCCTTACTTTATATTGGATTGACAAAGTTTATTTTTCCTATTTTCTTCCCTACTAGTTTGTTAGAAATACTTTCCATTTCTCTTAGTAGTTATCCTGACATTTTTAATATACATTGTTTGACTTAAACTCTAAGGTTGATCAATGTATCTTTCTTTCAAGCAACATAAGATCATTGGAGTATTTTAACTGGTTTTAACAACCCCATCTAACATGCTACTATTATCTAGCATTTTGGTACAGACTTGGTTTTAGCTCTACCTTTTAAATAAGTGGTCATTACTTCTGACAGTCCATGTTTATTCAGGTTTTCCTAAATATTTATCTGTTAACTTGATCACTGTTGCTTCCTTCATTCCATTTTTTTTCCTTATGTAATTTCCTTATTTCTGAAGTCTAAATTTTGCTAGTTATCTTAAGAAGGATCTGTGAATGGCAGACCATTACAGTTTTTGTTCATCTGAGGAACATTTTTATTTTGCCCTTACCCTTAAGAGTGCAGCTGGGCATGAATTTGGAGTATTTTCTTCTAACACTTTGAAGATATTATTTAATGACTATAGTTGCCATTGAAAGGAATTTGCTGTGCTTGTAATGGATAGTTCCATATACGCACTCTTTTCTTTGGTTGCTTCTCAGACTTTTTGATAATTTTGCAATTTCTCTAGGAATGTGCCTACGTGTAAATTTATTTTCACATATCCTCAGGACTAGTGTTTCTTGAATCTGAGTTTTCTTATCTTTGTTTAATTTTAGAAAAACTCTAAGCTATTCTATCTTTGGGTACTATCTCTATTCCATTTAGCTTATACCTCCTTTGGAAAAAAATATAAATATATATATTTTGTCTATTCCCTCAAGCTTTTATGTATTTTTTTTTTGTATGTTTCACTTATTTTTTTCCTTTTACTCTCTGTGCTAAAATCTTGGTCATTTCCCAAGATTTATGTTTTGGGTCACTAATCAACTCATATTTATGTCTAACCTTTTACTTAACTCACTCACTGAAGTTTTAATAATTGCAATTTTTGTTCTGTAACTTATATTAATTTCTTTTCCAAATCTATTGCTTCTTTTGTCTATAGATTTAGTTCTTGACTTCTAGTTTCTATCCTTTCTACTATGTCTTAACACTTTTAAATATGTTTTATATTCTCATTCAAATTGTTGTTCCATTGTTTTATTAGTTCTGATTTCTCCAGAAGTTGACCTTGAGAAAATGCAAGAGCAAGTGGCTTATTTGGGAGGTGAAGGAAATGTGTGGGAAACAGCTAGAACATATGTCTCAGAGTTATCACACCTCCCTCTCTTGCCCAGGAGCAAGGGAGCTGGGATATTTACATATTAGTCATTGGTTGAGGGCTGCTCTGTGGGTGTTACCTCCTTGGAACATGTAGTCTGCTATGTGCAAGGGCAGAGTAATTTATGCTGTTGCTTCAGAGACAGCCCTCGGGCAGACATATGCAGATACCTGCAGGTGGGAATTAATGAACATGAAGTGGTAAAGTCCAAGGCCCAAAGCATACTGACAGGGCAGTCAACATTTGCTACAAGAAGTTAATCCTTCCATTGGTTTTGTTGCTGACTCTTGGTTATATGTGCTTTGCAAGTTTTAACCATCTTTAGTGGTGCTGTGTGTGTGTGTGTGTGTGTGTGTGCATGTGCGAGTATATGAGTTTTCTGCCTTCTAGACTGAAGTATTCCTTCAGAGTGGTTTTATTTTATTTCTCCTATGTGTCCCAGGAAAAGATTAATTTTTTGTTAATTTATCATTTTAGGGGAATCATGAACTATGAAGGTAGTATAAATTCGGTCTTTAAATCTGTTCATGTTGCAGGCTTGGGATTTTTTTTTTCTTTTCCCCAGAGTTCATGGGTAAGTTTCCTTGTAATCTCCCTTGGGTGGTGGTCTATATTCTTTCTCTTATACTTTCCTCTGAAGGTATGGCTTTGAAAGTCTTGACTTTATGCTGTTTCAATTCAAATACCTTGTATCATATAGGCCCAAGGTCTTGTCTTATGTGCTTTGCAACCCTAAGCCCCTGGCTATTGCCGAACTAGAGGACCCTATTCCAGGACAGCTGCAAAGTCAGCTCATGTGCTTACAATTAGGGCTTTGAGTTTCCTGATTCTTGCCACCTGGGACTATCCTTTTTTTTTTTTTTCTTTCAAAGGTAGATATGCATTAAAAATATTGTCATGTTTTTCCATTATTTCTAGATGTTGGTAGCAGGATGGTTTCAGATATATCCAAGTGTGTGGTTTTTTAAAAAATTTCTTTCTTAGCTGGAATTGAACATTTGGATTTTAAATATTTAAAACATGTATGGAATATTTAAAAATAAGGTAAATAGGCATGCTTTTAGTAAAGCGTTGTGCTGCTCAAGTAAAAAGATTCTTAGGAGCCTGGACACTGTTCTAATCAGGAAACTTTCATTAATGAACTGTAGTAGCTTTAGACAAGCTATTAAAACTTTTTATGATTCATTTTTATCATGTAAAAAGGAGAATAGATATTTGCCAAGCAGTAATAAAATTCCACTAACTAGTTTATAATTAGTACACAATGCTGATGCAGCCAATTTAAGATAGTTAATATAATTAATAAATTAAGTCTATTTTCCTCTCCTTTTCACTGGACTGTGAATATCTCATGAGGCAGAAGAGGATGGGGTTTACATCTCTTTATACCCAGTGTCTAGGACAGTGGCTGGCTCTAATTCCATCAAAACTTGCTAGAAAATTTTTAGATGTGCTCCAAACAGGGATTCTAGTGATAAGTAAATCACCACTTCTTTATAGCTAATCCCTTCTTTTGCTTCCTCACTGCAACCCAAAACACCAACTTTCTCTCTCCTTAACAAAACACACTGTTAAGAATTTGCATCCTTTTTTCTATTGCCCTATCTCTCTCCTTTCTTTATGAACAAGCAATATGAATTAGAAATTTTACACCTCCCTCCTTTTATAAGCTCTTCTCTATTTTCATTTGTAATCCTAATCTTGCCTGGCCTACTTCCATCTCTCTGATTTTTCTTTCTCAGCCTGTTTCATGGTTTCTCTTTTAATTCTGCACCTAAAATTTTAATATAATTGAGGTTTTTGCTTTTCCTAATTCTATGTGTTCTTTCAAAATCATATAATCTATTACCAACATTTTAATTGCCTGCATGCTGACAATTTAAAAGACTGAAATAATATATTATTATACATAGATGTCTTAGTCTGTCAAGGCTGCTGTAACAAAAATACCATTAACTGGGTAGCTTAGAAACAATAAACATTTATTTCTGATAGATCTAGAGGCTGGGAAATTCAAGACCATGTTGCTAGCAGATTTGTTGGCTGGTGAGGGCCTGATCCCTGGTTCATAGACAGCACCTCCTTGTTGGCCTCTCACATAGTGGAAGAGATTAGGGAGTTCTCTGGGGCCCTTTTTTAGAAGAATACTAAGCCCAATATTGAGAACAGAGCCCCTGTGACCTAATTACTTCCCAAAGACTCTACCTCCTAATATCATCATCTTGGCGGTTAGGATTTCAACATAGGATTTTTGGATCAGGATGCTAACATTCAGACCACATCCACATATTTTACTTATTTTATGTATTAGTTTTTCTCCCCTGTTGAATCAAAGCCCCAATACAAGCAGGGACATTATCTCCCTACATCACTGCATCTCCGAAGCCTGGAATAGTACCTGGCATGCAGTAGGTACTCAACAAGCACCTTGAATTTAATAAACAACCAGTTTCAGTATGTGATGCCTCATGAAAGAGCTGTGTTTGATTTTTGCAACAGAGCAATAAAGGAATTTTAAAAAAGGAATCTGAAAAACTCAAAAGACCATCAATCAGGAATTCTAAGAAGAGAGAGACAGCAATTGCCAGTGTAGTTTTTGGAATTTCCCCAATCTGTATTTAAAAAAAGAAAAGAGAGGGAGCACCTGGGTGGCTCAGTGGTTAAGTGTCTACTTTTGGCTCGAGTTGTGATTCCAGGGTCCCAGGATTGAGTCCCACATCAGGCTCCCTGCAGGGAGCCTGCTTTTCTCTCTCTATGTTTCTGCCTCTCTCTCTGTGTCTCTCATGAATAAATAAATAAAGTCTTTCTAAGACAATTATTTTAAAAAGAGAAAAACTATGTAGCAAAACAAAAAACTCATAGATAGGCCACAGGATAAAACTAGGCAATAAGGCATTCCCATGAACCCCAAAAGACAAGTGGACAGTGCCAAACTATGTACAGCTACAGTAGCTGCATGCTATTGGCATCAGTGAGAAAGGAAGTGAAGAGAAACAATGAGATGAGAAGAAGAGAGCCCCCAAATAGGCAAAACGTGCTGTTTGGCAATGTGGCGGGCCCATTTAAGGGCAGCAGCTGAAACAGAGATGTTTTGCTTACCCAAAGTGCTGAAAAGTTCAAAGGTTCCATGGCCCTTGCCTATATACTCTCAAAACTGATGCCAGAGCTCCCTTTCAGGACAGGGTCCCACAGTGAGGAGAAACTTCTAAAAGTAGAATAAATAATAAATAATAGAAAAAGAAAAGAGTTAAATTCAAGTGATGGAAAACAGAGCAAAGAAGTCTCAGAAGGCAAGACACTGTATTTACTCTTATTGAGGTATAACTGACACACAGTAAGTGGCACATATTTCGAGTGTGCAATTTGACAAGTTTTAGATTTCTTTTTCTTTTTTCTTTTATTTATTCATGAGAGAAACAGAGAGGGAGAGAAGAGAGGCAGAGACACAGGCAGAGGGATAAGCAGGCTCCATGCAGGGAGCCCAAAGTGGGACTCGATCCCAGGTCTCCAGATCACACCCTGGGCTGAAGGTGAGGCTAAACCTCTGAGCCACCCTGGCTGCCCAACAATTTGACAAGTTTTAATATGTGATATATGAAACCATCGCCACACTCAAAAGGGTGAACATTTCCATCATCCCAAAAGGTACATCACGCCTCTTTGTGATCTGTTTCTCTCACCCAACTGTGCTTGCCTCTAGGCAATCATTGATCTGCTTTCTGTAACTGTAGATTGGTTTGCATTTTCCTGGAGTTTTACGTAAGCTGCATCATAATATTTGTGCTCTTTTTTCCTCCTGGCTTTTTAAAAGACTTGGTTAATTATTTTGAGATTTACCCATGTTGCATATATATAACATTGGTTCATTCTTTTTTAATACTAAGTAGTATTCTGCTGCATGGATATGACACAATTTGTTTATACATTCACCTCTTGATAGATATTTAGGTGGTTGATAGATATTCTGGTTGGGACTATTATAAATAAAGCTAAAGTCTGTATAAGTCTTTGAATGAACATATGCTCTCATGTCTTTTGAGTAAGTACTAAGGGGTAGAATGGCTGGATCATAGGTTAGGTATGCATTTATGTTTTTCAGAGACTACCCAACTATTTTCCAAAGGGGTTATACAATTTTACATTATCACCAGCAGTGTATGAAGAGTTCCATTTCTTCCACATCTCTAGCAGCATTTGGCGTGGCCAGTGTTTTTTATTTTAGTCATTCTGATAGATAGTAATATCTAAAGGTTTCAATTACATATTTCCCTAATCACTAATGACATTGAGCATTTTTGTATCTTATCTCTGTATACATGGAATTTGTCATCTATGTATCTTCTTGGTGAAATGAGATGTCTGTTAAATCTTCTGCCTCTTTTTAATTGGTTTGCTTGTTTTCATAGTTTTAAGAATTCTTTATATATTCTTGATGCAAATCCTATATCAGTTATACCATATTTGTTTAACCATATATAAAAATAACATGAGAGTTCTCTATGAAGGTAAAAAAGCTTTGTAAGCTAAGCCTCCTTCTAAAAGTTTAGGAGAACTAAATATATAAAAATGAGCAACAGAATAGTATTGAGTTCAAATTTTATACAAAATTACTACAAGAAAAATAAGACTAATGAATTTTAGGACCCTGCCTATGACATAGGACAAACCTCTCTTCTAACTAGTATAGATGATTGCATTCTAAAATCAGAAAATAACTCAGTAGGCCTGTTGACAAGGCCTACATTTTTATCATTTTGTTTCTTTGTCTTAGTAACATTAAAAGGAACATAACACCAAAAGGATGATATATTAAGTTACCAACATTTCCATGAACATAATTTTATGAGATCTTTTGCAATGTGATAGAAAACTGAGAGATACTTCCTGGGCAAATAACCCATTCCATAGATGTTCAAATAGAGGGAAAATAGAGAGAGCCATTTATCATGTGACAAAACTCTAGTGAAGGTTATCTTAAGCTGGGGGTGTTGTATGCTACATGTGGTAAAATTGGGGGCAGTATGAAATCTAGTTTTCTGTAAAAGAATGGAAGACAGATCTTAAATGGAAGGAGGCAGAGCAATAATTGCTCACAATTTCACTTGAAGCTATCATGATTTTACCCTCCAGGTGGAAAAATAAATAAGATAAAACAAATGCTTGGCTCTGAGGAAGGTCAGAAATAGGAAGACTATTTCCTGATAAAATGTTTATGACTCAGGGAAAAAAAATACAAGGAAGAAGGCAGATGGAGAAATGAAAGCCAAAAAAGCAGTGTGTATGGGATGGAGCTGGTGGGGGAGGAAGGGATGGTTAGAAAGAGAAGAGGGAAGAAAAAAGAACACAGACGATTAAAACAATCTTTTAAAGGTTTGCTCTCTCTTTTTGAAAAATTTAAAAATATTTTCAGCAAACAACATTGCTTCTCTCTTGGTTTTGTTTTGTTCTGTCTTCCTTTCTACTGTGATGTCTGTTCTTTGTTTTGCATCCTAGTTTTGCAGGGGGAATTCTGCTTAACCAGACACCAAGGGAACTGCCAGCTATGTCAATCAGCTGTCATAACTAGGGCCAGAGACCAAAAAAGAACAGCATAAGCCAAAAAGGAAGAAAAAAAAGACACGCGTGCACGCGCGCGCACACACACACACACGGAGATGGTGTGTGGGAGTATGTTGTGGGCGGGGGGCAGGGCAGAAGGAGCTTGCTGGGCTGGGAAAATACATTTTACCCATTTCTCCCGAGTTACTTCATCTATACTTTTTTTTTTCAGTTCTGTGGGAAATCAAGAGCAAAGGCTTAGCTTATCAGTGATTTCACTGAGCCAGGATTCAGAAAGCTGAAGGAACATCCTGTACCAAGCTCTGAAACACTGACCTCAATAGAATCCCCACCCTGAAGATCTAACGGAAAAATATTTGCCTCATGGTGTGTGATGGCTCTGTAAGATATGCAGGCTAGGGAAGACAATAGGAAAAATTTAGAATTAAATACTGACTTCAATAAAAGATTGGACAATGCAGTGGACCTATTTCTTATTTGTAATGCAGTATGCTGAAAATGTTACCAAATCCAGCCATTTGCTTGTGTTAGGATTAGTCTTGGAAGGATCATTAGACCTGCATTTCTGCCAAATGCAGTTAGGATTTGCCCATGCCGATGCCCAAATATAGACCTTGAGTTCAGTGTTGTGTCTACCACGTGCCTTGTCTAATCCAGAATGGGCTTGTTCATCATGCTTTTCCAGACATAACATAAACCACCAGGACAATTGTAATTAACACTGAGAATACTGAATAACCTTTGGCTAGAGCTATTTTGGCCGAATAGTTGAATCCAGTGGAATCAGTCATCTAGGTTTATGACCCTAGCTGAAGTCTAATGCCCTCTGTGATGTCTTTTCAAGCCAAATCAGTTCTGTGTCCAAAAGTCCTGGGTTGCCCAAGGTGAGTGCATTCAGGGTTGTTCTTTTTATGTGTAACTTGTTCCATTATTATGTGTCATAATAATAACCTAGATTTAAGTATTCTAAGGCTTGATGGAGAATGAGAATATGAATTCTTGATATATTATTTTTAAACTTTTGATGTCTTATATTTAAAGATAGTTCAACTCAGCTAAGTAAGAAATTGGACCACATGATTCTGTTATTATTGCTAACAGATACTGGAACTACAATATATATTCTTTAGGTAACCAATAGATTAGAACCAATTATACATTAACACTTGTGAGGTTAGAGTTTCTAAGGCCCTCACAAATACAAATACTTCTGCCAAATTTGTCTTTAAAGAATTAGAATTATTTGAAATATAGATAATACATTTAAATAGCCAAATGCCTATCTGCACATCATTATTAAAAAACATTCATTTTATCAGAGGTTGGCAGTAACACTCCTTAATGTGTCTCCAGAGCTACATCGTTCCCATACTTCATCTGAAATATTTTTATGAATTTCTGGCCAAAACCACTTTTGATCCAAATAAAATGAGTTTTTTTCTTTAATTTGTGGCATCTCATGAAGCAAATTCTCTTATATTTGTAATTATTAGGTTCAGAGCAAAGTTTTTTAAAATAGCTACTTCTATAGCATCCAAAATCAAGTTAGAACAGATCAGAAGGCAGCATTTCTCTTAATATGCAGTTCATTTTGAACAAAGTTGCATTCAATATATGCACCATAACCGGAAATTGTGCGCATGCAATAATATTTTTACAGTGAGTAACATCTTGTCATTTGTCAACACGTTTGTCTTTTATATCCTCCTGCAGCTAAATTTAGTTAGAAAAAGCCTATATAAAAGACATCTATGTATTTATGTATTTCTAGTGCTCATCTCTGAAAGGCCAGAGCACTTGACAAGCTGGATATTTTAACACAAAATGATACAAAAGGATAAGGAGCAGATATAAGGGGAAAATATTAGCTTTTTTTTGTTAACTCCAGGTTTCTCTGAAACTGTAAATTTGTTACCAGATCAGGTCAAAGACGAATATGAAAAAGGGTAGCCTGCAGAGATGCAGTGATGGCTAAGATCCATCTTTCTGCTCCAAGTTCTTACTTATGTTTCTTGAAGTGAATTTATTTTTAAATGGATCATATTTGCTTTCTTTGCAAGCATATAACAAAACTTATTTGAAATATCAAAGAGCCCAATATGTGACTTGGTATGTTGAATTCACAAAGTGGACATAGGGAAAAATGTAGGGGGTAGCTGTCAGGGAGGATTATTATAGAAAATGTACAGAAGAAGGAAGGTAGAGAAATCTTTTTCTTTCCCTTTACTTCCTTCTTATCTTCCTTCCTCCCTCCTTCCCTCCTTCCCTTCTTCCTTCCTTCCTTCCTTCCTTCCTTCCTTCCTTCCTTCCTTCTTTCCTTCCTTCCTTCCTTCCTTCCTTCCTTCCTTCCTTCCTTCCTTCCTTCCTTCCTTCTTATCTTCCTTCCTTCTTTTCTTACTTCCTGGAATCCAACTTCTGTAGTTGTGTCATACCTAAATAAGAGACAAATTAACTAGGCACATAATTAATATTGGTGGAAATTTGGGGGTAAGAAAGGAAAAAAATGGGGTTGCTCAAGATTTGAATTATATATATCACTTCCTAATGAAAACACATGCACATGCACTACAGGCATACATGCACATGTACACGTGTGCACACATACAGTAATAACTTCCCTAAGCCTAAACTTGGAAAATTTTGTGCCTTAATACTTCTGCCATGTTTCTTTATTGATATAATGAAATTTACCTAAATTCCAAACATTTGACTTTTCTTGCTATTCCATAAAGTATTTGGAAAATTTTTCCACAAGTTTTCTCAGAGACTAGATAAAAACACCCTTTCACTGTTCCCTGTCTGTCACTCTCCAATTTCCTCTACACACCTACTTCTTGGACAGCTGCATTTAATGCTAAGTTCAAAAACTATGACTTCCAAAGAGAGGAAAGTTTTGAAGTAAGTGATGCTTTTATTTACACGCTTAGGAAAGAAAATCTTTTTTTCCTTGGACTGTTGGCTAAGAAGCTGGCAGATTAGCCTTCAAGTTCAAAATGGGAGAATATCATTGTCTCTAAATGTCTTTGATTGTTTTTGGAGGGAACATTCAAAGAACATTTTTTTTTGAAATATGTTCCTTTCATATGAAAGAAATTAGGAAGAAAAGTAATGCTTTACCTTAATCCTAGAAATAGCAGCATCTTTGATGAATGTTCCAAACATCCCTAGACATATTTAACCATATAATTTCTGGGATTTTCTTTTTTTTTTTTTTAATTTCTGGGATTTTCTGTAAAGTAATATTGATAGAATGGGCCTCAGTGTTAAAATCTCAGCATTTCCCTGTAACATGACAGCATTTCCAGATGAATCTGCTCTCTAGAGGTGGTAATTCCTGGTATAACACAAATTCATCCCAGCGACATAGTCAGTGTACAGTTCAACAAATGACTTGATGTGCTTTCTGTTGACTTGGGTGTGTGGGGGGGTGAACTCAGAGTTTTCTGGCTTTTCCTAGCTTAACTGTTATCTTCATTTCTATTTAGCTGTCTCCTGGGCTTTGAAATTCTATGTATTATTATCCCTTGAGTACCTCCAGCAGGACCTGAAGTTCACAGTTAACGTTAACAAGGTGAACACTGTTATAAGGCACTCTACGGCAATTTCCTAGAGTCCATAGAGATGAATGATATTGAAAGGACAGTTCTGGAGATGTAAGGTCAATTTCTGTGGAGCTACCAAAACAAGCATAGAAAATTATAGAACTTGCCTATCTTCTTTGGGCTACACCTTCAGAGACATGTGAGGTTCTTCATCATTTTTCCTCATTTATTGATGTGGAAATTTCTGAAAGATAAGAATGTGTTTTTCTTTTTTACACAACAGTTATAGAAATGTTGTTGCTTATACTGTGATTTTATCTTAACTAAAATTACCTAGATTATAAAGTTCTGCATTAGGCTTTCCCACAGTAGTCTTTTTAAGGCAGAAAATCTTAGCCATATTTGTATCTTCTCTAAAAGCTGATACAGGGCTTTATGCACCATAGATGCTTGATGTATATATTTTTAAATTAATAGTCCATATTTAGTTTTCTCTGACAGTTTTCCTGGAAGGCTCCCAAATTGTTTTACCAAAACAGAATGTACCAAAAGCTCTAGGAGTGATAGATCAATAATAACCCCATTTCATTGAAGAGGAAATTGAGATGAAGTATGTCCAAATGACTTCAATGGGGCCATAATATAGAAACAAAGCTAATAAATTCTAGATTTATTTTGTGGTTTTTACCTAGAGCCACATATAGTTTGATTAATGTAACCTCTTTTGGCATGAACATATGGATATGTGGGGAAGGAAAGGAGAGATGGATGGAAAGACATTGGGGAAAACCTAGAATGATTCATCTGGCTTAATTCTTTTCAGAAATTCAATCCAAGTTTATATTTGGCACCTATTACTAGAACTGCACTATGTTGCATCTTATAGAATATGTAAAAGAGGTTTAAAAGATATCCCTGAATATGAACATTGTCTCAGAGCTTTCTTAAAATATAAACCTAATTAGCTGGATGACATAATTAATTAATTTATCAGCATTCCTAAATACTTGTTGTTTTATCATCAAGGATAAGAGTCCTAAGATAAAACGACTTGGAAAGGGGCACCTGGGTGGCCCAGTGGCTGAGCATCTGCCTTTGGCTCAGGTCATGATCCCGGGGGTCTGGGATTGAGTTGCATCAGGTCCCCTGCAGAGAATCTGCTTCTCCCTCTGCCTAGGTCTCTGCCTCTCTCTGTGTGTCTCTCATGAATAAATAAATAAAATATTTTTAAAAAAAAACAGGACTTGGAAAGGTGATGATAATGGTGGAGAACGGTGAAATCAAGTTCATTGGGCATTGTCCAGGAAAAAAGTGCTGGAGGTGGAAGTGGGGTGAACCATGGGGAGGATCCCTGGTCTAAAGAGGCAATGTGAGGATTCTAAGAGTCTTTGTGGGGAGATAATGTTAAAACAGAGCTCTGCTTCATAGTCTGGCTTAGACCTGGTTCTGAGCCCTTCTATAGTGATGATGGGGGATTGGTAAGAAGACATCAGAGGGGAATGTGATACTTTAGGGTCTCTGTGACCTTCTTGAAGAAACGTGAAGTCAGTGATTCTTCAGAAAATATCACTTTGGTTGCTAAGACCAAAGTCTCTGCAAGTGTTATTCCTGATGTATTTACTTGATGGTGGGCAATGTATATTAATAGTCCAATGAAAATATTCAGTCTTGTAGATTTTTTTTTCCTTTTCAGACCTCTGCATGAAATTTTTGAAATCAATTCTAACTGTAATCAGTCCTTTCTCTACTCATTTACTTAGGAATTCTTATTGTAAAGACAAACTTCTTTTATAAATAATTTAAATTGTTGTCCCATGCAATTGTATAAGCATATGTTTGCTTTACTGATTTTATTTTTTAAATGACTATATTAAATCATGTAAATATTGGCATGTAAAAACATGAAGTAACAGCATTATTTCAGGTTTTAACTTAAAGTGGGACTGCTCTGATAAGTCAGTACACTAGGGGTTAGACTGCACTGGGGACACCAATGGGTATTTCCTTAAATTTAATTACTATTTTGAAAGCTGTTAGGAAGAATCTGATTTTAGTTAACTAGTCTTAAATCTTGTTTGAACTTGGCGGTGCTCTGACAAATTTAGAGGGTGAAAAGAAAAATTGACAAGTTTGGATTCACATTTAGTGTACAAGGATGGGTTGATTCTAGAATTAGATAGATGATTAGGAACAGGAGAAATCTTTTCAGATGAAACTACTGGGAAAATATTTAATTCCAGGACTTGAGTTTTAATTCAGACTCTTCAGTTGCATTGCTGGGTGCCTGAGGACAAGTGCAGCCAATCCTTGAAAAGGAATTGAAGTAGTTCCAATGAAAGCCAGAAGTACTCTTGCTCTGTCTCTTTCTGCATATACATGACTAGTATACAGGTCTCAGAGGTATTTGTTATACTTCTAATTGCATGTTGAGACTAATTGAACAGTGATCATCTAACTCCAAATTCCTGGGAGAAGTGGTTTGACCCAACTTGGATCAGCCATTGAGCTTTGGTCTAATCACTTTGTCTGGTGGAGTTGAGTGGGGTAAGTAGAGAACTGAACTAATGAAGATCAGTCAACTGAGGACCTACTTCTGTGAGCAATTTTCAAAGAGAAGTAAGCCAGTTGAGTTGGGCAGATACTCAAGAGTGGTTGTGTAGAGTTTGAAATGGAGTTCAGTGAGTTGATGCAACAGGGTAGGGGAAAATGAGAAGATGAGTAGAGATAGAAATAACTTTTTATCAACCAGGATTAGAGTCAGCCATTCTTAAGCTTCCGAGTAAGAGTATTTCCTCTCCTTTGCCAGTGTGGAAGTGGAGAGCACTACGAGAATTTTGCCTCCTACCTAAAGTATTTCCTAACTAGTCATTTCTCACTGATGCATTTAACCTCTAAACTTCTACAGTTCTTGTTGCTACAGAGCTCTTGCTAATATAATATTTTATGAGGCTTTTTTAGTGCTATGCCACGTAGGGAAATGGTAGGAATATACATATACAACTTCTTCATAAGATACTGCTCTATTATGCAGAGAAATGATAAGTATATACATATACTACTTCTTCAGAGTAGAATTCATGTTATTGTTTCTTTATGACCCACCTGCTTCTAAGAGCACCTAAAGCAGTAATTCACCTAGAGATTAGGCTACTCAAAGGCTGTGCCTTTTCTTCACTCCTCAGCATCTAATTATTAACTGCAGAGCCAGAAAAATTGTGCTGGATGAGCTCTCAAATGCTTTCTACTACTAACATTCTCTGATTCCAGGGCTTAAGATATAAACTCTCCCCAGTGAATGGAAAACTGTGACAAATCACAACCATGGGGTGCCTCTGCCAATTTTAGCCTGCAGGTGCTGCTGTGGTGTAAGAAGAATTAAGGGGTGGGGAGGAACACATCAAACAATAGCTAGAAAAAGATGTTTTTAAGGATTCTGTTTACATCCCACATGCAGGAGTAGGTTTCCCTGCTCCAGCATCTCTCTGTGAAAGGACTGGGGTCGGTTTCCCGAACAGGGCAAGAACCAGAGGGTGTGTGTTCTCTCCAGCTGGACCTGGATATCTGAAAGGATGTCCTGTTTACATTTGGCATCAGAGCCTAGTGATTGCACTGCCTGAGTACCCTCGAGAAGAGATGAAACTCAAAATGGATTTTTCACACAAGTTTAAAAAATAACGCTCTGCTTACCTGTCATCATAACTACCTGGGATTGGTTTACCAAAGGCTTATATTTAAAAAGAATGCTTACTAAGAAGGGTGAGGCCATGGTATCCATGGAATGCAGTTTTTGGTGGCCATGGCAGATTTTCTTTATCCTTTCTCTTTCATTTCTTTTTTCTTCCTCCAATTCTTTCTTTCTTTTCCTTTTCTTTTTCCTTTTCTTTCTTTCTTTGTTTTTTTAAATAAAGAGAAAAAGAAGAGTCAGAGGTTTGGCTGATGGCCAGACTCATTTCATGAAATGAACTGTGTAGGTAACTGAACACTATAATATTATCATAGTTAAGCATTCAGTAAAGAGAGAATCAACAAAGCAAGTAATCTTTCTTTCTTTCTTTCTTTCTTTCTTTCTTTCTTTCTTTCTTTCTTTCTTCTTTCTTCTTCTTTTCTTTTCTTTTTATTCCTTCTTTCCCTCACTCTCTTCTTCTCTCCTTTCCTCAGTCTGTCTGTCTCTCTTTTTAAAGGAACAACCTATCCTTGAGATAAGGTCATGGTGAGGATCCAGACTAAGAAGAAGGAGAAATTAGAAAAAATGTTACTGGTGAAAAATCATTCTAAACACAAACTGTTAAACAATGAAGTTTGTCAGTCCTGGCAGTTGAAGTACTGTGATTGTGAAAGTTGTCTATTTGTCCATTGCAAATCTTTTTTAAGAAAAAAAAAGTATATATATTTATGTTATCTTCTTAAAGCTCCTGTTGTTTCTGACAGCTTGACATTCTGATCTTCTGGTTTATACTTAGTACTAAATATTGTTGTCTCTTATTATTGGCTACCATTCTGCCTTAAAGTCTTTCTGGCATGAAGTGGGTGGGGAAAAATATGTATAGAATAGTTTCAGGGTATGAATTTTGTCTTCCCAATGAGATTGTAACCTTCTTCAAGATAAGTCACCACAGAGTGCCATTTTTAGACATTGTGCCAACACAGAAATTAATCAAAGAATAGAACAACATAGAGGTATTCAATTTTTGGTCTTTCTCAAAGAATTTGTACCAATTTCATGATTTCTTTGTTTATTGTATATGAAGTATGCATAACAAGCGTCAAATACCAATTTGTGTGTATTTGATGATGCCAAGGCTCCTCTTGCAATAAGTGGAGCCAGGATTATCAATTGAATAGCCAAGTAAATGAAGACCAGGTATTCATAACCCACCATTTATCATGGGTTTGCAAGACAACTGTATTTATTTCCATCTATGTGTGAGAGAATGTGCCTAGCAATCAGGTCAGCACTATGAACATTGCACTGTATTTATCTTTAGTCCCTAAACATTGTGTGTAATCAAGGAAGTGAGATGGAGTAATAAAAAACCATTATAGTGTTCTGAAAGCCCTCAATTTCATATTTACATCTTGGAACCAGCTCATTCTGACTTCATAACTCCTTAATTAGAGGCACAGTCGTTTTCTTTTCTGTAGGGCATTTTTTTCACCCTCACAATACAAGCATACATTTGGTAACTAATACCAGCAATTAGCCTCATCTGCTATGTAAATGAGTGTAATTGCAATTAAATACTTTAGTAGGCCCAAAGGGAAAACATGCAATCATTACAAAGTAAGTAGGAGAGCATGGTTAAGGGACATTAGAAATGTTAGCAGAAGTGCCTTTTCCCTGCGGTGTCAGGAGCCTTTTCTATGGTGAATTATTTCACTGGGAGCCCTGGAACTTGACTTGCATTTCCTGTTCTGTTTTCCTATGGAGATCTGAAAACTGTCCTTTTCAGCATTTCTCAGGGTTGGTTGGTTTTGGTAAAAATCAATTTGGGAAATAGTTTTTCTTCAGCATGGCTCCAGAGCTTAAAAATATCAACTTTCAGCTACTTTTGTTATACAGAAATAGCATTGTTTACCAGAAAGATAATTTTCAGTGTCAATATTTACCCCTTAGTAAATCTTAAGGTTGAGAACTATTGAAAGAGCATAACACACATAGGAGAGAGTAATGACCTACTGAGGAGTCAAGCAGTAGCAGTGCTAGGTTAATAGCACAGGGTGGCTTAGAGCCTAGGCTCTGAAGCCTGAGTGTGGGCCTCTAGCCCTCATTAGCTACATGAACTTGGTCAGGTCATACACCTATATTCCCCAGTTGTTAAATGGGAAGACATAGTATATATATCTCCTAGATTGCTGAAGAGATGAAATTGGTTAACGTAAATAAAGCACCTAGAATATAGCCTGACAGGGAGTAAATGGTCAACCAATAACTGTGCTTTGAATAATCTTTGGTCCTTCCATTCCTCCATGCAAATTTTCTCTCTGGATAAAGCCAAACTTCAAAAAAATGCACGTAAATGGGATCATGGTGGTATCTAGTAGGAGTGAGCTTCCTCTTAAGATTTCTTTGAGGGGCATGATTCCCATGAAACTTACTGTTGTAGGCATGCATTAACTCCAGGAGTGATTCACACTTCAGTGTGGGGACTTTGTGAGAGTCCAAATAAAAACAGATGTTTTTTTTTTTTAATTTTTATTTATTATAGTCACACAGAGAGAGAGAGAGAGAGGCAGAGACACAGGCAGAGGGAGAAGCCGGCCCCATGCACCGGGAGCCCGACGTGGGATTCCATCCTGGGTCTCCAGGATCGCGCCCTGGGCCAAAGGCAGGCGCCAAATCGCTGCGCCACCCAAGGATCCCAAAACAGATGTTTTTATCTATGAACAGTGAATATGTAACAGATCATTTTTCTTTCTTTGCTTTGGTGGCTAAGAGTCACATAGGCAAATTCATAGCCAACACATTCTAGTTATCCATATAGGACTCTCCTGCATCACAGCTTTTGTTTCTCCTTCTTTTAGTTTCATAAACCTCCACATCCTTATTTGTGAAAAAAATCTTTTGCTATATGCATCTTGTAAACTATTTCAATTATTCTTATTTAGTTGGGTGTCATTGACCAAGTCACTATGCCTCAGCTCCTTTGTCTTTAAAATGTAAAGTTGGGTTAGGTGACTTCTATGTTGTTTTCCCAGCTTCAAAATGCTGATTCTTAATTAAAACGAGTTCCTTTTGTTGTTGTTAGAAATGATAGCTTGGATAAATGAAGGGAAGACTCTTTAGAAACAAGTGATGCATAATATCAGAGCTAAACAATGTAGGAGAATCTTTCAGATCTTCTCACTTTGAATATTTCTGTCTTCTCTCTAACTATAAATTACTCAGAGCATTTAAATACATGATCATGAATATTTCAGTTGGTTTTTGGTTCCTTTCCCTCAGTGAAGGAAAAGGTAGAGGCTTTGTTTCTGATAGTGGAAGTGGGCAAAGCCCACTTTTGTGACTTCCCCCATAATTTCTCCTATATCCTATTCAAGGGAATGGAAACAATGGGACCTCAAAGAATAAAGAAAATAAAAGACTGTAAACCTCTTTGCCACTTTTGATAGAAGGGAAAAATTCTAGAGTTCTTATCTTATGCTCTTGTTCACCTACCACCTAAGAGTTACAGGGATTGCTTCAAAGGCTTAGCATTGTCCACTCCACTGAACTACGTTATCAGAGAAAAGACTGCCAGATGTTTAGCAATCAAACTTGGTGCAGAACATAACTTTAATGGAAAACAGAAGGGCGTTTTGTTTCCCTCCCACTGTGCTATCTATCTGAGCGACTTTCAGGAGCCCACTTTCCTTACTGTTCTTTGAAAGGCACACACACACACACACACACACACACACACACATTTTCTGAAATGCTGTAATTTGACCCATTTGATATAATATAAGGTGAATCTTTGCTTATACTTGTGAAATAAGTAACTTTACATCCTTAGGGAAGGAGTTCATAAAGCCTGTATTTTGTAGTGTTAAGATCACCTTAGAAAACAATTAATCAAATGCAAATGGTAACATTTGGTATTCAAACTACCCCAAAAGAGTCAAATCTTATTTTCCCTGTTTATATCTGGTCAGTTCCCCTGGCACCACAGATTTAATATCCTTTTTTTTTCCTTCTTTGTAAAGACCTGGCAACTTTTAATAATGGGCTAAGAGGGTAAGAGTGTAGAAAATGTGTTTTTTTTTTTTGAAAGAGACATTTAATTATTTTACCTTCATTAAGATCCTTTGAAAAACAAAATGTCCATTATTTTTAGACTGAATTGAAAAAGACATGCTTTCACTATATGATCATTTGGGTCACTTTGACAATGAAGGAAATCCTGCCCAAAACACTAAATAATGAATAAGGTGTGAAGGCTACTTATAGCTGCAGAGAACAGAGAAGTTTAACTTAATCAAACAGTTTAACTTATTAAGGTGGGACTGGCTTGTTTTTAAAGGATTTTCCCCATACCCCAGACTTTATTCTTTACAAATTTATGTCACAGTAAAGTGCCCATATTTGTGTTGTAAAGCAACTCCAAGACATCTGGCTGTAGTGGGGTCTTGGATAAGTGTAACGAAAATTTGGTGTCAGTGGCTACTCTTCTAGATGCTATGCATCTAGACAAGCTCTTATAAAAAGAACAACAAAACAACAAAAATATAAAATAAAATAAATGGTAAATGAATTGCAAAATAAAGTAATTTGTAGGTTTTCTGTTATTTATTATTTTGGTACATTTTAACCTTTAGATACAGTGACCACAGGAAGAAAAAAACCAAAAACCTTGGTATAATTGTGGGTTATGAAGCTGGTTGGTTGAGCAAATGTTACTCTATTTAAGACACAGTTCCCAGCCTCATCCCCAGTTTCCTGATATTCTCCTTCACCCTGTGAAGACCTGTGTCTTATTTTCCATTGAATTTCCAGTGTTTGTGAGCAGAAGAGACTCAAAAAATAGGCATTGGGTGTTGGATTGGGTGCTACTCTAGAGGGAAGTTTTCTTTCATAGACTTTGAGTATGCTCTGTGTGCCCAACATGATTGACAAATGGTGTTTGCAAAGGGAAATTGTTCAGAAGGTAATAAAAATATCTTTGTTTATAGTCTGACTGCAAAACAAAGTGAGAAAATTCTCAGGCCCAATTTTCAGTTCAGTAGTCCAGAGAGATCACTCAGACAGTGTTGGGTCTCACTCAATTTCCAGGTAGCCCCTCGAGAGGTGAGCTTAGGCTTTTGAGGTTAGGGTCATTATCCAGATGATTCCGCCCTCCCTTCCTCTGCATTCCCTCTAACAACAATGCTTTTCCCTTGTTCAGTGGCCTGTGAGGGGCCTCTGTGTGAATGTAACTTTTATTTTCACTCTTAAAAGAGTGTTTCAAAGAGAAGTCAAGATTTGGCCTGATCTCTTCCCAAGTTCATGGCCATGCTCTTAATTAGACAAAAGTTTCTAGATTGGATATTACCTATTTTAGGCACTCAAGGAGGACTTGGCTTTTCAAGGAATGTTAAATATCAAATATATATGTTATTTTTGAATTATTACTGTTAAAAACTATGTGCTTATTTTTTACTCTCATTTAAAACAAAATCACAGCAATTTCCTGAAATCAGATGTATTTTAAAAGGAAACCAAAAGAGATTGGAGATGTGTTTGTCTTATTTTAAAGAGGGGTTTTTTAGATGTATATTTTTTAAATCATTATTTAGGAAAAAAATCTGGGATCGTGTGAAAATGAATTGACTAAAGAAGTGGAATTTGTCTGGTGAAAGAATGTGTTTTTAGTCTTCTCAACTATATATTCTGGGAGGTACAGTTTTTTGTTTTTTTTTTTAGATCAGTAGTTTACATGCCCCAAGTTTTGAATTAATTCATGACTACTATTGAGACATTTCCTGTCTACCAGATCTAGAAACAAATCCAGATAAATTTCATGAAAATTTTTAACAACAACAACAAAATTTTAAGTGCACAAATCAGAATTTCAGAAGAGATCGGGGGCGTTCAGGGTGGTATGGCCATAGACATGTCTTTAGAATGTCAAACACCAAATCTTATTTGTCTTTTTGGTTTTGATAACAAGTTTTTGATTTATGGTCAAGAAGAAACTTGATGCAAACCAAATTGGAGTTTGAGAACTTAGGGACATAGTCATTCTGAACTACCACCTTTCAATGGATTATTGCAGTGGTGCCCAAAAAGTATGAGTTGAGAACATAGACCTAGCACTAGAAAAGAAAACTGAAAGTATTGCCCCCACTGGAAAAGTATCTTCATATCAGTAGAGCATCATGTTTGTGCTCCAAACCACATAGGGGCTTAATGTTTAAAAGAAAGGAGGTGGGGTTATGGTTCTGGAAGAGTGTTCATATAGAATGTATAGTCTTTTTGTGCAGTAGTTAACCAAAAGTGTTATCTACCCCAAACTACAATTAAAAGGTTAAAGCAAAGCAATATGTAGAAATACTTTAACAATTTGATAGTTGCTTCTTGAATGGCCCCTGTGACCCTGCTTTGTTGTAGGGTATTACAGAGCTAGTCTTTAAGCTCTATGAGCCCAGAGACTTTCTCTGATGTTTATGGAAGGCCCTTGCTGTTCTTAAAATGTAGTAGGCACTTAGTATTCATTTGTTCAATGAGTAAAAAAATAATGCAAAAATCTATAAGATGATGTCTCTGCCCCAAGGAGCATATTGATTAAAAAGCATTCACAAACTGCTTTACAGTTGACAAAATCTATTAACCTACTTTATTACCTGCAGTATTCAGTGGTTCCAACTCTGGTTTGTATCAGAATCACCTGGATAGACTCCCTTCCGCCCTTCCTTCCTTCCTTCCTTCCTTCCTTCCTTCCTTCCTTCCTTCCTTCCTTCCTTCCTCTCTTTCAGATGTTTATAACCAAAGTAACTCAGGGAATGGAATCTTTCTGGGAAGTGGCAGAGATGGTGAAGGAAACAGGTGTCAACATTCACCAGGTGATTTCTGGCACACAATGCTTACAGAAGTTTCCATAGTGGAGAAGAGGGTAGGCTGCTAGTTCTGATCCAGACTGAGTTTAAAACTGTCTCTAGTCTTTGCTAGCTTTTTAACTTTAAGATTAAGTTCTCTGAGCCTCAGTTTTCCCATCTATAAAATGGAGAGAATAACAGAACTACCCTCAGAAGACTATTGGATGGATTCAAGGAGATAAGCCACATAAAGTGCATATCCCAGAGCCTAGCACAGAGTAGGCACTCAAAAAACTTTATAATTGCTAAGCATCAGGGCCTGTGACTTACTTCATTTTCAGTACTAGACCTAGGAGGAAAAGCCACAATCCCTGTTCTCTTGGGTGAGGCTGTCATGACATTTTCTCTCATCTGTTTAACCACAGGATGGTGTGAGAAGCTTACTCCTCCTGAATCCCAGCCAGGACCAACTAGACATTTGGTAAGGTCAAAATAGACTATGGCATTTCCGATCCCCACTGGACTTCCCTCTAGGATGAACATACTCATGTTGTTTCAGGATTTCCAGCAAGTCTTGGCCTGGAAACCAGAAGCTAAAGTTATCCCAAAATGATAAGCTCAGGAACTACATGAAATGTTGATTTGGATCTAGTTTCAAAGGTTATCAAGGGTTCAGAAGCTGAGATAGGAATGGCAGTTAGGGTTGGTGGGGGGCGGGGGGGTCTAGCATTTTATACCCCCAGGGGAAAATTGTTCTATAGAGATAAAAACCAGTTTTGACTGAAATGGCCAAGCAAACAGGTAACTTTTAATTAATGATAAACTATAATCTGAGTCTCTCAGATAAACAAAATAAGCAGCTGTAATAAAATGGGGTGTATCAGAGTGCCGTAGGAAGGTCAGGCATGACAAATTGGGAAACTGGGATGTTGAGCTGGCTCATGACTATTATATAACTAATATTTTTGCTAAATTTAAACATGAGCAGCCTTCTCTGGAGGTGTGTGGGTGGAGAGGTGAAGGGGCAGATTGAAAACAATGGTCTTTCTTTTAATAATGTACTTTAATTTTAGGCCAGGGTTGAATGAGAACTTCCAGCTAACAGTATATTTTTTGGCAGTTCTGTATTTTTCTGAACTGAAGCTACCTTTGGCCCTATGGCACACCCTTATTTTTCTGTCAAACTACTACATCCAGTGCATTTTTCTCTGGCCTCCCTGGAAGTAGAATTGTCTCGGCCTTTCCCCTGCAGAACGCAAAACATAAACATAAGGGCATTAAAATGGAAACAGGATCTTGGTTCTCACTGTTTCACCAGGCTTCTTAGCACTGACCTTTGACCCTCATTAAGATCCCATGGAAGGTCTGGGCATCTGGGGTGTGTAGCTCACTGTGGGAATTTTTTTGTTGTTATGATTGTTGTTTTCCTCCTCCTGGATTATTTTGGCTTAACCTGAGGCTATGATGTAAAATAAGCCACTTTCAAGAGCTTTTCCTGACCTCGTCTGGGGATGGGGTTAGAATGAGATTTGACTACTGCTGCTGTCAACTCAACGAATCCATTTTCAAGGCTTTATTTAAAATTTATGTGAGAAAATAAAAGTTAGTATCTCTTGCATTCTCTTGTATTAATGACAGGTAAGTTCTTGGTTTTGAACACCCATGTAGAATTGTTGAAGATATCGAGGCTTCATGTTTTTATTTATTTATTTGTTTACTCACTTGTTACTGTTGTAAAAGTAGGGCTCTACATAGATACCCTTTCCCCTATTTTCTTGATTTATGTTGTTTCACATTATACTTTCATTAAAGAAGACATCTTTCTGGGCAGTCCCGGTGGCGCAGCGGTTTGGCACCGCCTGCAGCCCAGGGCGTGATCCTGGAGACCCGGGATCGAGTCCCACGACGGGCTCCTTGCATGGAGCCTGCTTCTCCCTCTGCCTGTGTCTTTGCCTCCCTCTCTCTAGCTATGTCTCTATGAATAAATAAATAAAATCTTTATAAAAAAAAAAAGAAGACATCTTTCCTGATCACTCAGTGGGAAATATTCAGATATGTTCGTTTTTCTTTAATGGAATCCTTTGTTGTCCTTGAGTAGTTTAAGAGACTGAAGTCCAGAAATAAAATTGGATGGTAATTTAAAATATTCTAGTTGAGTGGCTAATCTATGTACATATTTAGGAGTAATTAGTAGAGAATTTAGAAAATTTTCAATAAAAGCAGAAGAGCAATGATTTAGCATAAGGTAGAATAGAATGATTCTTTCCTCTTTGGTTGGGTACCTCTTTGGATGTCTCAGGGTCACAGACTTCTTTCTATTCAACAAGAGCTAAGTTTCATCTTAAACTTCACTAATCCATTGTAGACTTTTTTATGGCTCAGTTGCAGTTGATATAAGAGTAACTTATAAAAATGTTGTGCTTGAAGAAGGCTGATAAGTTTTCTTACAGGTATTTTGGATTTTGTTTTTAAGAGAATATTAACAGAAGCCAATATTTAATCTTTATAGTGTTTTTTCCCTCCTAAGGAATTCAATATGCTCTGTTCTAAAAATTCTGGAGATTATACAGAATTCTTATTTTGAAATGGAAAAACTGAGACTCAAGACGGCAAATAGTTTGCCCAAGGTTACTAAGTCTCACTGTATCTAAAACTCAAGTTCTCGGGGATCCCTGGGTAGCTCAGTGGTTTAGCACCTGCCTTCGGCCTAGGGTTGAACCTGGAGTCCCAGGATCTAGTCCCACTCGGGCTCCCTGCATGGAGCCTGCTTCTCCCTCTGCCTGTGTCTCTGCCTCTCTCTCTCTCTCTTTCTCTGTGTTTCTCATGAATAAATAAATAATATCTTAAAAAAAAAAACTCAAGTTCTCAGCCTCTAGTACTGTATTGTATCTATAAGTAAAAAGAAAATAAGAAACCCAACCCTGCTCTACCTCAGAAAAGAAGAGGAAAAAGCTAGAAATGCCTATGTGTGCCCTTTCAAGCTCTCACTATAAAAAAAGTAATCTTTCCCACAAAACCTTCTTTTTTTGGATGAGTATATATGCAATATTCTAAACTCTTCCTAGGGGAGTCCGTTTTTTGCTTCAATTTAATTTTAGGACTTAGGCTTCTAGAAGGCAGATATCTGGTTCTACAGCACTCAAACTACAGTTATTTAATAGACAAATGTCAGGAGGAGAAGTAAGGGAAGAATATATGATTACTAAGTTGTATAGGCACTTGAAGGGGGCCATGGAATAAGTCACACTGTGCCACACTATTCTTTCTCCTTGAAAATACCACTTCCCTTTGCACTCTACTATTCCAGGCCCAGAACCTTTATACAAGTTGCTTCTTTTATGGCCTCCTTTATTGACACAGTTCAGTTGTCTATAAATACCTAGATAGCTTCATTTGATTTCATATATTTTTTGCAAACATTCTTCAGCTCTTTCATGTGTCTGCTTAGTCTTTTAAATTAATCACACACTTCTTTTTTCATTACTTATTTTTTTAATTCCACAGGGCCTAACATGTTGCTCTATACAAAGCAGTCAATAGCTTTGTTGACTGATTATAATGACATGAATCATACGTACAATAAATTACTTGACCACGTATAGGGTTAATACAACCCTCTCTTCTGTGTGGAGATGAGATAAAAATCAGAAGAGGAGTGTGTTTTTGTATCCCATGTGTCCTTTGCAGGGAGTGCTAAATGAGGAGAGGTCTGACATGGCAAAAATTGCATTACCTTTATTAATAACTGTAACTTATATATGTATAGCTCCTTGGAAATTCAGATATCTTTAGTATATATTATCTCATTTGATTTTCACAGAAAACAGTCAGTCTGTATTGACTCTGTTCTATGGCTGAAGATACTGAAGCTCACAGGAATTTAGTGTTTTATCCATATTTATATCTTAGAAGTAGTTGAACCTTGAACCCAGTGTTTTGTTTTGTTTCCTTCTGCCTCTAGGGTTCATGCTCTTTCCAGCCCACCGTGTTGCTTCTCTCGTTCCATAAAGCCATCACTGCAATGCTCACGGTTTGTGACTCATTCTGGAGTAATAGCCCTGCCTCAAGTGATATCTGTAAATACTATTAACCAAGAGAGTTCTACAACTACTATATGCCCTGTAGTTTCTAGCATAATAGAGTTATAATATTGAAATAAGATGCAGCCCATTTTTTTTTTTTTTTAAATAAGAGGTCTTATAGAACTAAGGTTGCATGGAAAAAAAAGTCGCAGGTCACTCAGACATTGCATTTTGAGCATAATGAGCTCTTGTGCTTCATTTGACTAGCATGATTCTGGCTTTAGCTCAGAAGGAAGTTTAGTGTAAGCTTCTAGGTCAGCTGCCCACTAGAAGGAAGATTTGAATATCCTTCTCCTTTTTTTCAAAACTGAGAAGACATTTAATAACTTTCTGAGGTGAAGTCCAATATGTCTGAAATCATCAAAGAATGATGATCTATTAATACAAAATACTCATTTCCATAATGTACTTTCAGAACAATGTGCAATCACAAAGCATTCATAAGATTTCCATTAAATAACATGGAAATATTGGTGGATGAACTCCTTCCCATCTACCCCCAAATAACAATACTGTATGGTATTGTATGGTACTTCCTGTTTTGTTTTATTTTTAAGTCTTTGCTTGATTTCAACTAGTTTAGACTTCATAGTCTCAAATCTCTTATGAAGCGTATCTATTCTGGCTCAGAGCCTTCCATTGAACCCCTTTGCACTGCCCACCCCCAGCTACACAGACCCATTCTTCCAGATTTAGTAGAGATCATTACCACCCATAAATTTTAGGTGCATTAAAGGTAGTTTCTCTCTCTTGTAATCATTATTAATATTTGATGGCTAAGGTATTATTCTTTATCGATAATTTTATAGATCATAGTTAATTTAGAAAGAAAAAAATCAGAACTATAATGCAAAGTAGTGCAGCTCCACTTTAAAGAGTGACCTTGTCAAAGAGATGCATTTTTACTTCAATTAAATTCAAAGTCAGTCAGTCCCATAGGTAATGTTAGCAATTATAAGAATACTTTGCAAAAGTAGTTTAAAAACACTCAGAGAACTTTTATGTGATGCTGGTTTTTAAAGCAAGAATGTCTTCTAAAACTTCAATTCTTTATGAGATCATTTTGGAGTGTACTGTTACATAAAACATGAGGTCAGTAACTAAGGCTAATTAAATTTTAGTAGGAGCAAAAGTCACCAAAAGGTTTTTGCATTCATCCTACCAATTCTAAAACAGTGATACAATACACCATTAATAGTCTTAGAATTGCTAATTATTTCAACATGAATAGCGATATCAACGCTGTCAGTTTAATTTAATACACTCAGGAGAATTCCTGCAGAATGCATGATTTCTCTATTATTTCCTGGTTTTCACAACCACTAAAAGCTATAAATTCTCTTTCTTTTCTTTAGAGAGAGAGAGATTAGTAGTCTGGACCCTTCTCACCTTTTTGAGGAATGTTGCAGTTGTTATTTTTTTAAGAAATGGGAAGTAAAAACAAAATAGAAACTCAGAAATGAGAGTAGCCCAGGTTTAATTCTGTGATGGAGTATGAGGGAAAATATTCCTAACTCCAAAGTTAGGTATTAATTAAGATGCTCATGACTTCTGTTGATTTCAGTGGAGTTTCTACTTAGGAAATGACCTTAGACTTGGGGTTGAAATGTCTCCTTTTTGGAGAGGAGCTAAAATGAAAGTCAGAAGGAGTATAAGTGAAAAGAAATTGCTTAATTGAATAAGCAAGTAGAAACTTCATTAGAAACTTAACCAAGTTAAAAGGAAGGAGTAATCCTCTCATGTGGGGCGGGGGGCGGGGGGGGGGGGAGAGTGAGTAAAAATTTATTCTACAAAGGATTCATCCAATAGTAACTAATTAAAAAGTATGAGGTTAGGCCTTAAAATCATGGAATCTTAGAACTGGAAAAAAACCTTGAGGATAATTTATTCTAAGTTTTTAATGCATATGATCCCTTAAAAGTGACTGATCAATCTTGCCTTGCATATCTGTAGTGATAGGAAGCTTACTACCTTATTTTCAGAACATTCTAATTTTTTGTACCCCCTTCTTTAAACCAGTTGAGTTTTCACTCATTTTCTGGGGGTTTAGCATCTTTTGAAATGTGGTATTTGACATGGTTTTAAGTGATATACAGAACAGAGTCTCAATTTCAACAGTAACATGTTTTAACATACATTAAAAAAAAACAAACACTATTGTACCAAACTCATGACTTCACAAATTATTATTGCTTAGGTTGGGGCTAAGGGGGGGAAAAAAAGTGAGTTCACCTAAGGCAGAGTTAGGAGACTCTAAGGTAAATATTAAGCATATATGAAGATGAATGTGACCAAAGTTGTGAAGGTAATTACAAAATGACTAAGTATGAAAAACAGTACCCTAGGCCTACTGGGAGAACCAGAACAGATGCCATAATCCTGAATCATGACAGACTGTACTATCATGAGATTAGTCAGGAAGGTGTATATAGGTAAATTGGGTCAGAGAAAAGTGGTAGAAGGCTGCTGTAATAATGGGGCAGACCTACGATGGCCTGATCCATGGTGGGAACAGCAAAAATGTCAAGAAAGAAGTCTGTTAGTGGAGTGTTATGGAAAGGACACTATCCTGCATCTCCAAGGACTCAGGTCTTAGTCCTATCTCTCCTTTACTAGAATTCCCTTTACTTCTCCAGGCCTCAGTTTTCCTCATCTGTGGAATGGTTTCCAATACGAGCATCAAAGTTCTTTCCATCTTTGAAGACCTTTGATTACATAATCATTATGCACACATAGACTCAGCAAATGAATGGATATACGAGGAATGGGAAAAGAAAGACTAGATGATGGCAGTGAGGTTTAAAGAATGGGTGCTTAGGGTCATTCACAGACAAGACAGTCAAGTGGGGAGGATAATTTGGAATCAGTGGGCAAGGAAAGATTGGTTTGGATCTATCGCAATAGAGATGCCAATCACATCTCTTTGTTATGTCTGATAGGTCTTTGGACACTTGGAAAAGAGTGAGATTTTATTTGTTCATTTGTAAAATAGAAATTAAGTGATCTATAGAGATCTGGACATCACTTACATAGAGATAGGTGAAACTGGAAATGAAGAAGACGATCAATAAGGAAAAGGAGAAGAGAAAATGAGTCAAGGGAGTTAACTACTCAGGGCTATTATGTGTCAGACATATTATTTACATTGTTCCTTTAAACTATACAAAAATCACAGGAGGTATGTATAATTTGCCCCATTTTACAGAATAGAAAAATGATGCTTGGTGTGGACTAAGATCACACAAGAATGAATACATAGCTCAGACTTGAACCTATCTGCCTGACTTCCAAATGTATGTGATCCCAGCCCCATGAGGTCAGAGACTTGCGAAACATTGACAATGAGGGAAAGGAATGAGGACACTGCATCAGAGTCCTCTGAGGGGTGCAAGGAGAACCTCTGATTGTATGAGGGGAGTGCAGCCAAAGCCAGGGGGAAGAAAAGGAGGTGACAATTATAGTTGACCCTTGATCCCTATGGGGATTAGGGATGCTAACCGGCATACAGTCAAAAATCTGCATATAACTTTTGATTTCCCAGAAACTTAATTACTAATAGTCTACTGTTGATTAAAATCATCATCGATAACATAAACAATTAACACCTATTTTGTATGTTATATGTATTATATAGTGTATTTTTACAATAAAGTAAGCTAGAGAGAAGAAAGTATTAAGAAAATTATAAGGAAAATGCATTTACAATACTGTACTGTATTTGTCAAAAAGAATCTGTGTATAAGTGGACCCACATAGTTCTAACCTTTGTTGTTCAAGGGTCAACTGTGTATATACTGAACAGTTACTGTATGCCAGATGCTTTTCTAAGTGATTTACATGTATTAACTCATTTAATCCGAACAACAACTGGCTTACTGAATGGGCTGGACTCAGTAGGGTTCAAGGCAGTAAATAATTTTATTCTTTCTTACTAGAGCCTTTCAATCCCACCCACTTGGTACTCCACGACTACCCTGAACAATGTATTGAGCAGATCCTATAACTTTTCTTGATCATTTCTCACATACTATATTAGAAACTATGATCCATACATTAATATAATGCATATTATGTGGTGCCAAAAAGAATGAAGATGTTCTTTATGTACTGAAGCAAAAGGTTAAGTGGGGAAAAAAGCAAGAAAGTAAGTATAAAACCTATCAATATGTGATAAAGGGAGGAAAACATATATATTCATATTTAATTATGTATAATTAAACTCTTCAGAACATTGCAGGACTTAATGAAATTATGTGCCCATGGGAAGGGAAATTGTTGGCTAGGGTAACTGTAGAAGGAGGGAGACTTTCCACTGAATTTCTTTTTATTCTCTTTGAATTTTAATCTACTTGAATGTGTTGCTATTGAGCTTAGTCAGCTGCTGCCACAATAATGATGCATAATAATCATCCCCAAACTTGTGGCCATAAACACTGATTCTCCTGCTCACAGGCAAGTGGTTTAGTTGAATGGCTCTGCTTCAGTATGTGGTTCTGCAGACTGCCCACTGTGGTTCTACTTCATTTGTCTTACTTTGGGAACTCCAGCTAGAAGGATCAGAGACTTTCTGGGGTATATTCTTTTCACAGTGAAATCAGGAGTTTCCAGAGTGGTAACAGAGAACATTCATGCTAACTAAAGGTGTAGGTTTGGAACATCCACTTCTGGACTTCTACAGTCACTCCTGATCCACATGCTTAAATAAGCAGGGAAGCATACTCCTCCAGGAGGTAGAGAGAATGAATCATTGCTGAACAATAATCTACCCCACTATTAAAAAAATAGGTTAATTTAAGTCTAATAAAAACATGTTAATCCCTCATTCAGTCCCCTATTTCCTCTTTCTCCACTGTAGCTCAAACTTGACCCATATTTAGAAGTCTATAGTAGGGAAAGGAATCAAGTCCAGTTTCTTTTCTTTTCTTTTTTCTTTTCTTTTCTTTTCTTTTCTTTTCTTTTCTTTTCTTTTCTTTCTTTTCTTTTCTTTTCTTTCTTTTCTTTCTTTTCTTTTCTTTTCTTTTCTTTTTTCTTTTCTTTCCTTTCCTTTCCTTTCCTTTCCTTTCCTTTCCTTTCCTTTCTTTCCTTTCCTTTCCTTTTCTTTTCTTTTCTTTTCTTTTTTTCTTTTCTTTTCTTCTTTTCTCTTCTTTTCTCTTCTTTTCTTTTTTCTTTTCTTTTCTTTTCTTCTTTTCTCTTTTATTTTCCCTCCCTCTCTCCTTCTCTTCCTCCTTTTCTTTTTTTCTTTCTTATTTCTTCTCCTTTTTTCACTTTACCTACCTTCTTCTACATGCTCTATCTGGCTTTTCCAAAGTTACATTCAAGAAAGAAGGGTGATTAGGAGGAAAGACTAAGTTTTTTGTTTTTGTTTTTTAAGTAGACTCCACATAAGCGTGGAGCCCAATTTGGGGCTTGAATTTATGACCCTAAGATCAAGACCTCAGCTGAGATCAAGAGTCAGACCCTTAATCAACTGAGCCATCTAGGTCCCCCCCCCCCAAAAAAAAGATCAAGTTCTAATATGACTGGTCTTCTGTACTATTGATACTGTATGCCACTATGAGAAATAAGTACCCATACCTGCTGTTGATTAAAATATAACTTGCATCCAGTGTAGTCATCCTTCTCTGTTCATGATTAAACTTTTCCAGGTAAAAGCCATATTTCCTCAGCTTGGTTTTCATAGTAAGGAAGCACTTTGTTCTTTCAAATGCACAGTTATAATCAACAGATTCTCGCCTCTTTTTCACCTTTTTTCCACAGGTTGAAGATGGACGGTGTGTTAAAGAAGTGGATGGCATATAGAAGCATGGATTCTGGACATGGCTGTGCCACTAAGTACAGAAGTAACATGAGTGAGAATATAGATCAGCACCCCCTTTCTAAAGAAGAGGAAACACACTTCACATAACTTATTCTCTTCAATCTGATAGTGACAAAGCTCTGCCTAAATCTGTATTCTTTGGAGTCTAGTATAACTTTTTTCCCCACTGCATCAAAGCAGGAAGTCTTTCCTTATGTTTAAATAATTCTCTTTTGTGATTTAGATCCTTCCTTCTTGTTCTGGCTTCGGCAAGGACCAGACCAGGAGAGCAGCTGGTCACCATTTTTTATATGTGAACATTATAAATAAAACGTTTTCCAAACCTGCCCTAAGAGTTAGGGTTTCTTTTAGAGTCTTGAGCCCCAGGGACTCATTTTAGCCCATTCAAACTACAAAATACTTTGGTTCTGAAGATCTTCTTCTGAAAGACCCCAATAAAGATTTCTCCTCACAGTCCATTCATCAATTAGTCTCCTCGTATGGCTAAGGGGAGATGTGCAAAGTCAGCTGAATTTGGCACTCATTATTCCTAGAGGAACGTATATTTCAAACTTAATACTTAGATTCCAAACTCTTTTCTCTGTAGGAGTTTTAATGCTTAAGTAAAATAACATTCTTAACTCCAAGTATAGAGTTCTTAATAGGAACATATATCTTCTCCGCCCCCCCCCCCCATTTTTGGAAATTTAAAGTTCATTAAGTTGCTAACTTTTGAAAACTTCCATCCTCCCACTTCACTGTCTGTCAGCCTAAAGGCTCCCTTCCTTCTTGTCACCATCTCTCTCCCTGTAAGGATAGATTCTGTTCCTCTTGTGTTTCATGTCTCACGTTTCTCAACATTATTGCCCTTTCTCTGCCTATCTTTGAAGGCTTGTGAGTGTGCATGCATATCCTCTACATTTGCATGCACAATGCAGATAGAAGAACAAAATCTCCTGTCTTCTGAAAAAAATTCTAACTCTCCTCAGGTACTGTAGGTGTCTCATTTCATATTCTTGCTTGAAAATATGAGGAGCCCTGAATCATGATCTCGCATTATGCCTCAGAATAGACCTTCTTAAAAGTACAGTTCCTTCCCCCAGAAGAAAGGAGAGAGCTACTTAAAACAAGCAATCAATCCATTTAGAATTCATCACCATCTAAACAACATTTCTTAGGATGATGAATTGAAAGAAAAGAGGAAAAGAATATTTTAAAAATGGATTTAAAAGATTTTGGATCCATCAGCATTCACTGAGTCCAAACATAGAAATTCAATTCAATTTATTATGAAGAGAAAAGATTAATCACTTACAGAAATCTTGAGAAATTGGTGTGCTGCTTTCAGAGTTGTTAAATAAGAATCATTTTTAATTACCGCTATCCACTCAGTATAAAACTTTGCTACATGATTTGATTATCTTGCTGCAGCATGAATTGTCTTTAATTCCTCTCTGTTTCAATCCTCAAATCAAATCCATTGCTCCCCATGACAATTTTTCAGAGGGTTTAGATTTATTCCTCTTCTTTTGAAAAGTCGGAACCTCACAGGAAGTGTCTACTTCACATGAATTCATACTATTCCAGTGATCTGTTACCTGACTATTGCTTTCATCTTCTCTTTACCTTTTTTTAATGTGTGTGTGTGTGTGTGTGTGTGTACACAAAAGTAAGGATCTTTTCTTTAAGTTTTATTTAGGGAATGCCATTTCCATGTGTAGTCTATCTACTACAATTTCTAGTTATTTCTTAAGTCAAATCTAAACTCAGGCTTACCACTCCAGAACTATATTTCTAATGCTGGTTTTGGTGGAAATTTTTTTTTTTGCCACTTAACATTTGTTTTTCCTGGTTATATTATTTCAGTTTTGCTTTATTGCATATAATCTACTGGGACCATCAACCAGGGAGCCATGCTCTGCTATGGCCTAAGCAAAAGTCCATGATCCAAACCTTTTACCCACAGTTTGACATGAGCAGAGTGACCAAAATCCGCAAAATGGCAGGAACTCATTTATTTCCAAGACTGTACATTTACCATACCAGCTCCCTGGATCCCCAGTGTTGCCTCAGCTTTAATCCTTGCTGAGTCTGTTTATTCAGCCTTCTTCACAATGCTGGGAGCTACTCAATATCTTTCAAGTCAATTTTGTTTTTCTGTTTAAATTAGATTTAGGCTATGTTGATTATATTAGAATTGTTTTTTGTTGATTACAAACCAGAAACTTCCAGTTGAGACATAATGGAATATTTCTCAAATATCCTCAAGTCCAGTTTTCCCACTTCTGGTCAA
The DNA here is from genome assembly GCF_003254725.2 of Canis lupus dingo. Lineage (NCBI taxonomy): Eukaryota > Metazoa > Chordata > Mammalia > Carnivora > Canidae > Canis > Canis lupus. The sequence continues at coordinate 3,469,050 of NC_064272.1, forward strand.
GATGAGGACAGGTTTCTGGTGGTGAACAATAAAATTGCTCTGTGGTCTTCCATTTTTTCCCCCTTTTTTTGTTGCTAAATTGTACCCTTTTTATCCTTTCTGATATTTCTTCAAATCTGACTTTTTCATGACAATGAATTCCATTTTATCATCCACATTAACATCCTTCCAGAATTTGCTTAGCCCTCCTTTGCTGTCTGTAAAATCCCAAAAGTAGCTCTTCCTTCACAGAAAGGATCTCTCAACTTTTATGTAAGGATAAGCTGCCAAATGTTAAACAAACAAAAATTGAGCTAGAGTGTCTCCATTCCTGTGTATTTCAATAAAGTAAACCAAAGACAACTTAGTGGTTAGACCAGTCCAGAAGCACTATTAACAAATGTAAATTATCCATAGGAAAACTGTTTTCAGAGGCTCTTCCCTTCAAAGAGCAGAAGATAAATTACAACAGGGGGAGGGCCAAAACTAGGGAGATGGTTCATGCACAAAATTTATGTTTGACCCATACCAGCAGAATAGGCTAGCAAATGATCCTGAAATCTCAGTGGCTTAATACAGCAAAAGCTGATTTCTTACTCATGCTCCACATCTAACATGGATTACCAGGAATTTCTGCATATCATAGCTTCTCAAGACCAAGTAGGTGGAGGCATCCTGTTGATGAATATAGTTCTTTCTTTTGCTTGTATTTCCTTGCAAAGCAAAAAACCCCAGATATGCTATCTTTAGTTGAGCAGGAAAATAAAAGCCATCCATGTGCCTGGAAAACACATAACTATTTGGCAAACAGTGCTAATGATTACCCTAGATGCCTTATTCTATCTATACTTCTCTTTCCCTCACCATGCTCAGTATTCATCAGTTTAGAATGATCCACCTCAGTCCAGGTACTTTTTTTTTTTAATAGATTTTGCATTTTGTTGAACTTGATCACAACTGAGACATTAATCAACAATGATGAAAAATTGTATTTTATAATTTACATGGCATTTCTATGCAACATGTTTCTTTTCACCTTCGCCATCACCCAGGGAAGTAGGTGGGACAGAGAGTATTATTCCCAGTACCCAACTCAAATTCACAATGATAGACCTGGGACTTAACCATCATCTCTTTCCATACCAAACCCATTGCCATGTCTTTTCTTTTCCACATCACATCTAAAATAGTAAGCAAATAATGCATATGGCTTCTGCAAGCTTTATTGCCATTTAAAAGAGGACCCCAAGAAGATAGAAATTCCTTCCAGAACCAAAGAAGTGAAGCTATAATAATAGGGCAGCACTTCTAGCATATTACGAATATTGGAAGGAGGCTTTGTCCCCTGCCCCTTTACACACCACACAAGTGGCTGCCTGCTTCTCTACTTACTCCTACAAGTAGCTTAAGGTAGGAAAGCAGGCATGTATGAGTATGTGTTTTCTTGCCAATTGACAAAAAAGATGGAAGAGGGCCATGTAGGTGTGAAATGCTTTAAAGGAAAGCTAAGAATCCCTCTGATGTTGCTAGTAAAAATGAGTAGCTGAACTAACCCCTCTGGTTGGTAGCAGTTTCTACCTTTATATCAAAAGAATAGCAAAACATGTATTTTTAACATCCACTTTTCAGGTTAGGAAATTGGCCTAATGTAGTCCAGTTTAATTACTGAGCCACTAGGAATCAGTTTGTTGCAAAAAGTTATGGTCATTCCTTGTCCTGGAATTTCTTGTTTCAGACATGTGTTGGTCTATCAATTTTTGGATTTGAAATATTCATTGTATCCAAGGGAAGGGAAAGCAGTGCTGACTGTGGACTTGGTTGTATCATTTCATTCACTTCTCTTGTCAATCTCACAGGCATGAATTGTATTATAAGAGTATGTTGTGGATAGTACAGGGACTTGAAGGGGACAGGAAAAGAACAGGTGATGTATAATTGAAAGCTGCATTGAAAAAAACCCTAAAAGACAGACGAAAATGTGAAATTGTTGAGCAACAGTTGGCCCCGAATATCAATCACTGCCAATCACTGATAAACTTTTCCAGTACTTGACCTGGTGTTGCACATTTCCCTGGGAGGGGTCGTTGCCCTGTGAGGGCACAGCACACCTGCAGGCAGGCCTCTTTTGCCGTTGGCCTACAGGAAGGTCATTAAAAGGCATAACAAATTAGGGCAGCTCCCCCAGCAGTAGCAATTAACCTTCAGGAATCTGGCAGGCATAGGTATATTTTAGAACTGCAGAAAGCATTAACCTTCTTGTTATTTAAAGAAGTGAACAGTAGGAGGAAAATCTGAGATCTCTTTCACCATCTCTCTCCTTTACTTCCCCTGTCTTCATCACCCTCTTCCCCCATCCTGCTCCACCATTCCCCTTTGTTTCATTCATTCTATGGCTGTCTTTGAGATGTATAAACTTCTTTTCATGTGGGAATAATGGCAGTTGTTACTGTGTGCCATTCCATTGTCTTAATGTTTGCAGCTCTCATGTAGGGCACTTACACATGATTAAGTGAGGTCTTTTCTTCTCTGGGTCCAGTCTGAGGACCAGTCTGGAGGGATGTAGTACAGGTTCTGAAGCCTCCTCCACATCACAAAGCCTCCTGGCCTGGTTCCATGTGGTGACAGGTACCACTGATGCTTGTCACACATACAGGGCCCCTGCAGGTGCCTCTTAAATGCCCATCCGTCTCCTTCTCATCCTTTTCCCTTTGGCTCTCTGGAATAGACGGAAGCCCGCTCTCTCTGCAGGGGAGAGCAAACAGCAAGTTGGCTCATCCATCATTGCTCATGTCAGATGCAAGCTGTAGATGAATGAATGTTCAGAGACTGACACAGCACTGGCCAGAACCTACATAACAATGTCCTTTTTCTATTACCTAGGGATTTCTGATTGGGAAGAAAAGAATATTTACATATTTAAAAAATGTTAACATTAAAGAAATAGCATTTCATTTTGAATACCCATTAATCTGATGTCTATTATCTGGGGTAACTTACCTTTGGATGTGTACAAAAACACATCTGTGAAGTTTAATTTCACTTTCAATTAATGATTCTAGAAAAGCAATAGTGAAAACAAAAGGAAAACATGGGATGATAGTCTTGAGTCTCATACCAAGTGTCATTGATGTACATCCATTTAAGAGAGAAAAGAAAGTGTTTCATTTCATTAAAGAGCTAGGTGCTATTATTTCATTTAAAAATAATCCCTAGGGATCCCTGGGTGGCGCAGCGGTTTGGTGCCTGCCTTTGGCCCAGGGCGCGATCCTGGAGACGTGGGATCGAATCCCACATCGGGCTCCCGGTGCATGGAGCCTGCTTCTCCCTCTGCCTATGTCTCTGCCTCTCTCTCTCTCTGTGTGTGTGTGACTATCATAAATAAATAAAAATTAAAAAAAACTTAAAAAAATAATTCCTAAATTGTTAGGCAACAATATGAAAATCTAATCTGGAAACATGTTTATGATTGTTATAAGAAGACACGTATGAAGAAATAAATTCTAAGGAGAGGACTGATTCAGGATTTGATGTGGCTTCTGGCAAAGTGAGGAGATGCCAGGATTGCCCCAGCCTCTGAGGAAGCCTCTTTAATTTAAATGTGCATGCTGAGATGCAGCTGTGCTGATGAATGCATATTTATTGGACCTGGATAGGAGGCAAATGCAGTAACTAATTAAACTATCCTAGTGTCAGCTACTCTGGCCAACATCCCCTTTAAAAAAAAGCATCACTATTTAAAATATATTTTGGAAGCAAAAAGTTACTGCTCAACTGATAGACAAAAAATATTTGTGAAGGGACACAAGGGTGATTTCACTAAGATTAGAAAAATAGGGTTTAGGAATATCTTTAATTTAGAGGTGACTTTATGAAACTTTACTTAATGAAGAATGCTGATCGGCTATTTTTGCACTCTACCTGAGATGATGAAGACATATTGTCTAGAAAATGTATAGAATGGCATGTTAGAGCACATCTTGTCCACCTGTCCGCCTTTAGAGCTGAGGCAACAGAGCATAAAGTGACCGGAATATAAACAAAGTAAGCTTCTCTGTTTTCCAGCTGAGAATCCTTTCTTTGCGTTACTGTTAGTCAATCCAATGAAGGATTTTATATCCAATCTGGTAAATAAGGAAAGTTCTTGAAATTTGTTTCTTTAACAAATCTAGACAAAATAAGCATTCTGGCCAAGATGGAAGTAAAAAGATGGGGCTGGATAGCATCAGAATGCTGAATTCTGTTATCTCCTATACTCTGCAACATGTTAAATAATTCAACCTAGACATTTATTTCATCCATACCATGCATACTTTGGATTTTCATTATCTAATGACTAAGTATCTATTGATAGATCTAGTTTGAGGAGAATATTCCAATTGGGGGTTTTCTGAGACAGCACAATAAATAATGCTTCTCTTCCTTACCCAGATTCTGAATTAATCAAGAAATAAATCAGCAGTAAGCTAATGGAGTACTGAAAGATCACCTTTATTACTGATAAATTTGAACAATATATCTTAGAGTGCATTCGGATGGGCCTGCTGAGCTGAGTCCCAGCATCCAATGGGCTGACCTGCTGCCTAGGAGCAAGGAGAGGGGCAGGGTCATATCAAATTTACTAATCTGATAATTCCATTTGCCTCTTATGCCTCCATCTTTGCTGGCAAAATGAAAGAGGAGCAAAGGTATCAAGTTGTTCTTTTTTAACTCCCTCAGAGAAACAAATAGGATGGAGAAGAAGCATTCCCTCCTAAAACTTTTCCAGTTTTGCCTTTTATGATTCTTCCCTTTCAGTTGGTTATGAAAGACATGAAACCCAACATTTTGGGGAAGCGCTTTCCTTGTTTATCAACTTGGGATCAGTAAATGTGTGTGTGTGTGTGTGTGTGTGTGTGTGTGTGTGTGTATTGAATGCTCTTCTCTCCATAGGCTGAGGGAAATATCTCCCTTTGTGTGAAGGTAGGAAGAGAGGAAAGAGGAAGGCTTTAGAATCATCAAAGAAGCAATATAGGAGCATTTGGGTGGCTCAGTGGTTGAGCATCTGCCTTTGGGTCCTGGGATCAAATCCCACATCGAGCTCCTCATAGGGAGCCTACTTCTCCCTCTGCCTATGTCTTTGCCTCTCTTGCGAATAAATAAAATCTTTTTTAAAAAGACGCAATATAAGGTGGGGAAAAAAAGCTAAAATTCTGTTTCAGAAACTCAAAGAAGGAGTTTGCCAAATAAATGTGGAACAAGGTGAAAAGAAGAAAGAAAAAAAGGATATTTTTCCGTTAGCACAGCAAGAGTCAAGCCTAGAAAATTCATTTATCCTAGATATTTATTAAGCACTGACTGCTGACTATGGATAAGAGAAGGTTCTAAGCACTGGGAATACAGCAGTGAAAAATTCTATTGATAAAACCCTGTCTTTGCTGAGACTGTATTCTAGTTGGGGCCGACCTGAGATCTGGTAGGCTTAGCGTGTTATCTGCTCTGGGGAGGTAAATCAAAGCAGGGGCTGAATACCAGATGCCTATGTCAATTCAACAGTAAGAGTCAAGGGTTCATCAACAGGCCTCACTCAAGTTAGAACGGGCCATGCATCAAGCACATCAAGCTACTGACTTCAGACCTGAAGGCCAGCAGAGGGAGGAGCTGCTGGGTGAAAGAACATGATAGATCAGAGCGGACTTCTTCAATCCAGTGCCTCAAGACTTGGCAAGCTCCTTCCCCCAACACATACCCAGATACCATTTTGAGAAGAGAAGGAAGAAGATGGCAAAGTCTGCAAGTGGTTGGATCTTCAAAGGAGGGAGTACTTGAGCGGATCTTGATTAAAAGTGAATTATCAATGAACTGAATGTTTAAACTAAAAGGAAGTTTTATACTGAAATGACTGAAATATTTTTATTTGGGGGTAAATTTACTTCCTTTCCCTTGATATCTGACAGTAAGGATACCTGCCAGAAGAGTGTGGGTAATTTTATGACCTTGCCATACGATGCTATGGAGATGATGTCATATGAACAGCAAATGTACTTGGATGCCTCATTATTGACTATTTATCTTTGACTAATTTCGAGACAAAATAGAACCTTTTTCCTTCCTCTTTGAAGCTTGTGTTCTTAAGTAAACTCCATCTACTGGAGGGGGATGATTTGGCAGTGATTCCCACTGTACATTTTATCCTGAAGGCAGTAGAATAGTCAGAGGGTAATACAGAAATTGTCCCAGAACTTAGGACTACACATGGTTTAAGGTGCAGAAATTTGGTCTCCTACTGGGAAAATAAAGAGGTGCCTCAGTTGGGAGAGAAAGGGAGTTGCTGGGTCATAGCAGTGTCGGACCCAGGATTGACCAAGGATTTATGTTTGTTTTATTTGGTCCCGTGGGATTCTTTAATCTTTTTGTGATGTCTTCACTTCTTTGCCTTCCTGTTCTGAGTTCCACCCCCAATTTTAGCACTCAAAATGCTTTTCTAATGTCAGCAAAGACCTACAAGTCCAATGGACTCTTCCAACCTCCCATCCATCATCCTTCTGTTGTATTCTTGTTTTGGGGGTTCAGTGCTGAAATTGTGCTTCTTTAAGATTCTGAAACTGCAATTTGATTCTTCCTATCTTTTTGAAAATTCTTTGTCAATTTTCCTTACGGGCTGGACTGTGTTTCCCTCAAATTGAGGTCCTAATTTCCAGTACTTCAGAATGTGACTAAGATCCTTTTGGAGAAAGGATCTTTGAAGTTGTAAAGGGCCTAAAATAAAGTTATTAGGATTGGCCATAATGCAGTATGACTGGTATCATTAAAGAAAGAGGAAATTAGGACATAGACATGTACAGAGGGAAGGCCGTTTGAAGACACATGGAGCAGATGGCCCTCTATAAGCCGAGGAAAGAGGTCTCCAAAGAAAGTGTGATCCCTACTGACAGCTTGATCTCAGATTTATACCTTCCAGAACTATGAGAAAATAAATTTCTATTGTAAGCTCCCAGCCTGTTTTACTTTGTTTCAGCAGCCCTAGCAAATAAATCCAGTCTCATTTATTAGTTCTCTTTTTCTGCTCATTCTCTAAATGTAGACATTTTCCAAATTTCAGTCACTAGATATGTCTTTGTGCTTAGCCTTGCTAATATCATACACCTCCACATATTCAATTATTACCACCATGAAAGTTATCCTCTAATTTATTAGGTTGAACCATATGACATGGCTATTTTTGTAGGTTAAAAGTGGTTGGTTATTGACAGTTTCATGTGACTCAACCTAATATGCCTCTACTCTGAACTTTTGAGGCTCTAAACCTGCATGTCCCTCTGCCTTTTACACATGCCCACATGATTATACCATAGGAGCTTCCCAATACCACATCCAACATGGAACTTACTATTTTCTTAGGAAACCTTTAGGCTTTAAGCATTGGCCTCTCATCTTTGGGTCATCCCTCTCCTTCAGTGTACCATACCATGATGATCACACGTATGGTTACCTGTGATACCTGCCTTCTACACACATTTCTTTAGGTGCAGCTCTTTTGGGGAGACTATTGAGGAGCCTCCTAACAATTTGTAATTTAAAATATCCTCCCTGGACCTGCAGCATCCCCTTTGCCTTGAAGCTTGTCGGCAATTCACAATCTCAGTCCCCACCTGGATTTAGTCAATCAGAACCTGAGTGGTTTTGTTTGTTTGTTTGTTTGTTTTAAAGATTTTATTTATTTATTCATGATAGTCACACATAGAGAGACAGAGAGGCAGAGACACAGGTAGAGGGAGAAGCAGGCTCCATGCAGGGAGCCTGACGTGGGATTCGATCCTGGATCTCCAGGATCGCGCCCCGGGCCAAAGGCAGGCGCCAAACCGCTGCGCCACCCAGGGATCCCTGTTTGTTTGTTTTTTGAAGTCCCAGATGATTCTATTACAAATTAGAGTTTGAGAAGGACTGCCTTAGAATAGGGTAGTAGCCGTGGGAATTCTAACTTCCCAGAAAGATTATAAGATTTAATTTTCCACTGGCAGCCGGAGAATATAAGAAAACCCAACTCACCATAGCCTCACCAGCAGAGAGTATTGCCCTTAATTAAAAAAAAAAATAAATTGCATTTTTGATATGTGAAAAATTATAGTTTAATAATGTTACATTTTAATCCTTCTTTCGTTACTGGTGAGGTTCTCTATTGACATTTGTCCATGAATTTTTTGTACATAGCATTTGGTAGTTGTTTTTATACTCTAATTATTTACATATTTTTCTAAATTCCATTATTATCTTTTTTTGTTGCAATATGGCTATGGACGACTCCTAAGACCTTTTGTTAACCTGCTGAATTTGAACCAAAGGAATATTCCTGACAGCCAAGCTTTTAACCTGTGTAGAATTTGGGGAATAAATTTTCTTCCCAAATGGTTTTAATCAGCTTCACAAGTCACAAGTTTTTGCTTAATTTATGAGCACAATTTGAGGAAATTAATGGTTAACAATGATTTTAAAATGAACGCTATAGTGCTTAACACACAGTAGGAACTGGGGATGATTTTGAACTGAGTTGAAAGGCAGAAAATAAAAAGATAGCACTGCCCTATTCAGCAGCCTCTTCTTTAAACCTAGTAGCTGCAGCTACACACACACACACACACACACACACACACACACACACACACACACACGAGGAGTCCTTCTGGGGACCCAAGATGGATCCTGAGACACTGAGCACTAGGAATCATGCCCTTTCTTATCATTCAGAATGATTAGTCTGCTGGTTGTGACTCTTTGGGCAGCCTGGGAGGTGGTTTGACAAGGTTACTTAGGTCAGAGCAGGATAACAAGCAGCAGAAGAAAGAGCTATACACTATTTAAGAAAATAAATAAACAACCCTGATCATGCTCCTAAAGCCAGCAGCTTCACTTTGCAGTTGAGTAAGCTGTACTTGTCTTCCTTGTTTCTCTTTGTTTATGAGGATTTCTAAGTTCTTGCCTACTGATGGTGTAATTTGCTCAGCCAGACATGCAGGTACTGTACACAATAAGTTATTCTAAATAAAAGGGGCGATTAATCAAGGAAAATCAAACTGTGAGCCCTAGTACCACTCCTTCCTGGCTGGTCCCAGACTCCCAGCTTGTTTATTTAGTGTCACCCATAGTATGTCATGGCTGACCTAAAACTATCAGGAACAGCCACAATGGCAGCCAAGCATAAACAAAAATCTGAACTGAAGGTGCAGAGGGACTGCCATTCCACTGATAAGATCTATTGCTGTAATAGCCCTTGATTATGAAGACCAAAGGAGAAAAAAACACCAAATATACAGACACTTTTCTGTTTATTTATACATGAAGAAGGAGGGGGAAGCAAATCATTTACAAAAGGAGGGAAAAAAGGGAATAAGGTTTTATTACATGTCAGTGTTTCTCGGTTTATACAACAAGATTCTGTGATAGCAGGGGTTTGCTTCTGGTCTCCTTTGTATATTGACATTTTGCAATGCTTAAAAAAATCACACACTGGGGCCAGATATATATATATATATATATATATATATATATATATATATAGAGAGAGAGAGAGAGAGAGAGAGAGGAATTGAGGTGGGAAAACCCACTGCACTGTTTACTAGGAAAAGAATGTTTTTCTCTTCCATGTAATTATTCCAAGTGAGCTATAGATTTAGGCAAAAAAATGAGGAGGTTTTTAGATGATCTTTCATGTAAAATGATGTGCTGGGATATTATGCTTTTCAGATGAACAGGATCCCTTAATTATTGCAGATGTGCATTATGCATTTGCAACACTCAAGAAACAAGTCTTGAGTGTAATCCTCACTTCTCTGTTTGCCATGGTATCCTTTCTATGGTGGAACCCTTTCATTTTTTTTTTCTCCCATCAGCTTAATTTTAAATAGTTTGGGAATTACTTGGAAACAAAGTTAGCTAGAAACGGCTTCTTATCAGAATGTGATGGATGTAAGTGTCAGCTTCAGAGCCAATCTGGTCACTTCTCAAGATGGAACATGAAAAGATTACTTTCATCCTTAAAGAGACTCACAAGTTCTGGGAAGCAATGGAAATGGATCTCTTCATTGTTGTTTGTAGGTGCTATGCTGCTGTTGCTCATGTTCCAGGAGCCAAATTTATCCATTTAATGGAGAAGTGTGCTTGTCCTACTAGCGTTCCAATTTATAAAATGTCTAAGAAGAAGGGCAAGATGCTTCCAGTAGGATACTAGTATTGAGGAATACTGCTCTATTGTTCTCTGTTGGTCAATTACTGGGACAAATGGCTGCAAGAAGTTCTCCCCAATCCATTTTCTTGCAGGTCATGCAGTATTACATTTCACTCCAAAGAGTAAAGTTCTAATGTTTTATCACATACCAATGCTCAAAAGGGAAATTGCTGCTAAGGTACTTAAGACTAAATGCATCCGTTTTGGTGTCAGTGACGTTGCCAGGGGCTGCAGATAAATTTCAACAAATCACACTCGTACACTAAGGAATTGGGATCTCATTTTCTGAGGCACTGGAGGAAATAGAGGACTCTGCTTCGGGAGGGCACAAAATGAGGGTTGGCGTTATCAAGACACTGCCCTGAAAAGGTGAAATGTCCTATCAGCTACTGTGGAAAACCCCAGCTGTGTTCACTTGCACGACTGGGTGAAAATTAATTTTCTTTTCCCTCGTGATGTTTTCTGACAAAGGAAAACATTTGGGAAAGTCTGGTATTAGGACTATTGCAGCATGCACAGAGTCAGGAAAAGGTCATGTGGGTAGCACTAAATTAATATCCAAATTTAGATGGATTCTTAGGTCCATTTCTGCAAGCTGTTCTAAATTCATATTTGTATTTTCTCAATTTTTTAATGATTCAGGACCCAAAGGCCTGAAGGTGCTTGAGAAGTAAAACACTATTTTTTTTCCTTGTCTCCTTAAAGCTTAACATGTGATTTTTCTTTCTCTAGAGCCTCCCCACTGCTCTCCAGTGTGACTCCTATCTCTATCCTGGAGGTGTTGTTTGTGCATGGTGATTTTCTATGGGGGGATGCTTCTGTACATACAGATTACTAACTGCATTGAGGTCATTTTTAGGATAAAATATGATGACTATAATCAAGTGATTTATTATCATGTGTATTGATTCTATCTAATTTTACTTGCCTGTAAAAAATGTTTTTTAAATATAACCTTTGAGATACAATTCACATACCATAAAATTCACCTTTTGTAAGTGTATAATCCTATGGCTTTTCATATATTCACAAAGTTATATAACCATCACCACTATGGAATTCCAGAATATGTTCATTATCCCAAAAAGAAGCCCCATATCCACCAGCAGTCACTCTCCATTTTCCCTCTTCCCAATTCCTGGCAACCACTAACAAAATTTCTGTCTCTATGAATTTACCTATCCTGGATATTTCATGTAAGTCTATACTATACTATACTACTATACTATACTATACTATACTATACTATACGTGGCCTTTTATGTCTGGCTTCTTTCATTTAGCTTACTATACTCAAGGTTCATCCATGTTGTAGCATAAATCAGTATTTCATTTTTAAATTTTTTTCGAAGCCTTCATTTTTAGAGCAGTTTTTGTTTTATAACATTGAGAGAGAGACACAGAGATTTCCCATATCCCCTGACCCTGACTCCCTACACATACAGAGCCTCCCCCATTATCAACATATCAATATCACTTACCAAAATGGTGCTTTTTTTTTTTTTTTTTTTTTTTTTTTTACCAAGGATGACCTTACATTGACACATCATAATCACCCAAAGTCCTTAAGGTTATGTGACAGTTCACTCTTGCTGTACATTCTATGGGTATATGGGTATGAAGAGTTATATAATGACATAGATCCATTACTATACTATCACACAGAGCATTTTCACTGCCTTAAAAGTCCTCTGTGCCCTGCCTATTCACTTACCCTTCCTACCACCTCTGACAGCCATTCATCTTCTCACTGTCTCCATAGTTTTGCCTTTCCCAGAATGTCATATAGTTGGAATAATGTAGTAAGTAGCCTTTTCATAATGGCTTCTTTAGCTTCATAATATGCATTTAAGCTTCTTCATGTCTTGATGACTCATTTCTGCTTAGTGCTAAATAGTATTCCACTGTGAGATGTATACATTCACCTGCTGAAGGACATTATAGCTGTTTACAAGTTTTGACAATAATGAATAACGTTGCTATAAACATCCGTGTGCAGGTTTTTGGGTGGATATAGTTTCCAACTCCTTTGGGTAAATGCCAAGGAGTGTGATTGCTAGATCATATGGCAAAAGTATGATTAGTTTTATAAGAAACTGCCAAACTGTCTTCCCGAGTGGCTGTACCATTTTGCATTCTCATTAGCAATTGATGAGAGTTCCTGTTGCTCTACATCTTTGCCAGCATTTGGTGTTGTCAGTGTTCCAGATTTTCATCAGATTGAGAGGTATATAGTGGCATGTTACTGTTTTAATTTGCATTTCTCTGATGACATAATGTGGAGTATCATTTCATGTGCTTATTCTCCATTTGTATATCTTCTTTGGTGAAATATTTATTAAGGTCCTTGGCCCATTTTTTTAACTGGACTGTTTGTTTTCTTATTGCAGAGTTTTAAGAATTCTTTATTTTAGATAATAGTCATTTATTATATATGTCTTTTACAAATATTTTCTCCCAGTTTGTAGCTTGTCTTCTAATTCTTTTGATACTTATTTCACAGAAGTTTTTAATTTTTTTAAAAGATTATTTATTTATTCATGAGAGAGAGAGGGAGAGAGAGAGAGAGGCAGAGACCCAGGCAGAGGGAGAAGCAGGCTCCACACAGGGAGCCTGATGTGGGACTCAATCCCAGGACCCGAGGATCATGCCCCAAGCTGAAGGCAGGCACCTAACCACTGAGCCACCCAGGCGTCCCTTAAGTTTTATTTTAACAAAGCCCATCCTATCAACTCTTTCTTTCATGGATTATGTCACAACATATCTAAAAAGACACTGCTATGACCTAGGTCATCTAGGTTTTCTTCTATCTTATTTTCTAGGAGTTTTATAGTTTTGCATTTTACATTTAGGTTTCTAGTCCATTTTGACTTGATTTTTTTTGTGAAAGGTTTGAGAACTGTGCTTAGATTTTTTTTTGTTTGTTTGTGGATGCCCAGTTTCCTGACATCATTTGTTGAAGAGAGTCTCTTTACTTCACTGTGTTGCCTTTTTTTTTTTTTTTTGGTCAGAGATCAGTTGACTATATGTATGGGGGGGGTCCATTTTTGAGCTTTCTATTCTGTTTCTATAGCTTTAACTCTTCTACACAAAATATTCTTTGATCAGAACTCCAATATATATATATATATAATTATATATTTATAATTTATAATTATATATTATATAATTTCATAATTATGCATATGTATAATTTAGTTTAATTTAAATGCCCATTCCTATTCCTTAAACTTTTTCTGACTCAAAACCTTTACTATGCCATTGCAGCCAGTTTTTTTAAAAGATTTTATTTATTCATTCATGAGAGACAGAGAGAGAGGCAGAGACACAGGCAGAGGGAGAAGCAGGCTTCCTGCAGGGAGACTTATGCAGGACTCAATCCTGGGATCATGACCTGAGCCAAAGGCAGATGCTCAATCACTGAGCCACCCAGGTGCCCCCTCATTGCAGTTAGTATTAAAGAGAAAGTAAAATACAGTTACTTTGATAATCAATATTATATAGTTGATTAGGTATATATTAATAGCTATTGGTATATATTAATAGCTATTGGTAAGAAAATACATTGATAATATTTATCAATTGTGGTTCTTTTTATTCTTTTGTGTTTTTAAAAAAATAATACTCTGTTTCACTGAAAAAGATTACCTGAGATCATATTCCAGCTATGAAATGTTCTATTTTATTTAACCATATTTATAAAAATCAAATACATTTTGATTCAGTGAGGAAAACAGGAACCTTTCAAAAAATCATAATTAAAAGAAAGCACCTGCTGACCTTGACATTAGAACAATAAAGTAACCAATTTGCCAGTTATGCTCTAGGTACTCAACAAAGGATTAGCAAATTGACTTATTTTTTTGAAAGTTTTGGTCCTAACTATATTGTTGGGACCAGTAAAATTTGGAGTCTCACTACCTTTTAAAACATTTGATGATAGTCAAGAACTTTTTCAGAGGTTAGGGCAAATAATGGAAATAAACCCTATTTGTTAACAGTGTTTTCAGTAAATAAAAAATGGCTATTCTGGGCCTTGACTGTATAATCATGTTATTTTTAATACATCAAGAATGGGCTGGGGAAAAAATGAATGGGCTTGATTGTCTGCTAAACTTAGGAAACAGCTTTTCTTCTAGCTTTTACTTAGATTCCATTTATTCAGCTTCCCAATTTTATGGCAAGTTTAGATATACTGTTTAGTGATGAGAGTGGGATTAAAGACCCATGAGAAATTGAATAGGAAAAGAAAAAAATCTTCTAAGTGAATATCAAGTGCATTTTAGAAAATACTAAGTTTGAAAAATCAATAACTAAACATTTCTAAAGGTAAATAATATTAGAAAGCAAACAAGCACCATTATGGTTAGTGGTCAGATTAGAGAAATTTTTCCTAATAAAGATCTTGTAGCACCAGGGAAACCAATACAGACTCTAAGATATTGGAATTATTTTTCATTTAGGAGAATGTCTCAGAGATCTACTAAGATGTTTGAAACCACGTAACTGACTCAGGGTAGAGAGCTACTTGCAGGTCTAAAAGGCTGGTTATTATGTAAAATACTGATGTGCTTTTGTGCAGTAGTAGATCAATTTGAATATAGCAAATTAGTAGTATGAACTACATAGCAATCTTAGAACAAGTAACAAAGCCTTCCTGGGAAAAGCTTGTGAATTTTATACATAAAGATAATTAGTAGTTGATTCTAATTTTAAAAGGACATTCACTGTTCTGCTTGTCTACTATTGAGATTTATAATATTAAAATCATCATTATTCCCATTTCAAAGATGAAGTCTCTACACAGAACTGCATTAAGATATTTCTTGTTTTTGTTATGAGTCACAGTAGCAAGCAACAGAAAGTAATTCTAGTAAGCTTAATTTGGCAAGGAGAGTTCATTATAAAGATAGAAGGATGAATCATGGAATCCAGTAGTGGAAAAGAACTTAGGCTTAGAAAGGAGTTGAAACTAGGGATCAGAAATTTGTTTTTTTCTCTCTGAAGACTGGTTTCTTTTGCACAAGTGAAATTTCTTCTCCACATTTCTTTTTTTCTAATAGGAAGTACATTGTCTTTTTAAAAATTTTTTATTTATTTGACAGAGAGAGAGAGAAAGAGAGAGAGTGAGAGAGAGAGAGAAAACAAGAAGGGGAGCAGGAGAGGGAGAAGCAGGGCTCAATACCAGGACCCTGGGATCATGACCTGAGCCGAAGGCTTAACTGAGCCACCTAGGCGCCTCTCTTCTCCACATTTCTAAGCCTATACCTCACAGGTCCAGACACTTCTAAAAGGACTATCTTTCAGTTCTAAATACAATTCCTGAGAGAAGGGACTCTGGCTGAGATTGAGACAAGTGCGCATTCTGATCCAATCATCCATGGCTAAAGGGATGGGGTTATAAATAAAATGGCTACTTGATGTGTCTACCATCATGGATGAGATGGCAGTGAATGTAGGTTGCCTGACAGTGTAATGTAGCATGTTGTGTGTGATGTGGGCAGAAATTGATCCAAGTATGCATCAACTAGAACTAATTTCAAGTAAGTCACATAGAATAAGAGTGTGAACAGAAAACTGTCCCACTCCCCAAAAATAATAGCTGTACTGTACTACTGTCCCAGAAAATTCTGCATGTGGTTATCATAAAAGAAAACAAATATTGACTTACATGTATTTTTTTTTCAAAGTATCAAAGGGAGAGCATTCTTAAGGGAGAGCATAGTAGAAGCTGTTTACTAATCTTTTGAATACATTCTCCAACTGGGGGGAAAATCGATTGCTATTTTAGTTGTCTCTATTAAAAGTCTTGTGAGGTCTTCAACAAAGAGCTTTCGGTTCAAGAAATTTCAGAGTCAAATAACTATTTATTCAAGGGCAAAGTGTAAAAAGTACAGTTGAACACAGCAATTGGGTGGTTGTTAGAGTGACTGGAAAATATTTACTGGGTACAGTGTTGTCTTTCCTCCACATCCTTGAGGAATAAAACTCACATAGGCTTTGTTCTTAACATAGATGTTTTAGAGGTTCCAGTATTATATAAACACTCAAATGAAAAGCAATAATAAGATATTAACTGTTTCCTAAGGAAGCTCTGTTTTAGGATTTTTATATTAATAAAAAATAAAAGAGAAGTTCTGGTTTTCCCTCTCTGTGTCTATTTTTTGTCTTTATTTGTAGATGCATATATTCTGTTATATACCATTTTAATCACACAGTTCCCTACTTGCAACAACAAAGACAAAAAAAGCAAAAACAAAGACAAAAACAAAACCCAAAAACAAAACTGAAAACCAGACATATATTATATTACAACAAGGATATATTAAGAGGTAATTGCTGCTAATTGAAAAGGGCTATTTTTTTTATTATAGTGGGCAGAGGCTTCAAGGGAAGGAAGGTGGGATAACCTAACTTGGGGGAGCAGGAAGTCAGAAAATATCTTCATGAGGGAAGGTGAGTTTAAAATTGTAAGGGGAAGGAATTATAGGGTAAGGAAATGTCATGATCAAAGTCACCAAGTGGAAAGGGAGTAGGTGGAAACAAATATATATTTTTAAGACTTATTTATTTATTTTAGAGAGAAAGAGAGCACAGTGTGGAAGCAGAGAGAAGGGAGAGTCTCAAGCATACTCTGCACTGCCAACCATGAAGGCGTGGGGCTCAATTATCCATATGTGGGGCTTGATCTCACCAACCTGAGGTCAGGACCTGAGCCCAAACCCCAAACCAAGAATCAGTTGCCCAACCAACTGTGCCACCCAGGCGCCCAGGAAACAAATATTTCTTAAGCCAATATTATGGGGCAAAGATACTGTTAGGAGGTATGCAAATATTTTAAATTAGTGGTAATAGTGAGTATTTGACTAGAATATGGAATATAAAGAGTAGAGTACAGGCTGTTTTAGTTTTGCATAGAAGTGTGGGATCATAAAAATGGCTATGCAAGCTGAAACCACACAAAGCATTTTTAATAGTCATTGGGAAGAATTCTAGTTGTTCAGCAACTTTAAAAGAATTCTGTTAAAAGAAGAAAAACTGTTGGTTAGAAATACATAAGGAAATTAAAGCAGTAAAGGTATTTTATACACTGCAATAAAAACATGAGAAACATTGAGAATTAAAATATATTATTGTTTTTGTAAAATACCTATCAAGAGTGGTTTTAATAACTTGTCATCTTGCTTATAATTTATGATGAGGA
Source organism: Canis lupus dingo (assembly GCF_003254725.2). Taxonomy (NCBI): domain Eukaryota; kingdom Metazoa; phylum Chordata; class Mammalia; order Carnivora; family Canidae; genus Canis; species Canis lupus. The sequence goes on from NC_064272.1 coordinate 3,486,431, forward strand.
GTGAACATTTTTCTATGCATTGGCATATTGTCATACCCCTTTCTAAGTTTTGATTAGCTTCCAAAATTTTATCCTTCATGCTTTCAATGTCGCAAAATATCTCTGAGAGCTCCTTTAATATTGAAGTCGTTTGCCAGCAACTCTTCCTCTGGGACATCTTCATCCTTTTTGTCAAAACCTCTTTCCTCATTTATGTTGATAAGTTCACCTTCAGTAAGTTCTTCAGACTGTACATTCTGAGTCTCTCAAATGGTAGCTCTGTCAACAATCCTGTGGTCAGCTGTTTCTTCTGTATACTCTACTTTGGATGAGAGTTTCAGTTTTGATATTTCATATTCTATTTCCTTGCTGAATTTTTATCTCTGTTAAAATTTTGATTTCTATTAAAAGAGTCCAATTCCCTCTTTCAATTATCCATTTTTGTAAAGTGTCATGTGGATTTATCACTGGGAAACAACACAACTGTATTCTTTACTGTTTATGTGTAGACTGAGTAATAGAGGTGCAGTGGCCAGTCACTGGCTGGCTTTGAGAGAAGTGATATAATTAGTCACTGATCATGATGCATCTCTCTCTCTCTCTCTCTCTCTCTCTATATATATATATATATATATATGTATATACATACACCAAAGAGCTAGGTGTGAAGTTTCTAATTTATGCAATTACTAATAATTATTATGCTGTGGTAACTGAAATTTGGGTCATTTTGTTCGGAGCCTGGTATGATTTAACTTAACTATGATAACTGAAATTCATGCCAGTACTGTGCAAAGTGATGACTGCTTGTTTAGAATAAGAATGAGGTTTCCAGAGAACATGAAAGAGAGGCCAGAAAAGAGCCATTTTATATGTCTTTAAAAAATTAAGGTGAAATTCATATAACATACAATTAACCATTTTAAAATGTACACTTCAGTGTAATTAATGTACTCATATCCTCTCCCCCATTTCATGATAACTACCAATTTATTTTCTGTCTTTATGGATTTGCCTATCTGGATATATTATATAAAAGGAATCAAACAATATGTGACCTTTGTCTCTTGCTTCTGTCACTGAGAATAACATGTTCAAGTTTTATCCACATTAAGACACATGTCAGTACTTTGTTTCTTCTCATACTTGAATAATATATCACTATATTGATATACTTCAGTTTGTTCTTCCATTCATCCAAAGGCATTTGGGTTGTTTTCTACCTTTTGGCTATTTCTACCTTTTGAATAATGCTGCTATAAATATTTGCAAACACATTTCTGTGTGGGCATATGTTTTCATTTCTCTTGGAGTGAAATTATTAGGTCATATAGTAATTCTATGTATAACTTTTTCAGAAACTACCTGTCCATGTATTGTGCATATATTTATGTATTTCTTTTGGATGGCATTTCTGGATCTTAGGGTTTGTATATGCTCACCTTTAGTAGATGAGGCTAACCAGTTTCCCAAAGCAATTGTACCCATTTACACTCCCACTTGCAGTGTATGAGAGCTCCAGCTGTTGTTCCACATCTTTGTCAAATTTGGTATTGTCAAGCTTTCTAATTTTAGCAATTTTAGGTGAGTATGTAGTGGTAAATTATGGTTTTCCTTTGCATTTCCCTGATGACTACTGAGGATGAACTCCTTTTCATATGATTATTTTCTATTTGAATACCTCTTGTGAGGCACCTATTCAAACTTTTTCCTGTTTTCTATTGGGTAATATATCTTTTAAAAATGGATTTATAGGGATCCCTGGGTGGCTCAGCGGTTTAGCGCCTGCCTTCAGCCCAAGGCGTGATCCTGGAGTCCAGGGATCGAGTCCCACATCAGGCTCCCTGCACGGAGCCTGCTTCTCCCTCTGCCTGTGTCTCTGCCTCTCTCTCTCTGCGTCTCTCGTGAATAAATAAATAAAATCTTTTTTAAAAAAATAAAAATGGATTTACAGAAGTTGCTTATTCATTCTAGATATGAGTCTGATACAGAATTATTTTTTGTATATCACTCTTGTATCTTGTATCCAGTGACCTTGCTGAATATATTATTTCTAAAAGTGTATATATCAATTATTCAACCATAGTCATGTCCTATATGAATAAAGAGCTCTCAGTTCTTATAAACTCTTTGTTTCTTTGTTTTTGCCTTTTTGCACTAGCCAGGAACTCCAACATAGTGTTGAATAGAAGTGGGGATTGCACACATAATTGTCCTGTTCCTCATGTCAGCAGGAAGGTGTTGGTGATTGTGTCATACACATCACCCATACACACTCAGTCCACATCTGACTTGCTCAAACCTCCACCTTCTAGGAGTTCAATATTCTTCCACTTTTAAGGCACACAAACATACAGAATGCTAGTCAGAGTGGAGTGACAATATTTGATGTAACAAGCATCTTTGTATACAATATGGAGGTGTTTTAAAAAGAAAGGAATATTCTCCAAGTCAAGGATGAGAAATTAATGGCTTGTATAGTCAGTCTTCAGGTTGGTGGAAGAGAGAGAGAAGGAAAACTGGGTGTAATTGAAAGTGGTCGCCACCACTTCTTCATATGCAAACGTCTGAGATCACTAGCCTCTCATGGGCTTAGTGCTCTCTTTTTTTGAGAATGGCTGCCAGTGAAAACTATCTGGTTGAGTGATGTGTATGAAGTGTGTAACATCTCCTTCCTGGCTTTTCATCATGGATCCATTCCTTCGTAAGTTGTTGGTCATCACCAACTTTCTTTTCAATAGGGAAACTCCCAGAATGTCTTAACATCCTGGCTGTTTCACACTTGCTTATCTTGGAGACTCTAGAGAATTGCTGACTTTGTGGGATTTGTCCAGAAGCCTGACTAGAGAAAACAGAGGGAAATAGAAGCAGAAAAGAACCATTTTGTACTTAACTGGGTACACAGTGGAGAGCTACTAAAGATTTTTGATCAGATAAGTGAAATGGTCAACACTATATTTAGAGGTAAAGTAATCCCAGTATGATGTGAAAGTTGGTTTGGTATGGGACTATTCTATTATTAAGTGATTTTAAGAATCCAGCTGGGAATAAGGCCCTGACCCATGGTTGTGGGTAAAGAAAAGAGCAGTAAGAGAAACAAAGTTCCATTCCCTAGTCCAGTTCCCGGCTGATAGTGGGTACTCATTAACTGCTAAGGTATCAGGCAGATCCAGGACAATAGCACAATTTATAGCTCTGCTTCTAATTATAAAGGAATTGTTTATCAGATTATCTTATCATGGTTCTCCAGCCTAGTATGAGGCCATATGTAGCTGGTGTATTCTTGGCAACTTTACAGGACAGAGTTGCTGTCTTGTGTACATCTGTATTCAATGTAGACTGCATAGGATCGTTTTATTTCCTGGTAGAGGTATCTTGACACTTTCTCCCCAGTTTCTCCTACCCCAGCTCCTCCCATTTATTATGCAGAATTTGCCTCAAACATCAAGACTAAAGGGAGAAATCCTAGAAACAGATAGTGAGAGAGCTCCAAATTATAAACTAAAAGGTGGTTGGTTGTGGCTAAATTTTCTGCCATAGGATGCACTCCATTGCACTTTGGGGGAAAAAATGCCATGCTGAGCTGCTCTTTTACAAACTCAATGTTTACCCACTGTTCAGTCCTCTCAGCCAAATTCTAATGACTCTGTAAAGAATAAAACAGGTGCAACTAAAAGCACCCAGGGATTCAATACTTAGATTCCCCTGGAAATCTTGCTGCCAAAGGAAAATCCTATAGAAATGGGTCATAAGGCAAAGTAAGGGGAATCTTTGTCCTAGCAAGCAGGTTAGCACAAGGAAAGTTAAGGGGAACTAATAAGAACAGGCTCTTGTGGATCTGATGCTATGCATTTGCAAGACTCAGAAGGTCTACAGTGTATGAAGTGACATCATCTGGTTGGGAAGTTTCAGAATGAAAATGTAATGTTGCTACTGCAGAAACCCTAGAGACTCTACAGGACCAGCAGTTGTAAGTCCTTGTATGAGCCAGGCCTCCAGACCTCAGCCTGTTACAAGGTGTAGAGATGAGTTAAATTGGAAAGGGATAGGAAAAAAAAATATGATTTGGGTTAAATGCAAAATCTTTGGAGCACTTAGTAATATCCAGCATATAGGAAGGCATATAGGTGTTTGATAATCATGGTTAATGCAGTACAAGGCAGACTGTCAAGCCTTGCCTTAGAATTACTCCTATAGATAAAGTCTCCACTGTTACTCTGGGTTTTCAAGACTTTTAATGGACTCTTGGTTAAAATACTTCTAAACATATAGAAATATTTTAGAAGTCTGGATAAATAACTAATTGTCTTATACTTTAATTTCCTCAACTTTATAGGTTATTTTTCAGTTCCTCATTTCCAGTGTCTTAAGATCTTTCTGTCTAGACATCAGCTTTGAATTTTCTGAGTTCTAAAAAAACCAAAACCAAAAACAAAAGCAAAAGAATTTCCTGAGTTCTATGAGCTATAGGATATACAAACTATTAGGTAAAGTATTAGAATTTAGACATGACATAGTATTCACAGATTTTCATGGTGAGATTTTCACTCGACTTCATTTTGGATTTTAATAATTAACCTACTGCATGTAATGAACATTTGTGCTAAAGATTGCACAAAGATTGCACAGGTGTTGGTCCTCATTTTATGAAGAAAATGTGAAGAAATTAAGAGTCAATAAATTTAAGAACTTACCCAAGGTCATTTGGCCACTGAGTCATGGAACTCTTGTCCTCATGAGTCCAAATAATTGCTCTTTTAATTTTGCTATAACATTACAAGAATTAACTGTTTACTGTTTTTTCATTTTTGATTTTATTGCTTTAGAACATTTCAAATTTATTTTGTTCCCATACTGTCTCTCTTTTCCCAATGTGTTTTTGTATTTCTCCAGAACAAGAGGAATGTTTTATACTTTTTAAAGTTTTTTTTTTTTTTTTGAAGCAATGGTACCTTGCCCCCAAGACTTTAGCAAAGATTTAAGTAGGTTATAATGTTTCTTCTAGTTCTTTCATGGCCTTCTCTCTACTTCTCTTTTCTTGGTCAGCCGGTCAGTACTTATTTGTTTGGTGATTGTCTCATTCTTTTTATCATGTCTGTTGGCTTGTTTTGTGTAAGACTATTATCTTGAAAGTGGTCCAGGGACACAAAAGATTGTCTTTATAGATGCATGTTAATTATGCAAACCTTTAATATAAATATCTATGTAGCTTTGCCAGCCAGTTCATACTTGTAGGCATGGTCCTTCTACATAGTGTAGTAGAAAACAGAAAGAGGAGGAGCAACACATGAACTTGCTATTGGTGGACTTAAAAAATCTAAAAAGAAAAATCTGAGGTTGCTAGAATCATATTTTGTCTATGTCAGCATTTTCTCTTGAGTCCAGAAGCTGATCTTTCAGGCAGCCCGATGGATTTTGCTACATTGTGAATACGAATCCCACGGTTTTCCGACCCCTAAAGTGCTGAGCAGTCAAACACAAAGTGTATGAAATCCCTCTTATCTATTTGACTAGCAGTATGCAGGTATGTGAACTATTAAGCACTATGTCTCTGTTTCCCATAATTTCATTAACATGTGCCACCTAGCTTTGCTAATGTTTGCTACTCCTTTTTTTTTTAGCAGACTGTGAAGCAGTCTTGTGAACTGTGTGAGTACTATTACTATTTTACAAATGAGACACTGAGGGAAAGAATGGCCATACTGCTAGAGCTTCTGATGCTCTTTTCTTGCTAGTTTTTATTCTTCTATTTACACATGGTATGAATTTATGTGCTTACATTTTCGTGTGTAGTTTGGTAAAACTAGAAAAAAAAGTTTTATTGAATGTATTATTATCATGGGGGGCTTGCACTTTTCATCACTACCCTTCATATTTAGGGTTTACAACTAGCTTATAAAATACTTGCCCCAGACTGAAGCTTGGAGGATGAATTCTCAGTATGTCTTGAAATGTGAATTTAGTGCAAATTTTCAAAACCTGTAGAGTACCACATTTACTATGAACAGGGCCTAAATTATAGCAAAGTATAGTACAAAATAGTTTACTTCCATGTCGAAGCAAATGGTGGGTATTTGTCATTTCTAATGGTTGAGTAATATTCCATTGTATACATAAACCACATCTTCTTTATCCATTCATCTTTCGATGGACACCGAGGCTCCTTCCACAGTTTGCTATTGAGGACATTGCTGCTATAAACATTGGGGTGCAGGTGTCCCAGCATTTCATTGCATCTGTATTTTTGGGGTAAATCCCCAGCAGTGCAATTGCTGGGTCGTAGGGCAGGTCTATTTTTAACTCTTCAAGGAACCTCCACACAGTTTTCCAGAGTGGCTGCACCAGTTCACATTCCCACCAACAGTGCAGGAGGGTTCCCCTTTCTCCGCATCCTCTCCAACATTTGTGGTTTCCTGTCTTGTTAATTTTCCCCATTCTCACTGGTGTGAGGTGGTATCTCATTGTGGTTTTGATTTGTATTTCCCTGATGGCAAGTGATGCAGAGCATTTTCTCATGTGCTTGTTGGCCATGTCTATGTCTTCCTCTGTGAGATTTCTGTTCATGTCCTTTGCCCATTTCATGATTGGATTGTTTGTTTCTTTGCTGAGGGTATTATGCTGAGTGAAATAAGTCAATCGGAGAAGGACAAACATTATATGGTCTCATTCATTTGGGGAATATAAAAAATAGTGAAAAGGAATAAAGGGGAAAGGAGAAAAAATGACTGGGAAATATCAGAAAGGGAGACAGAACATAAAAACTCCTAACTCTGGGAAATGAACTAGGGGTGGTGGAAGGGGAGGAGGGCGGGGGGTGGGGGTGACTGGGTGATGGGTACTGAGGGGTCACTTGATGGGATGAGCACTGGGTGTTATTCTATATGTTGGCAAATTGAACACCAATAAAAAATAAATTTGTAAAAAATAATAAATAAATAAATAAATAAATAAATAAAGTCAGAGAAAGACAAAAAAAAAAAAAAAAAAGTAGTTTACTTTAGCCTAACAGGTTATGACAATAGCTTTACAAGTAAATTCTACTGGGTAGATGGCATCACTTCTATTAGGAGGGCATAGCAGGCTTTCTAATCATGCTGGCTTTTATTCAATTACACAGGTTTATCACCATTTTCAGCCTTATTATATGCCTGGATGGTTTAACTACGAGTAAATATATATTTACCTGAAGTGGGGGAATAAGAACAACTTCATTTTATTTTTGGGAGGACATACATTTTTAGGAATTGTGTCTCCTTTCTTGGAGTAGTGTAAGGACGCTAACCCTATATTCTGGATTGCTCTATTTACTAATTTTGCTGCATGAAATTTGATTCAGGTTAAAATAGTACTTTGCTCTAGGTTGGCAAGATATCTTTTTGAGGATCTCTGGATGCTTCAAAGCATCAGTGTCATCAAGGGAGTCATTTTTGGTCCATTTTATAGAGGAGAAAGGAGTAGAATCTAAAGATTTAGGAAGCCACTTGATCCAGAGGACTTGTTTAAATGCCAGTGTTCATATCAGGTATGGAAACACATCATCTTCTGGGTATATGTTTACAATTTGTTTTCTAGTTACAAGGATTAAAAACAAAACCTCCCTGTGAAAAGAGGTTGCAGATTGAAGATTTGGCTCGTTCCTCCTCAAAGAAGGTAAATAAATTACATGTTGCTGCAGGCTGGGGTCCTTGCTGACAGTTTTTTTCTGATGCGATATTTAGTCCCATTGGGAGAAAAGAAACAGGATGAAGGACAAAAGATAAAGAAGGGAAACTCAAAAAAAAAAAAAAAAAAAAAGATGAGGAGAATGGGGGCAAGAGCATTTGGGCACTTGTTACCCCATCCCTGAAAGTTATCCCCTGGGCAGCCTGTGGCCAAAAGATGCTATGAGGCTCAATACTCAAGTACTCAGGAGCTTCATAGACCAGTGAATTAAACCTGTCTCAAAATAGAGGCCAAGGGGGATGCATCCTACCAGCATATTGTCAAGTCATTACCACAAGGGAATCAGTATTATCATTTGGGAGTTGAGTATATGCTTGCCTGGTCCCAGGAGACCTAGGATCCCTAGTGGGACATTGGATCCAGCAAAATAGAGGAAGGGCAGCTCCTGTCCTTATGCTTTATGGCCGGACTCAGGCACTTCAAAGCATCCCCATCAGGAAGTGGATATCCCTGGCACACATTTCTTAATTTAAAATATAGGAATGTTGTAAATGAAATTTCCAGTTTATTTTGTTGATCTTACATTAATGCATGCTTTTTCTTTGTCCATGTTTTATTTGGTTATGTATTAAGGTTATTATTGAAATTTATGTTCACAAAAATCATATTAATTTTGGTACTCTCCCCTTCTATTTTACAACATTAAAATCATAATTGGAAATATTAATCATTCAGTTCTCATAATCATCTCTGTCAAGTAGAATATTGACTATCATTCTCTTTTTTTTCCTTAGAAGTTATCAACCAATGGTTGTTTTATTTTTTTCTGCAAGGATGTTAAGAGGAATTTAACATCCAAAGTAATGTCTTTGTTGTCATTTACCTACTTTTGGTTGCATTCTTAATCTTTGCCATGCATTCTAAATCTGTGTTTACTAGATGTTAACACATTTAGAATTACATCAGAGTCCTGAACACTCTTGTTTCATAAACAATATCAATAGGAGAATGAAGAGGAATGTAATGGCTGCCTTTGTCACAAAGATAAAATATCACTGAAAAGTGATTTTTAATTTTTAATAATTTGGTATCTACTGGAATATCCATCTTCAAGTCAACTAGGAAGCCTGGAAGACAGCATTTCATCTTAGAACTGGAAGACACCCAAAGTCCTTTCCATTCTCCTGCTATGCTCCTTTCTCCAGTTTCCATTATCCTTAAGCCACTGCTCCTTGCACAGTCACTATCATTCTTGGACTTCTGCACAGGCTTCCTTCTCTACTCTTTCTACCACGGTTCATATCCTCAGGCCTCCTTCAGTAACGGGGACTAACACACTGCTGATGGTATCATGTTACCTCTGATGCTCCTTCCTGTCCCACATGTCCCTGTTGCTACAGTTGGCATGGAGGGATTGTAAAGTGGGAATCAAAGAGTAAAATCCTATAGCATCATCTTTCAATTAAAGCCTTACTGATCCATGAGTTCTTCTGTATAGTATATTTAGGGCTTGGAATTATTTGAGAAAATTGTTTTCGGCATGTTCAGAAAACTGGTCTAAAAAAATGAAGAGCTGAATGTTCATCCTCCTTCATGAGCTGTTATTTGTATCTTATGGTGCTGCCGTCTAATCAAGCCAGGATATCTGCTAAAAAGATGTTTGTTTCTGTTAATAGATGTAGTTGTTTCTTTCCTTAAACTGGCCTTTTGAGGAGGAATACCAGACCTGAAGCAAACCCAAATGTGTTGCCAGAAAATTAGGTCTGGCTCAGGATGATTGAATGCATCCAGTTTGAATTCATGATCCTACCTCCAGATCTATCTTCCTTTAACTTCTCCTTTCCTGCCATCTCATATATAATAAATATATATATGAATGTATATATATTTTTCATATATATATGAATGGTTCTTAATTTCTTACTTTCCTTTCTCTCCAGATTCAATCCATCAGCAAGTTGAAATTATATCACAAAAATCATCCACTTTTCCTCCATCTCTAATACTGCCATTCTAGTCCAATACAAAACCATGTCTTTCAGATTTCTGAATTGGTTCCTAATTCATCTTCTTACTTCTATTATTATTTTTCTTCAGTTGTATTCTTCATACAACAATAGCCAGCATGATTTTTGCCCCCTTGGTTAGATTTCCCCAAAAGCTTCCCATTACATTTGGAATAAAAATCCCAACTCCTCACTGTGGATGGAAGGTCTATGGATGACTTGACCTCTGCATACTTCTCTAACCCTTTCTATTTAATTGAGTATCTGCTATATGCTGGGTACTAAGTGAGACACTTGGTTGGGATAGTGTCTAGGATAGACAAATAGTGTATGTTTCAGGAGATGAAGATGTGCCATAAACAGAAAGTTCAAAAGAATAAATATGATGTGTCAGAGTGACTGGGTCCCATCTTAGATTGAGCCCTGAAGGAAGGCCTCATTTTGAAGGTGCATTGAAGTGAAAATCTAAAAGACAAGATGAAATGCATCATATGGCTATCAGAAGGGAAGAAGTGCAAAGGGAAGCTATTGAAGGATTTTATGCATGTTAGTGATGTGAACTCTTTTATATTTTTAAAAGACTGCTCTGGCTCCCGTGAGGAGAATGGAATTGAAGGAGGCCAAGGAGAAGCAGGCAGCTCAGTTAGGAAGCTATGGCAGTGGTTTAAGCAAGAGATGATTATAATCTGGACTAATATGATGAATAGAAAAAGGCAGATACATTCAGGATAATGTGTCCAAACTAACAGGACTTGCTGATTGATTGGTTGTGAGGTAAGATTTTCTAGGCTTAGGCCCTTTGCATGGGATACCCTTCCCATGTATCCGCTTGATGAATCCTCATTCTTCAAGTCCCAGCTTCAGTGTACTCTATTTAGAGATATCTTCTGACCTCCTGCCTAAATTCCATTATTCTCTATTCGGTTTAATTTTTAATTATTTTGAGATTTAAGTAATTATTTGACCTTCTTACTACTGTAAAGTCTCCTTATGGGCAGAGAACCCTTTATCTGGCTCACTACTAAATTCAAATACCTCGTAGTAGAGATGGTACACACTAGGTATTCAATAGGTACTTTTTGATGATTGGATTATGTAGATTATTGTGCTAGCTTATTACTTCTGTGTAAGTACCCCAAACTTGTCTGATTTCAATTGAGTAGATTTAAAATAAATCAAATTTGATGTGTCCCCCTTGGTTTATACACTGACAGAAAGTTTTGATGAATAGATTACTGGTTTCTTCAGGAAATAGACTGTTCTTTACCTGTGAATGCCAGTGCCTACCTCAGGGTGACGTGGACCAGGTGCTTTATTTTCCTCTCTAAGTCTCAGTTCTGTAATCTGTACATCAGATAAAAAAAAAATCATCTCTGTTTTAAAGAGTTGCTGTTAGAATTAAATGTGATAATTCATATAAAATGCATAGCATGGTTCTGAATTTCTTACAAGCAATTAATCAATGTGACCATTATTACTGTTATTATTATCGATATTCATTGCTGAAAAAACAGGAAGTTTGTGACATCTAAGGACCTTATAGAGCAGTAAGCATGCTGCTTATTATTCTTATTGTCTGTAAATAGAAGTTGTTATGTTAATATTCAAAATCTGCTTTCCAAACAATATTTTACAGTTGTATATTCTTCCAAGATAATTCTTAGAACTGGCTAAAGTGATTAACTTTATGATTCTTTCTATGATTTGAATGGATTTGATTAAAGGCCAGCTTTTTTTTCCTTAAAGATTTATTTATTTATTTATTTATTTATTTATTTATTTATTTATTTATTTATTCATGAGAGACACAGAGAGAGAGAGAGCAAGAGACAGGCAGAGGGAGAAGCAGGCTCCATGCAGGGAGCCCGACAGGGGACTCGACCCACGTCTCCGGGATCACAGCCTGGGCTGAAGGCGGCGCTAAACCGCTGAGCCACCCAGGCTGCCCAAAGGCCAGCTTTCTTAAGCTTCATCCTTAAAAAAGGTCTTCATGGTATTAGGCTTTTAGAAATTCTAAAATATAAGACGAGAAATAAAAGAAAAAACAGTCGACTCCTTACATATGTACAAACAGTAGCAAACAATTATGTCTACTAAGTAGATTAAAAGTACCATTAAACATCAGCTAATTATCCTTTTATTTTTAATATAAAAAACGTATCCGGGGGCACCTGGGTGGCTCAGCGGGTTAAGCATCTGCCTTTGGCTCAGGTAATGATCCCAGAGTCCTACAATCCGGTGGAGCCCTAGTCGAGCTCCCTGCTCGGCGGGGAGTCTGCTTCTCCCTCTCAGTCCCTTTCCCTCTGCAGCTCCCCTACTTGTGCTCTCTCCCTCTGTGTCAAATAAATAAGTAAAATCTTAAGAAGAAAAAAAAAAAAAAAAAGAAAAGAAAAACATCAGAATTCCACATAGCAAGTTACAATTAAGAATCCTTTCTTTTACTCCTAACTCTGGGAAACGAACTAGGGGTGGTGGAAGGGGAGGAGGGCGGGGGTGGGGGTGAGTGGGTGACGGGCACTGAGGGGGGCACTTGACGGGATGAGCACTGGGTGTTATTCTGTATGTTGGCAAATTGAACACCAATAAAAAATAAGTTTATTTTTAAAAAAAGAATCCTTTCTTTTTCCTTGGTAAACATCTATAGTTTTGATGATATGGTGTCATGATGAGATAAAATATCAATATGCTTAAGGACCTAGCACTGTGAAAACACAGATTTTTAATATTTAAAAGGTTTGTGCAATTGTAAATAAGACAGTGCACCCAATATCAGAGCATGCTTCATGAGAAAAAGATGCTAAATTTCCTTGACCTACTTTCATCTTCATGTTTAGGAAACAGTGTCTAAGAAGTAAACAAAGTAGTTGTGCCTCACGTAGGAGATGATTATTGTTTGAATTTATGATTCATGCCTTGAGCAAAATTTTGTTTGTGGCCTCATTTGCAACTATAATTTACAACTTTACCAGGGATATGCTGTGTATTTGGGAGGTAATATATCAGACTTGCTTTGTACTGGAACAATTTTCTAGCTCTGGGTATAGTATTTTCTGTGTTTCTGTTAGCTATAAAATTTCTAGGCATAACATTTATTGTAGCAAATATGGAAATTTTTTAAAAATTGTATTCCCCTTAGGAATGTCTTATTGTATTTATATTCTTATTATAGCTAAATCCAACTAGTGTTTAAAGGAGTTGTTAATCCTACAAATATCTGGTTGCACAAGTAGGAAGAATTAACCTTTTCAGATTCTTTGATATAAAAATTGCCTCATTTTTGCATTTTGTGTACCTCTCATCTCAGAAACTAATAAACACCATGTGACTCAGATACAGTATTTGTGTGCACCCTTAAAATCCAGACTTTTTTTTTTCTATTGCAAATAATAAGTAGGCTGTAATACTGAAAAACGATTTTTGTCTTATTCTCTTTGATCTGTGAGTTAGTGAAGAATTTCCCACAGCACTCACTGGAAGTTTTGTTGTCTGTTCTAGTTTCAGTTGTCTTAAGCAATACATCCTGAAATACTGGGGATTTTTAAAATAAATAAGCAAATAAATAAATAAATAAATAATAAATAAAACTACTCCAAGTTGCCAAGATCCCCAACTGAATGTAAGGTTCTTCCTAATGTTGAATTATTTCTTTGCATATTCCTATTTTGTCACTTATATTAGCATGATCTTTTATTACGGCTAGTATTTATCCCTCCAACTAAACATTTAAAAGTTAACTTCAAACTTCCGTTGGAAAATCTGAGGTAGCTTAACAAATATAATCCCAACCTATCTTTTAAAGTACTAAAATTATAATTTTTCTATCTGTTTATATACATTTAAAGCACAGTTCCGACAAGAAAGTACTGCCCATCTTTCCTGTTTGCTGATACAATCAGTGAGAAATGAAGCTAAAAGCCTGAAGGAAATTTTAAAGTTTAAGGAAAAATGCTTGATAATGAACGTTGGTCCAATATGCTTCCTTCTACATGTGCTTGCATCATAAAACATGGATCAAACTAGAATCAGACTCTTCCACAAGTTTTTCCCTCTTCGGGTTATCAGAGTTTTTCTTGACATAAAGACAATTAGATGGGATAGTACACTGAGAAGGGAAATGGTCATTTTTATTGATGGGCACAGTAGGGAAGAGAGAAATAGGAATATGCCTTTTGCCTGGATGCTGTGACTTCAAAAACAGAATTAAAGCTGTTTAGTAGTATGTAGGCTTGAGTCATTTCAGCACTATTACATATTTCTTTTCTTCCCCCAGTAATTACTCATTCAGCTATTATAACTAACCACAGTAATTTTCTTAGAACAAAGGAGAGCATGGCAACAATAGCTTTAAAAATGACCAAGTTTAAACGCCCAAGGTCAGAGTGTAACATTTTGATTTCCGTAAGTATTTCAAATGCTACAGGCTTTATGTAATAATTTTAATGTGAAAAATATGCAGGCCACGCTTCACTGCTCTTTGCATATACTGCAAAGAGGGGGAAAAAAACCTTAAAAATTGCTTAGCTTTAATTGAGCAAAAGGATTCACATGTGATCTGAACTTGTGGCTCATAATTCCTCCAGACAGCTTCGGTTGCCGTGTGATGATCCTAATTAAATTATGTAACGGCACTGAACTAGCTAAGCCAAAGGGCCTGTTCTGTTCGTATCACCTGGCCATTTAACTCTTTGCAGGATCTTGAGTTTTGGGCTCTGGCCTTCCACCCGAGATTTTGTAAGTTTTTCATTGTTGAGGGTAGGAAAACACAATATTGACGGTATCCGCCTTGGAAGTTTCGACCTGTAGGTGGCAGCATTGTAAGGTTTTGGAAAGCTTGAGCTCTGAGGTCTCGCCCGTTCTGGCTGCCTCCCCCCAGGCCTCCGCCTCCGCCTCCGCCTCCGCCTCCGCCTCCGCCGCCTACTCCCCCGCCCCCACCCCCACCCCATCAGGCCCCGCTAACATCATTACACACTCATGTCAGGTAAAACTAAAATGGAGAGAAATGTCATGGCCAAAAAATTAGGCTTTGTTCACTTAGGTCTGTGTTTCATTATATCTCTGATAATATGGTACATTTGTAATTCTGACCTGAGACTCAGCTAAAGGAGGCTCCTCAGTTGGTCCCGTTAACCCGTTGCAAATCAGACACCTTCCAGATAGGTGTTTTACCAAATACAGGAAGGGAAATTATACGTTGGGTGAATAATTTAACTTAAGCCTATCTGTTTTAATCACTTGGGAACAAGTCAGAAGGCTTCATGAATACACATCGAGATCGCCTTCTGAGGTCCCACAGCAACCTCAGCATCTTCATAAAGGTTGCTTGCTCTTTACTTTCTCTCTCTCTTTCTTTTCTTTCCTTCCTTTTTTATTTTGCTTTCCTCTGTACATGGCCACCTGTTTCAGTCAAGTTACCTGATTGCTTCTCTGATTTGGGCAGAGTAGAAAAGAAACAAAAGATTTACCAAATTTGATATATCTGATTAAAAAGTCATGATTTCTATGGCTTTTGAGAATGCATTAATTTGTGCAATACTAATATTGTTTAAGATTATACAAATCAAAGCATAATAAATAATACATACATATGTACAGATACTGGCATATATTTCACGGACTGTGATATTTTCCGCAAGACCCACAGAGATCTTACAGTTTCATCTTGTATATGCTTCTCATCTATGAAAGTTGTACTTGAAAAATTTCCCTAGGTGATAATGGAAACAGTGTAGTGTAAGGACATTGGTATCGGGTCTCATATGAAGTCTCTCGTTAACTGAATCCTTGGGGAAATCGTTTCTGAGGTCAAGATTGACAAAATTATTTAAGTATTATTGAAAATATAAAACAAAATTGTTTCCTCAATAAATATAATTAGCTGTATATACTGCAGTTTCAAGAACAAGCACTGATATTGGGACCAGCTCTTTAAATAAAATAGGACCTCTGTGGTCTCTGGAGGGAACATGCATAAAGCAAAGTAAATGATTTTCTGTCAACACTAAGTAGACAGGTGCTTACATTGAACAGCATTCTAATATGTCTCTGAATATTTATGTCTTCTTTTTCAAATGCATTGCCCATGAATGTCACAGCTGTCAAATGTCTGTACACAAGAAGATAAAAAATGAAATTAATAAAAGGCAGATCAACATTTCATTTGTTTGGAATACTTTTACCCCCTGTTCCTTTCTCTTTCCTTCCTTCCTTTATTTTTTCCTTTCTTCCTTCCTTTCCTCCTTCCTCCCTTCCTTTTCTCTTTTCTCTTTTTTTTAAACTCAGCCTTTTTTTAGGATTTGGGCACATCTGCATTTTCTAAAAGGCCAAGGGAAATGTGAGTTGACTTGTATTTTAGGCTGGCACCAGGGTCTGTCTCAGTATTTAAATACCAAAATAATCAATGGAATTAATTACCAAGAGCACCAGGGTCTGAGGATTTTTCTAGCCATTTCCGCTGTCCATGTGCTTGGTTTGCTTGGGTGCCACAAACGAGATTCTGACAGGTTGTCACTGCCCCAACCTGAGACTCAAGTTTGTGAGGTGAGAGGCTCTTAAATCTTTCTGCTTCTGTAGCCCAGAGTTTTAGCTCTACAGAGTTAGTGCCAAAACAAGCCATCGTGTGCCCTGAGAGTTATGAAGGAATTTGGTTTTCGGAGCAGAGATGACTAAATAGAATTGGTGGTGGATCAAAGCAATGGAAAAAGGGCCATTTAGTTGACAGATCCTGCCTCTCTGCTTCTTATGGTTACTGAAAGGGCCGTGTGTACAAAGAGCGCATATTGGGATGAACTCAGCAGTCACTTGATAAGCATTTATTTATTAAGAAGCAGCAAATTTTGAGGTGTTTGGTTATCATTGTTACTAACTAGTTCTCAGCCAGAATATCCCCCCACCTACTTCTGTATCTACTCTGAATTGTCTGAACCAACCATGGCCAAAGGAAAGAATGTAATTTAAATCCTGAACCAGGATTTAGGAACCTTACATCCCCAAGCTTAGGGACTCTGTGCCCTTGTTTGGTCCTTGAGAATTTTTCTCTGAAGAACTCTCTAAATCGTCCAATAGTTGTTGTAAATGCTTCTGTTTATTAAAACTTAAAATTTGTGGTCCAGATTTTGGTGACTTAATTGGTATTTCATTGATAACCACAAATATTAACCAGGCATAATGAATATTAGTTTAGCTCAGATTTGATTTGGAGGACATGCTGATTGCCCCTATTTTGTTGTATTTATAAAAGTTAAGAAAAAGTCACCCATTATGTAAACTACGGACTTTGGGTGATTATGATGTGTCAGGGTAGGTTCAACAATTGTAACAAATGTACCACTGGTGAGAGACATTGACAATAGGGGCAGCTATGGAAATATGAGGGCAGGGGATAGATGGAAAATCTCTGTTCCTTACCCTTCATTTTGCTATGGACCTAAAGCTTCTCTAAAAAAAAATCAAGTCCATGATAATAATTTAAAAAACCCACCCACATAGATTCAATTCTAATTTGAAGATTTTCACTTGGCTCTTTTTTTTTTTTTTTTAAAGAAAATTTCAGTTGAGTTGGCAGTCTGATTAAACAAATATTTGAGTATATTTATATTTGGAGTTCTATAGTTTGCTACATGGCTTAGTTTAAGTCCCTTTGATTAGCATTGTGCTATTGATATGAATCACTTCAATATAATATAACCTATTTCAGATCATTAATTTAACCTCTTATCAGTAAAATTGTGGGTGATCCAATTGGCATGACTTGTAAGCATTTTTGAAGGTTGCTGTTGATCCTTGGCTCCAGCCTAGAATTTTGCTGCATCTCTGCCCATTGAAACCCTACTTCTTTATCAAGATCCAACAAAAACTCTAAAATTTCCATCAAGCCCTCCCTGATCCTCCTTAGATAGAAGTATTTTTTTCTGTCCTTTTTTTTTTTGTCCCTTTTTCATACCACATTGTGTGTATTTTAATTAAAGTGTCATATTTATGCTTTGGGTTATAAATGGTCATTTATGTGTTTACTTTTTCCAATATGTCATAAATTCTTTGAGAGCAGGGAATTTGTCTGTTTTAAAATTTGTACTATCACAGTTCTAGTACTCTTTTTTGCAGATTGCTTATAAACATTCTGGCTTTTGATGTTGGTTGAATCTTTGTTGTTACCTGTTTCGTTTGTCAGTTTGTCTTGGTGGGAATGGGTCACTTGGAAGGGAAAAAAACCTTATAGCTATAAAATATCATCTAAATGCTTACCATTGAAAATCTTCTAGGGCATTTCACAACACAGACACAGAATATCTAAAAAATATGCAACCATTATGAGCAGTTCACTCGTAAGTTCACATTTCAAATAGGTTGCATCTGTTTCTAATCAGGTAACTGAATGATTAGCAGGAGAAAACATATGATTAGAAAGCATGCAACCCTTGCTGATATGTATTATTTTTAAAGCTCTCCAAAGCTAAGGTCAATAAAGAAATGGTACATGCAGCAAGAAGAGCTAGATTAGAGGAAGAGTTTCAGCTGTAAACCCGTTTGTGAGCTGTTGTAAAAACAGAACTAATTTAAATGATGAGTTGAGGCATTTGGGACTGACATGCAAACTAAGGAATGTGCAAATAGATGAGAAGAATGGCGACTAGAAAAATTATGAGAGTTGTATGTGAAGAAAATAAAAATAAAAAGTTTACTGAGTAGAAAGTTAATGAACAGATGATTTCATTCCTTTTTATAGTGCCATACTTTAACTCAAAGAAAGCTAGTAAGAATAATGGGGAAAAGCCCCAAGTTTGAAAAAAAAAATAAAGAGAGGCTATTACAAACAAAAAAATGTTGGAAAGCTCTTTGTTTACTTTCATTATTAATGGGGCAAAAATAACTTTCTTGAGGTAGTTTATCATTTTAAGATCATACTTATCTCTTAGCTTAATCCATCACACTGAACTAC
Source organism: Canis lupus dingo (assembly GCF_003254725.2). Classification (NCBI taxonomy): domain Eukaryota; kingdom Metazoa; phylum Chordata; class Mammalia; order Carnivora; family Canidae; genus Canis; species Canis lupus. The sequence continues at coordinate 3,505,013 of NC_064272.1, forward strand.
CTCTCTTTTAAACAGTTTTTACACTGCTGATCTTGAAGTTCACAAAAGGAATGAACAAAAACTCTGTTCTCTACTCCTGATTTGAGCCAGACACAGCTCACTTCAACACTGCATGCTATCCTTCAGTTAATTACCCTCCTGAATTCTATCAGATGTCCCCCTCTCTGCAAGCTACAGTCTGCAAGGGTGGAAAGATATGGTGAAATTTGCTCTTGGTAACTTGTTTTTTTAATTGACTTGGTAATATTTTTCCAGAGTTTGTTGCAGAAACTGGCTACACTTTTCTGCAGACCATCCTTACTCAGTGTAGTTGAGACTCTCATTGGTTTAACAGAACTTAATGTCTGCGAACACTAGTGTACCTACACAGCTATCCCCCCCCGCCCCCCCCCCCCCCCACAGCTATTCTGATAAGAAGGGAAGTTTGGTCTGATGTGAAAGTCCATTATGCATACAATGCCTTAATGCACTGGGTTTATTATCATTATTACCATTATTTTTAATTGGATTTTGAGACTCAAGTTCCAAGTTCAAATGAACTTGAAGCCATGGGAAATACTCAGAAATATTGGAAGGCGTAGACCCTCCGAAGAACATGCAGCAGGGACCTTGACCCAATTTTAGCTAAATGTAAAGGACCAAATAACTTCACCTGACACTGGATTTACTTTTTTTGGTTTTGTTTTGTTTTTTAAAGATTTTATTTATTTATTCATGAGAGACACACACAGAGAGGCAGGGACAGGCAGAGGGAGAAGCAGGCTCCCTGTGAGGAGCCTGACATGGGACTCGATCCCAGGACGAGCCAAACGCAGATACTCAACTGCTAAACCACCCAGGCATCCCTGGATTTACTTTTTGCCATTATTTTTTCTCTTCTTGGTATTTATACGCTTATAGCTTAATTACATGCTGTAGTTAACTAACATAATTTGAGCAATTGTTTTTCTGAACACTATCCTTCTGATCAAATTCAAAGGCTTAATAGCCAAAATATACAGGAATTTTTAATATAAAATTTGAAATACAGGTCCATTTTCTTTATGAAATGCCACAACGTCATTTATAGAATCCTAGTACCTACTTTAAAAAAAAAAGCAAAGCAAAACTTTAAGAAAGGACATTTATTGATTCTTATTATTTCCATCCCAAATTATTTCTATTGTGCCGTTTACCAATTAAGCTTTGTGTTAATGTTCGAATAGAATAGTTGGTGTCTGTTTCCTGTATGGTTTTCATAGGCTTGAAGATCATTTATATTAGTCTTTAACCTTCCTAGCTCCAGTGCAAATAATTCCATATTCCTTCATCTTTTCCCAGGGATCTTATTTCCCATAAATAACCACAAAGTCTCTAGACTCATAAAATCTTATAATCTGGGATCTGTTTTGTTTTTCTTCCCCACCCCTTTCCTTTTCTTTTCTTACTAATAAGAATAAAGAGGCTAAGAAATGCTTCTTCAAAAGTTGTGGTAAGACAAAGCATTTAATATTTTTCATTTTACCATTAAAGTTGTAGATTTCTTCATAGTTTATCTTTTGCTTAATAAGACATTCAATAAAACCTCTTTTCTAAAATCCAGACTACACATTTATGCCAATCAATTTACACCCTGCAAAACAGACCAGCTCACCACTCGGATCAATCTCCAAGCACATAGGAATCTAGGCAAGCACTTGTCTTTATAGAACAACTTAGTTTAAGCAATTAACAATCAAGCCCTATACACATAAACACACTATAATTAACTGTTTAATAGTAGAAGCTTGTTTTTCACATTTCTCCCTTTGAGTGTAGTCAAGGTGAATTACTTGGTTTTTCCATCACTAAATGCTACAGCAGCTCAGTCTTTTGCAAGTCTCCAGTCTCCACATATTTTCCTATACCCACTATATTTGACAGTAAAACTGCCAAGCTCCATTATTTCCAACTGGCAGCAATTTAATACATAGTTGAGTCAGTTATTTAGCTAAATAAATTGCTTAAAGTTAACTCTATTTGTAAGACCACAAGGTGTTTCTAAAATGTGCTGCCCTTTTATATCATAAACCTGGATTAGGTTTACAACCCCATTTCCCCTCAGCAGTTTATAAATCAAACAAAGAACATAGAACAATGCATAAAAATCCCTGTGAAACCACCCTCAGAGTTTTTGTTAATGACAAAAGCATACTAGGAGCTGGATTTACTCTGTATGGTGAAGAATAAAAGTTTGGTTTAAAGTAACCAGAGTTTATAAGGGTTACCCAAGCTCCTTTAAGAGTGATCAACTTTGGAAGAAGAATTTTGTGAGGAGCTACAAGCCATCTGTTCCATGTTTTATCTCAAAGAATGTCAGGTCATGCTAAAAAGCTTTGAGCATGCCCTTCCATCTCCTTTGCTCCTACCTATTAACAAATGTGCCAAATGTTCTTAAAAGTGCATGGGAGCATAAATATTGACTTACTTATGATGTCTCACCACAGGTGCTCATTAAATATAAATGTACAAATACACATACACACAAACACACACAAACCCACAATGCCTACAGTGAGCATCACATAATCTGGCTCAGATGTAATGTTTTCCTTTTCCAGTTAATCGGGATAGGTTTCTGAGCAAGATTAAATATAGCCACTGCTTTCACCGAAAGTATATTTAAAAGCATAGAAGGAAGCTAAAGATTAGGGTATTTTTCTCTAATAGCCCCAATGACTAACTCTCTCCAAAAGTGAACATACCTCATTTTTATGACTTACTTCAAGATCTATGTTTAGATGTTTAGATAGAAACAAATCCAAAAATCTGTAATGGTTCTATCTGCAAAGAGTACAAATCCAGAGATTAGAAATCCAGGTTGTATTTAAATGTGTAACATTTCGTTTAGATTTAGAAATGGTGGCATGGTGATATTTTTAGGTAACAGTGTTATGTGCCAAGTGACATCCTTAGTGCTCCATAGAAAAAAAGCCTGGAATTTCTTGGTTAGTCATTTTCTGAAAGGATAAGGACTGCAAGGTAGGTAGCCCTATCTAGCAAAGTACTGTCAACTTCTCCTTATCTACATTAACAAGAGGGAGATAATACCTAAAGCATTTGCTTTTGTCTCTGGAGGGACAATTTTATATTCATTACATTTGAATATGGACATATTGCACTACTGAGAGACTTGAAGGTTTTCATTCTGTCTCTACTCACCAGGGTATATAAAATCTACCACTTTCTCAACTTGCCTGCCTCCCACCTCACTTCCCTATCCTCTTCCACATTTTTCAAGGGGAGACTATTGTCTGGTAAACTGAGCTCCAGTTTGTAAAGATCTGCATGATTTATTTCTTAAGTTTAAATTCAGGAGCACAGACTTTGAGAAATGAAGACTGACTAGGCAAAAATAGTGGTACGAAGGCAGGATAAATTCCTCAGCAGAAAGAAGCCTGGAAGACCAGCCTCAAGCTTTGTTTCCTTGGCGGTTATAAACTCCTCTGTTCTGTTTTAGGCCACCACTGACTGTAAGTTAGGCTCTTCAGTAAGTCCAAAGACGATGAAAATTTCCCTGGAGAGGTTAAGACCAAAGTGCTACTTAGGTTGTTTGACTTTCAGCTTTTATTGGTGAGAACTGAGACGTTTGCAAAAGACAACAAAGCAGAGAAACACCCATAGCTAATCAAGGGTATACAGACCAGGAATAAAAGCAATTATTTACTAAGCCAAATTTACTTACAGAAGATAAAAAAAAAATAAATACAATATTAATAATGAAATACACAAAATACAAAAACCTAGGGGAAATTATCTCAGTTTTTCAGTATGCCTACCAAACTGCCAATAAATAAGCCAAAGAGAGCACTCTGTGATTTATCCTCTTTTTGCCTACCTTGACTCTTCAAGGAGAGATAAAGAAAGGCAAAATTTCCAGAAATCAAGCAGAAAAGAAGGAATAAATGATCTGAAGAATCCATGAATTTATTCTAACAAAAAAGCTTGGAAGCAGTGGTTAAGATAAAAGTAGAAACAAAGCAATACGACTCCCCCAAAACTGCATAAAAATTTTGATGTTAGTTATCTTTAAGAATTATTTCATTGCCTGGAGAGAATGAACTGCAAAGGAAGGGAAATACCACACAAAGACACATTCAAGAGACAGATTTGGCTGAAAGAACTGGACACGTTATATTTGGGATCTCAGAATAGTTGGATCACCATTCTTTTAAGTTTATTAACCACGGATTGCAGAATATTTATATACAGTAGACCAATCTCCTAAGACAATATGCGTGGGAATCTTAACTAGGAGCTAGAACTGGAGGTGACTGTGTCTTGCTTCTGATCTGAGTTCTGCTACTCTTTGGTCTCCTATCTCTGGATCACTTCCTGATTCTCACCTGTTAGGCAACTCTCCATCATTGCCTATATTGTTTCATGTCATACCCACTATTGTTTTTTATTTGCCATGATGTGCCAGTTACATAGAATTCTTCACCTTTGTAATTGTTCAAAGTCCATAGTTTACAGCACAAATAACTTCAGTGTTTGCGTTTGTTTCTGTAGGTTATTTCTCGCACTTCTAATTTGTTATTATGTATTTGTTATTTATTGTTATTTGTTATTTATTTGTTATCTAATTTGTTATGTATGTATTTGTTATTATGTAACTTCTTGCACATAATTAAACTTTTAGAAGTGTTGAAATACTCTAATTTCTACAAATATGCCTACACCATTGCCTTTAAATGCTTTCCCCTCTCTCTGTGCTGTTTTAGCGGGAAGGGATGTGTTGCCTCCTGCACAAAGCAAAACAAAAACTCTCTAGAAGGGATTCCTTAGTTAAAAGTTATTTATATGGGGACACCTGGATGGCTCAGTGGTTGGACTTCTGCCTTTGGCTCAGGGCGTGATCCCAGTCTGGGGATCAGGGATCAAGTTCCGTGTTCAGCTCCCTGCAGGGAGCCTGCTTCTCCCTCCATCTATGTCTCTGCCTCTCTCTCTGGGTCTCTCATGAATAAATAAACAAAATCTTAAAAAAATAAAATAAAAGTCCTTTATATCGTATTTGCCACAAGGTAAATTTTCTTCTTTCTTCCCTGTACCATTATTTTGGTTAAAGGTGCTTGCCATTTAACTATTTTATGGACTCATGAGCATGTCACCATAATTTAATAACATTTTTTTTAGAACCATCTACACTGGTGGTTAGCCAAACCATCAACTCAGGTTTCTGACACTGAGGCCATCCACTAGACCACAAGTCTTGCTTGCCATGGATTTACACTATAGAGTATAGGATATACACCCCATTCAAAATAGAAGATAATCCTTTATGGAAGAATTTACCCATATTGTTTCAACAGATTCTAGGCATTTTAATTTTATACCCAAGATCCACCAATTTGCTGAAGTATATGCTCCAAGGAACTCATTGATGATACAGGGAAGTTAGTTTTAAAAGATGATGTTAGTTTTAAGAATGGGTTGATATTTGTTTTATTGTTTTTTTGTCTTGCCAATCACTTGTATGACATGTTTTGATATAATTGTGTTAAGAATTTCTTTCTTTTTAAAAAAATCTGCCTAAGGGCACTAGGGATGGGTTCATTGAGATACACAAATTGAAAAATAATAAATTAAGAACATATTTGGTTTGTTACTGCCCTTTGGAAAATAGACAAAGGAATATCTTACTTTCTAATATCATTTACATATTAGAAATGACATTGATCTGTAGAAACAAATACTCCATACATTGAAGCTGTAATTGATAGAAGAACTAACTACCAAGAGGCGCTAATGTTCTACTATACTGAAAATACTGCATTCCTAAGATCTTAAAGGACTTTGCAAAACAACTTTGAAGATTCATCACTCAGTTACATATACATAGTCCTGAAGTTTGATGCCAACTCAAAGTCATCTCTCCCTCCTGGAAGTAGTTTGAATCTATCTAAACCATTTGCAAATTCTTGTTAGTAAACCTCTATTTCTTAAAACTTTGCATGCAAGAGATTTTATGGCACATATTCAAAGTTTGAGTTCCTACCTGGAAATGTTGGTAAGCTTTATATTAGTACTTATTATTTAAGAAAGACATTCTGGAGAGGTGAGGTATATGCTTTAATTAGAATTTACTATGTGCCTGTCACTGTGGTAGGCAGTTTACATTTATTATCCCATGTAGTCTTCACAATAACCTTTCCCTTTTAAAATGAATTTGCTATTATGTGGAATATTATAGATATTTTTGATCTTAAGAAAATATGTCCTTAGACTTAAATACTTTGGAGAGTCATAATCTTATTCATGCTATTCATTATATGAGCTTACAAAACTGTTAGACAATTAGAGGTATGCTTGTGAATGAGTCCTGCCCCTAAATGAGATTATGTTTTTAAGTTCTAACCTTGTTTTTAGTAGTGTCAAGATTTAGTTTGCTGAGCCAATGAAGTCAAGCTACTTCATTGTTCAAAATTTATAATGCATAAGCAATGATAAAATAATTCTACCTGCAACAATTTATGGGCAGAGGTTCTCAAAGTGTGGCTCAGGGACTCCCTATAGGTCCTTGAGATCTTTTCAGGATATTTTCAACGATAAAGCTATTTTCATAATAATACTAAAATGTTATTTGCCTTTTCACTCTCATTCTCTCATGAGTGCATACTAAAGCTTTCCAGATGCCACATGACTTCTGCCACTGTTATTGATTTGACAACTAATAGATTTTGGAGGGAGCTGGTGAATTCTTGTTTAGTAGAATTTTCTAAGGTAGTGGTTTGAGTGTATAAATATATGTGGGATTTTAGAAATTAACTCAGTTCTCAATTATTTCTACCTTGCTTTAACCAGTTTTTTTTGGTTATGCCTTCTGTAATATAACTCATTATTTATTACTCTCTAAATTGTTAATCTTATTTATTTTATTTTTTAAAAATATTTTATTCATGTGTGGCTTGATCCCAGAAGTTCGGGACCATGACCTGAGCCAAGGCAGACACTTATCCAACTGAGCCATCCCGGTGCTCCAACAGCGAGCTCTTTAAAAGACACATACTGTTCATTACATTTTTTTCAAACTACAAATGGAAAAAGAATCATTTTGAAGGTAAGTTAATACACTGCTTTGACACAATAGCTCGTATAGTTGATATTCTTGAATTTCTGCTGGACAGAAAACAGTATAAAAGAAAAATTATAGAGGATCCCTGGGTGGTTCAGCGGTTTAGCGCCTGCCTTGGGCTTAGGGCGTGATCCTGGAGTCCCAGGAATGAGTCCCACATCGGGCTCCTTGCATGGAGCCTGCTTCTCCCTCTTCCTGTGTCTCTGCTCTCTCTCTCTCTCTCTCTCTCTCTCTCTCTCTCTGTGTGTGTTTGTGTCTGTCATGAATAAATAAATAAAATCTTAAAGAAAAAAAAAGAAAAATCATAGAAGTGCCAACTAACTCATTGAATTAAAGATGTAGCTGTAAACTGAGGTTACAGGCTGGGTAAATACCTTGTGGGCAGAATTGCACTTTTGCCTTACAAAAGAGTGACTCTATAGTCATGGCTGGACTTGCTGTTTCACTTCTATTTTCCTGGTCTCGCACCAACAAATAAGCAATGAAGACTTTTCTGGTGAGTACTTGGCAAACAAACAAACAAGTACTGCTGAAATAGTCAAAGTACTTTGAAGTATTGAATAAGTATTCTGAATCTCCTTGTTTATACCAGACTTTTTTTTTTTGTTTTGTTTTGTTTTTCCCATTTACACTGATGGTGCAAAAACATTGCTGAGTAAAACTGCTGGTGCCTTAACAGGAATCAAGGCAGTGCCATCCAAGTGTCCTAGTAGTCACTGTATTCATCACCAACATGCACTCATAGTAAAATAAATACCAGTCTCATTCAGAATATCCTTCATGAAGCAATAGCAATTATTAATTTTATTAAATCTCATTTCTTGAGTGTTATCTTTCTTAGTAATCTGTGGGAACTATGCATAAAGCACATCTGCTGTATTCAGAAGTAGAATGGCTCTCTGAAGGAAAAGAACCTGTATAGTAGTTGTATGATTGGGGAAACTTGTATCTTCTACATTGAGCTTAATAGTTTTCCAATACTTCAGAAAACTTTTTCATAAGATTGGTGGTGATATAATTAAGTGTAATTTTTTGATATGCAATAAAATGTTTCAACATTTGGAAGATCTGTGTGATTTGATGAAACAATATTTTCTAAATGACCAGTTTATGATGTTACACAGTCATATATGGGTAAAAGCTCCATGGAAATGCAAGATATACCAGTGAATTTTAATGTAAGAGAATATGAAGAGCTTATTCAAAATTTCACATTCCATAGTGCCACTAACCTGTAATTACCAATTGTCCAATTTTGACATATTATCAACTAAGAATAATGATGATTATCTGAAAAGACTGTTAGCTATCTGAAAAGACTGTTGTTAGTCCTTCCATTTCCATCTACATGTTTATGTAAGGTTGGATTTTCTTTATGTACTATAGCAAAATGAATATATGAAAACAGTGCAGAGCAAATGCAGAAGCAAATATGACAATCTAGTCATATTTTATTAAGCCAGATATCAAAAAATAAGCAAAATGCCCCTCTTCTCACTAAAGTATTTGAGAATTGGTGCTATAATAGAAGCAAATTGATACTTTTTTTTTTTTTTTTTGCTAGAGAGATAGAACATATCCTCTTCCTCATCATATAACTCAAGGACTCTTTAGGAAATAGATGGTACTGAAGTGGGATGACAGAAGAGAGTTTAACAAATGGACCATTTCAACAAATATGGACAGAATAACGGAAACCAACAAGAGATGGTGAAGCAGATTGGGTCTACTGGAGGCAAAGTTGCCATTACTATTAAGCTTGAAGGGGCAAGAAGATGGAGTATTTCCCAGAACCTAGGGGGAGAAGAATAGCAGTAGCTGTAGACCCGTCAGCAGGAACTATAAACTTTGTTGGAGAAACGTAGTCTCTGCCAGTCTGCAGTCTATCAGGAAGAGATCCTGAGCAATAAATACTCTAATCTCTTTCTGCTTTGGATCAACTGCTGATGCCTCCCACTGTCTGAGCTAACAGGGCACTAAGCTGGTGCAGTCTGCAGAGGACAGGACATAGAGAAGGTAGAGAAGGATGGAAGGTAAATCTAGAAGAAGGACAAAGAATATCCAAGCTAATCATTGTTGGCAGAAACAGCAGCAGGCAATATTGAATATTTATTATAGAATTATGAGATATAAAACACATTCCTTGCCTTCAAAGAGCTTGCACTTTTTATATTTTGCCTATATTAGTTACTTTTTTGACTAAAACTATAGTCTATACTGTATTCAGATTTCACTAGTATTTCCACTGATGATACATAAATGAATGGGGGATGAGAGGGTATATGAAAACAACACTGAACAGTGAGAGTGAAATGCATGAATGGGTGGTGGAAAGTGAGAATTGGGGAGGCTTTTAATATTTTTGTTTTATTAAATCCTTTTATTTTATACTCCATAATTGGATGTCTTCAATCTTTAAAATAATTTTTTTCATACACAAAAGCTACAGATAATTTATGTATACAGCTTAATGAGATTCGTGGTAAGGTGTATTAGTTTCTAATTTGGGTAAATTTGCCAAGAACGATAAATGCTGGGAAGTCAGCTAAAGATGAGGAGAGATGAGAAATCAAGGTGAGTTTGTGTTATTACGAAATATTTCATGGCAAGTATAGACACAAGCAGGACTGGAACCCAAAGAGAAGAGAATCTTTCTAGGTGGCATGGACTAATCTATGAGGTGGGAATCATGTGAATAATAGACATAGGGCTGACTGTACTCAGTCAGGGTTGAGAGGATACAGAGAGAAGAAACAGATGTTTATACATTAAGGCTGGCTCAAATGCTTTGAATGATAGAAGATTATACATGATTTAAGTGGCAAGAAACAGAGCCATTGGCCAGCCAACCTGCCATGGGCCTGCCAACACAGTGTGTAATAGGATCAGATGGATGTACACAGTAGTCCCTCGCTTATCCATGCAGGATACGTTCCAAGACCCCAGTGGATGCCTGAAACCATGGAAAGTGCCAGACCCTATATAGCTTTTTCCTATGTATACATACCTATGATAAAGTTTAATTTATAGTCACTATAAGAGATTAATAGCAATAACTAAGAATAAAATAAAACAAACAGCAATATCCTGTAGTAAAAGTCATGTGAATGTGGTTTTTACCTCTCTCTCAAAATATCTTACTGTACTGTACTCACCCTTCTTATAATGATGTAGAATGATGAAATTCTTGTGTGAGAAATGAAATGAGGTGAATGATGTAGGCATCGTGAAATAGCCTTGGGCAACTCTTGACCTTCTAAGACACATCAGAAGGAATATCACCTGCCTCCAGACCATTGTTAACTGCAGATAAGTGAAACTATGCATAGAGAAACCACAGGTAAGGGGGCAACTACTATAATTACAGCAAGATATCTTTACATGGTTGTCGTGTGGACTGACCACTTTTTGTGTGAGGGCATGGCCACTCATAGAAAGGGCAGTAAACTCAATTTCTCCAGAAAAGTTTTTTACTGTGTGTTGTCTGTATTGATGACAACTTTTAAGGGGTTTCTGTGAGGAGCCTGAAAGGCATCAGTGAGTTGTGTGCATTTGTGCATCTCCTTTCATTTACCTTTCACAGTACTTACTGGCTGGCTCAGTAGTGAATCAGAGGAAAAGCAAAGTTCATCTGAGTCTTCATTGTCCTTCCTACTGGTCCTCAAGCTCAGAACTGACTTTGGGTCTACCCGGGTCCACTCAGTCATCTGGAAAGAGATGGCTTAGAAGTGTTTTCAATCCTGGTGTCTGGGAACGGGAATTCTTGAAAGTGAAATGCATTGAGAATCTCTTATAAATTGGAAACATAAAATCCCTTAATAGATTTGGCAAAACTAATCTTGTGATGCAGGAGCAGTTTGCTTATTCATCATTGACAAACAATGGGGATGTGGCATTATTTACATGAGTTGCAAATAAAAATCCAGTGTGAGTGACGCTGGATTTTACATGAGGAAAGAAGTGAAAAGCATGTGAGAATAGAAGGAATACAGGCTATGACCTTATTCTCAGTAGTGAAAACTTCTTTTCTTTTTTAACATAATATCTCTGCAACAAAGCACGGTTCTTTGTAGACTCTAAAAGAAATTGATAGCTCATTGGAAAGGGTCAATGATACTATAATTACAAGGAAGCCATGCTTTTAACTGAATAACAAAAAATGTTTATTGATGAGATATCTGCCTCCCCTTGGCCCATGAAAAGAAATGAAATGACTAATTTTGTCAAATGTTTTTATTAATGCATGTAAATAAACATAAATTGCATTTTCAATCACTTCTTTTTTTCACCTTAGAGAAGAAAGACAAAATGAAAACAATGTCATCCTTTCTTTTTTTTTTTTTTTTTGTAACATTGTGGATTTTAATGTGAGGAGTTAATGATCTTCTGAAATCTCTGTCCTCTTTTCCACTGAGATAAAATATTCTTTATTAAGGAGATTTTTTTTCTTTGTTTTGGAGACCACATGTTCTGTGTTCTCAGAATCTGCACTTAAGAGAAAGCTGGCATTAATTGGGAGAGATAGATCTCCTCTGTAGGATCCTCTTCTATTTTGGGCAATACAGCATGCCTGTAGGGAGAAGCTTGGGCATGTCATTTTATAGTGATGAATAAAACTAATGGAAATTAATTACATGACATCAAAAAGGAAATGTAAGAGGAATGAACAGAAGTTAATTAGTAGGCTATGAGAATTAATGTAACATAGATATCTTCCTATGCATGAAACTAGTGATTGAAGTAGCAGACCAATGGAAGGCACAGACCCTAACTAGAGTGGCTTTGAGGCTGATAAATAACTAAATCATACAGAAATTTGTAAGAGACCTGATCTGTGCTGGGAGGAAAGATAAGACAGGTAAAATTTGCCTCTTGTTACCAAAGAAACTGCATTTGATGATACTTTGCAAACCATTTGAGGATCATAAGAAACTCTTACTGGTGTTTGAACGACACTCAGTGGGGGCTTTCTAGACAGCATTGCAGATGGTATTCCTATGTTATGCAGATTTCATAAGTCTCACAGAAGTTAGACTTTACCCAAGTGTCTAGTTTGTTAGCTCCAAACATTGCATCTCAGACCTTATAAAGATGCTTCAAATCTTTTTTTTTATGGTTACAAAGACTTTTTAAAACTCGATAAACTAACAGAACTTGTTTTGAGAGCCCTCATAGGTAATTTAAAATTTCTATTTCCATGATGCATTTCTAAAGGTGGAAGCAATTGAAGAAATGACTAGGGCAACATTCTAGATTGTAAATATTTCTCTTTCATTTGTGGCTTACTTTTCCCCAATTAGGAGAGCTAAAGGTGTTTCTGCTTGCTAACCGTTAGTTATGTAAGACAAAAAGTAACTTATAAGCATATCATTGTCTCCTTTCCAAACTTAAGAATCATGCATTTGATGTGCTAATAAACCATAAGACACAGTATCAATTAGTTAAGTAATACGTGGTGGGAAAAAAAAGTGACAATCTGAAATTATTTTGCTGATAAATTGATGCTGTTGGATATTCGCTAGTTGAAAAACTGGTCAGAGCAAGGATTATACATGTTTGAGATTACTTTAAGTAGATGTATTTTACAGAGATTTAGATCCATTAAATTGAGAAAAAGGAGGGGGACTTAATTAATTAAGGTCATAGAACTATTTTATTGTGTCTGAAAAATACTCAAACTAAAAAAAGGTAGGAGCTGTTACAATAACAATAAACATTCATTGAGTGATTCTTATGTGGCAGACACTTAGCAGACAGATTAACTCCTTTAATCTTCAGAACAACCTGTTGGGATAGGGATTATTATTATAATTCTCACTTGCAGAAGAGAAATCCTCAGCATAGAGTGTAAAGTCTCTTATCCAAAGGTCAGATAGTACGTGGCTGAGCAGAGATTTGAACTCAGGCAGGATAGCCTTGAAGCCCACTCATAGCCGCTATGCTGAGATTATTAGAAGACACATGTAACTGAGAAAAAGATATTAACATATCCCAATTGTGCTGATTTCTAGAAACCCAAACTAAGAGAGGACTAGAAGAGATAAATTGTAGAAATTTTAAACATGTGTTTGAGTGCCATTATTAGTTGTAGACATTCTTATGGCCTGGAAAAGATCAAGGTGAAGAAGAGAAAAGAAAAGCAAGTAAATGATAAAGGTGAGATGCCATAGCTAAGAAGATACTGCTGTGTATGGAAACACTGCTCTTAAATTCAGTCTTTCAATCTAATTACTTGTGAGACTTATTTCTTTTTTCTTTTTTTCCCCTTAGAAAACAATAAAAAAATGAAAGTTATATAAATTTGCTTAAGTAATTTTTACTCAATAGCCCTCTTCTGTAAGATATAAACTAAGGGTTAATTCTACATACATTAATGTACTTATTTGAATAATATGAGTATATTATAACTGGACAGAGCAATTTGAATATTTAATGTTTAAGAATAAAAGTAGACAAGATTGCTGCTGAAAAAAAATGCCTTATTATCAAAGGTAACTCTGAAGTTTAACTTCAAATAATCTTTATTGCCAGTGATACAATCCTTTCGTTTCTCACAAGGGCTATAAATAACTGGAATAATTGCATAAATTATTATTAATTATAACAATAGTGGCTAACTACTTAGGATTGTCTACCAGTCTCAGGCACTACACTAAGTGATTTACATAAATGTTCATGTACAACTTACAATAACCCCATGTGTTAGGTATATTCAAATCGTTTTACAGATGAGGAAACTAAGATTCAGTGGAACAAACTACCTTGTCCATAGCTGCATGCATCAAGCATGTATCATTTGCTTTCAATCTACTCGGGCAACATTGTTGAATTCATTGTACTTAGATATTTCACAGGCCTATAATGAAGTCATTGTAGTGATATATAGTTTTTAAATTTCAAAGCAGGATTTACAGAGATAAATTGAATAAAATGAATTATAATTATTCTAAAAGAATTACCCAGGATAAGCAGTGATGATCTGGTGAAATTACATTCTCCACCGAAGAGCTGTATTAAGTTAACTTTACTTTCATAATGGTATAGTTACTGGTACATACATATTATGCTCTGTTTTTCTTTTTTCTCTAGATTCTAGCTATAGATGGGAAAGGAGGGACTCCATCTACTGTTTTAGCTACTTGAGCTCAAAGATAAATACCTGGACAAAAATAGTAGTCCTTTCAAGGAGAAATGGGCAATGATAGGATTTAAAAAAAAAATAATTGTCCTTTATTAACAAAAACTGTTCCATAAGTGAAAGTTCTCTTCAATACCTACACACAAAGGAGACTGCTTTCAATAAGGCAGCACTGAAGCACAAACACACATACTATTTTTCTCACTGTTTTGACTCTGTCAGCAGATGATGTGACATGCTGTGGTAAAGGGCTGATGTTTTTCTTGTGGGTGGAGACCCAGCCAGCTGTGACTGGAGTGATGGGTGGGGAGCATCATGCTTGGCCTTCTGTGAATGTTGATAACTTAACACTGACAAATGATCACATTATCATTAATCGGGGTGTTTGATATGAAGACCTGCATATTCATCATGTAGACACTAGCTTTAAACTCAAAACATTCCTAAATAATCGTATATATCAGGTTTAGAGGAGGAGTAGAAATGACATGGATATATGGACAGCAAATTTAAATTACCCTTCTAACTTAAAATCATTTCATTGATTTGGAAAGAAGACCATGAACTCTATCCAGTTATTCCTGAGCTGAAGTAAAATAACGAGACTGGGAATATAGAAGTACCTCTGCCCCCTAGCGCTCCATGCCTGGCTCTGTGGCATCTACAATTAATATTCATACTTAAAAAAATTATTTATTCCAGTGCCCTTTACTACTTATTGGACATATAAGAGATATCAGCTTATATTACATATGTGATGATGGGCTGTCTAGAAATACAAAATCAAATAATTTAATGTAGCTCTTTTAGTATTGCCCAAATATAGTTGATGGCTTCAGTGTATTCTCACAGCATAAATAAATGGTGCAGGGTGATGTTAAAAGAATGAAACAGACTGCCTGTGTTTGTGTCCTGGAACTACCATTTGCTGATGCCGAGACCTTGAGCAGGTTTCTCATCTTTAAATAATAGTAGCTACCTCAGAGGTTTAAACAAGTCAATACATGTAAACACCCTTGCTTGCATATTATAAGGGATTAGTAAAGATAGCCTGTTTTCTTTCACATATGTCTTTCATAATGGGAATAATTCTTTGACACTTCCTTTGGAGTAAGTAAATAGGATGATGTCTTATTCATGTTTGTATCCCTAATACTTAATGCCCAACCAAGTAAGGTCTACAATTATCTATATATCCATATCTACTTCTGTATCTCTCTCTTTCGTTGTCATCATCACCATCATCATCATCATCATCATCACCACCACCATCACCATCTTGAGTTCTCTATTTGCTGAAAGGCCAAATAGAATCCTGTATACTGTGTTTTTAATATTATTGTTATTATTATTTATTTTTATTTTATTTTTTTTGGAGAGAGAATGTGAGTGGGGATGAGGGGCAGAGGGAGAGGAATTATCTTCAACAGGCTCTATGCTGGGCATGGAGCTCAATACAGGGCTTGATCTCATGACCCTGAGATCTCATGACCCTGAGATCATGACCTAAGCTGAAATTGAAAGTTGGTGCTTAGCCAACTGAGTCACCCACGTGCCCCCTGTGTACTGTGTTTTTAAGGGTTTTACTAAAGGTATTTTAATAGCATGAAAAGTCCCCAAACTATTTGTTAGTTATAAGGACCTATTCTGCTTCTCATTTGAAGCCTGGTAGGTGGCTGGTATTTGGGGTGGTAAGGTGTGTTATGGATTTATTAGGTCAGGACATATTTATTGAGCACTAACTATATGCTAGGCACAGTTCTAGGACTTTAGGGATATGCAGGTGAACAAGACGCATGAAGTCTCTTCTTGTAGAGACTGAGGGTGAGAAAGGGTAGACAATAATTTTCAAAAATGAATAAATAAGAAAATGCCACAAAGTAATAATTCTCTACTATTGAGAATGAAAGAATGTCCTAAGATACAAGGTGATTGAGTGGCCATCTATATCAGGTAGACTGGGAGAACCTTTCTGAGGGGCACTTGAATTAAAAGAAAGACCCAGGCAAGTGAAGACAGAGGGCAAGGCATTTCCAGAAAAGGAAATACCTTGTGCAAACATTGTGAACAGGAGATTTAGACTGCTTGACCGGTTAGAGAGGGCTGGGAACAAAGGGGAGAGTGGACCAGGGTGGAGTTAAAGATGAATGCAGAGGCTCCATCTTAAGGAGTTTGGATTTTATTCTAAATGCAGATGACTACTAAAGTTTATTGACATATTGACTTACAGGTGTTGGGGATGCAGCAGCAAACAAGACAGATTAAAATCCCTGTGCTCATGAGGGTTCCATTCTAGATCCAATGTTTAAAGAATGCTATTTATGGTACTAAACAGTGCTCTGTGCTATTCTAGCAGCCAGGACCACTCCAAGGAAGCAAAAGAGAAACCTTTCTGCCTTGATGGAGCTTAGAGTCCACTGTGAAATATAAAGGGACAGAGGACAAGCCCGGGGTGATCCTGCTTTCTGTTTTCAGGGATGCAAATGAAGAGGAAGGAGATTGTAGAAGTTGATTTATCTCCCTGTCATTCCCAGGCCCTCATCATCACTGCAAATAATGAGGAGGAAGAGGTTTCCTGGACAGAAGCTGCCAGGGTTATGGCACCTTCCCTGTGCCTTGCTGCCAGCCTCTCTTCTGTAGGCTTTATATTCCAAATACTATGGTGGAGGAAGCCACTGTGCTGCGGTCCCATTAGTCTAAGTGTTGCATTTATTAAACCACACATTCTGGGTTTAATGCACAGGGATGTTCACTGCCACATCTGTCAATCAGTCACTTGCCAATCAGGTAACAGAGCCAGAAGCCAAGAATCTGCCCAGGGCAGAAAAAGACCTAATGGGTTTGTCTATCAAATGCTTCTTGATCCTCTTTTTTTAGTGAAATGTTTTGAGTCAACTGATAACCACAGAATGAATAACTCACTTTTTTTCTTTCAGAAAAGAAGAAAAGAAACTGTTAGAGATAGAAATACACTCTAATTGAATAAATGGCAGGGTATCAGATTGACAGAGCTTCATATTCTAGGTATATTTATTAGACTAATTGCAGGAAGACAATTGGGCTTAAGGCTGTATTTATTGTGGTCAAGAAAACTGTGTGTTAGAGCTCTAGACTTATGCTGACTACACTTGGATGGGAACCAGAATGACCAACTAATGTTTTTATTTATTTATTTTTTAAGAGATTTTATTTTTAAGTCTCCCTACACCCAAAGTAGGACTTGACCTCACAACTGTGAGATCAAGAGCTGCTTGCTCTACAAGCTGAGCCAATCAGGGGCCCCCTGACTAATGTTTTTAAGTGTCATTTTTTTCTTGGCAAAAAGTAAATAGAGAAATAAATGTTAATGAGGTCAAATTTGGATTTGAGTTCTGTATGGGCCAATGACTTCACCCTATTCCAATCCTATTGATCTTCGTGGAAGTTATCAATTTATTTCTCCAGTTTCAAATCTACCCACTATTGGCTGATTTCTAAAAATAGAGATGAGCCATTCAGATAGTCTCCTTTTTCCTTCCTGTATCATGTTAAGCTATATCCATAAAGGGCACTGAAAAGACACTGCAGGAGGATGGAGTTTTCCTTCCTATCTCTCAGCTGGCTCCTAAAGCACAAGGGTCTTCTCTAGTGCCCAGTTTCTACATTTAGAGCCACTTTTATGGGCATGCAACCCATGCAGTCATCCAGGGTCCTCAATTAATTTGTGTTCTACTGCCACCATCTTGAATTTTTTTTTTTTTTTTTTTTTTTGAGAGAGAGAGTGAAAGAGTGAGAGAAAGTGCAAGTGTAGATGATAGGGAGGCAGAGGTAGAGGGGCAGAGAGAAACTTAAGTCACAGGGCTCAATCACACAACCCTGAGATCATGACCTGAGCTGAAATTAAGAGTCAGATGCTTAACCGAATGAGCCATCCAGGCACCCCATCTTGAGATTCTTAATAAGGAACAGGAAACCTCACATTTTTGTGTTGAACTGGGCCTTACAAATGATATAGCCATTTCGGGGTTGCTTCCCCAGTGCCAGTCTCCTGCAGCATGGGCAACTCTCCAGCACCCACGTATGGGGCAGGGCCCTAATGGTCAGCAGCACCCAGTGTCTCACAACTTCTTCCAGTAACCACATAGGCAGTTTACCAGCAGATTCCTCTCTGTGAATGGCTTTCCCCAACACCCCAGATTTGAAGCATTTTCTGGTCCCATCTTTCCTGACCTTAGTTTTGCCTGAGCATACTGAGTTCTGTTTTAGCCTTGGGCTTGACAAACCAGGAGGCAGCACTCTTCCTGGGCAGCATTCCTCCGGCTTTGAGGCAGGGGGCCCTGAGGGCTGCAATGGACATCAATCAGTCCTTGAAAGGAAGGCAACATAGTAAACAGGAGAACAAGGAAAGGAAGCAGAGAGAATGCTCTAGGGATCCGGAGTGGTCAGGAATTGATAGTAGGAAAGGCTGGGGAAGCCATCCAGGCTGTGTGAGAGCCTGTTGGACACCACTTCTGATGATATCAGCTGTGCCGAGGCTTTGATATCCTAACTTTAAAGGCCAGAACAGACCCACGTGACTGTCTTAGTAGTAACACATTCATGCTCAGACACTATGAGAGACTCTTCTTACTTGTTCTGTCCTTCTCTCTGTCCTTCCTTTCTTCCTTCATGCCATGAGCAACCCCATGCTGCTTTGTTCTCCCTTCAGGGATAAATAACAGCATCAGATAAAAACTCCAGACCAACTCTGTGCTTGATATTTTTAATTGTTCTCTGTCTCCAATCCTGGAATATTTCCAAGCACCATCTTTTTAAATTTTGCTTTTCTGCCATTCCACCAATGTCTTCTGCTGGAATTGATATTAAATGTGCAGAGAAGCCTCATATATTAATTTCCTTGTCTCTTAAGTACTATTTCATATTGTTTAATCATTTTATCTGTTGGAGCTGCATTCTGGGGCAATTTCTCTGTACTTTCTTTCCATTTACCCATATTCTTTTCAATTACGTTCAGTTTAGAGTTTAATTTGTGAGATTTTAAATTTCAATTATTTTGTGTACTTTTTTCCCTCTGGAGTTTTATTTGATTTTTGTCCCATCTCACTTACTTTATTTAATTTTGTTTTCTTTTATGAGATAATTTCTTTTTAAAAAAGTGATAGTTGGGTTTTTTTTTTTAATTTTCTTCTTTGAAGACTAAACATATCTATTTTTAAAAGTCATTTTCAGATTGTGGCATTATTTTCATCTTATCTGTAGTGATTTAATCTCCCAACTATAGATTTTGTTTCCTATAGACTTCTTCCCTCCCCTTTTCCTATTTTCCTTCCTCCTCCCCTTCCATCTTCATTCATGTCCTCTTTTGCTCTCCCTTCCTTCCTTCCTTCCTTCCTCCTCCTTCCTTCCTTCCTTCCTTCCTTCCTTCCTTCTCCCCTTATGGTACCTTTGTTATCTTTGTCTTACAGTTGTCTCCACTTTGTCTCCCAAGTCCTCCAGTTCAAATCCAGGTCTTAAACTTGCAACTCAGGGCTAATAATCCACAGTGCCGTTAGACACTCGTCTTATTTGATACCCAAGCCACTTGGTGAGTTGGGTAGATTAGGCTGCAAGACTGTTTTCTCCTTACTCCCTATAAGATGTAGCCCTTGTTTGTAGTCAATAGTGGTATGATTCTGATTCTTCTTTTGAATGGGGGTTTGGTAATATTGGAAGGGAAGGTAAGGACAGTGCCCAACTATGTATCTGTTCTTAAGTACTTATTTAAAGTACTTGTTCTTTTTTTTTCTTTCCGATTTTATTTATTTATTCATGAGAGACAGAGAGAGAGAGAGAGAGAGAAAGAGAGGCAGAGACACAGACAGAGGGAGAAGCAGGCTCCATGCAGGGAGCCTGATGTGGGACTCAATTCTGGGACACCAGAATCACGCCGTGGGCCAAAGGCAGGCACTAAACTGCTGAGCCACCCAGGGATCCCAAAGTACTTGTTCTTAATTTTAGTTCCTGTTTCTCTGTAGAAGTTCAAGTAAATCTTGTGTCTGGAGGATCTGAAGGATCTACCTTCAGGCATGGATCTGAGTGTAGTCTTGACCAGTAATCTCAAAGTCTTATATTTTTCTAGCATGGTGTGTGTATGTATCTGTGTGAGTGTGTATATATTTTTCATCCAAGGTTGGGGCTAAGTGGTATATTATGTTAATGGCTCTGAAATAGAATTTCATCCAGAAGAGGTATAATCCTCTGTTGGAGGAGGTCATCGAGAGGATGTGACCACCAATTTACCTGTAGGCTAGACCCGGAGGCTCCTCACCCCTCTCCCCTGTCCTTGGAATGCAAACTCTGTCTATTGTTTCCACAGTGGGAACTGTTCCAGTGACATAACCTTGAGAGAGTAAGGTGTTGTTGATACCTATCTGGACTGTGAATGTGATTGAACCCAGTTAGGGCCTCTATATAAACTTTTAAGATTATGGCAGGCAGGTTCAAAGGTCTGCTTATCTTGTGGTCACCCAAGACAAATCATGTAAATAAGTTCCCTTGCTTAATAAACTTGCTACCTAACAATGTGGAGTAGTGGTCTACCTCCTTCTTTGACCTCTCCTTGCCCTCTGTGAATATGGGGCCAGTTTCAGAAGCTCCCAAGGTTCTGAGCTAACATCCTATCACCCAAGGACCATTTTAGTGAACACATACTGTGAACTAAGTATAACCCTACTTCTTGTGGGAATAGGGAAGAATAAAGTAGAGGCTTCCCCTCAATGCTCTCTCAGGCTAATGGAAGAATAAGAATAGAAAAATTCCTTTGTCCCTGCCTTTGCTGCAAGTTTGACCTATGCCATTTCTGCTTAATTTTGAAATTTCAAAGATTATTATGGACAACGTGGCTCAATAAGTAAACACATCGCATTGGAAATTTATGACAAATTCTCACCAGGTCTGTGATGTCTGAAGAACACGAAAGGGTAAGGAAGGCCACCTGTGCATGTCAAAGGATTGCATTGGTCAGCACACCTGAAAAAGTTCAGCTTTTTCTCATCTGCTCAAAAAAAAAAAAAAAAAATCAGCACAGCTTTTGATGTACTTACAAAAATAACTGAAACTTTGAAACTCTAGTTTTTATTTAAAGAAATCAGGCCTAACCAGGATTAGTAAGCAGTGCCCAGATTAGCTTTATTAGTAATAAATAGTGAGTCAGAAGGGAGAAGCACCATCAGGAGAACCAGCAGCTGTGCCCAACATGTGGCGTTTTTACCCATTTTTATCTTTCGTTCATGTTGTTTTTGTAAGGAGGCAAGCAAGAAGGGAAAGACAGATGAGGTAGAGCTAAAGAATTGAAGAAGGAGGATGGTCTAAGAGGGAGGAAATATTCCATAAAACAAAGAGCAGAGAGGTTTATTTGGGATAAGACAGAAAATGAGACTGGAGGTCAGGAAGAAAATAAAATCAGAACAGGGACAAATGAACTGTCCTTTCCTTTACATGCACAGAATATTTTATATGCAACATCCTTCTTTAACTCGCTAGACACCATCGTATATATTCAAGAGAAAGCTTACCACAAAGACATCCTACTTTTCAATACAAGCAGGAGGATAGCTCCTAAATAAACTCATCTCTTATTCTCCCTGTTCCCACAAGTCTTAAACGGATTCATTCTCTTAGGAATAGAAATTATGGAATCTAAGTGTAAGACAATAATCTGGAAAAAGAGAAATGAGAGAAAGGGCAAAATTTTCTTTTGTTTGCAAATCTAGTGTATTAATTGCATTCCTGGGAGACTTTCTGGACAGAGCCTCTGGTAAACAAATTAGATATAAACCGAAGGCGAGGGCACCAAGGTCACTGTGGTGAGGGAACATCAAGTGACAGGCGCTGGGACCCCCGATGCATGGCTTGCAGAGCAGATGTTCGCAAGGATGCAGTGATTATTGAACTGGTAATAAAAAAGCATCAGCTTACAGGCAGCCACGATGGATGCTGGTAATTATAAAGCATCCCCTGGGAGGAAAATGACACAAGTCAGCCACAACTCCGCAATCACCAGGGCATAATTAAAGCTCCAGTAACAGTTGTTAATAGGGTGCAAATAAAACAGGGGAAAAATTTGAACACAACCTTTTTTTTTTTCTTTCTTTCTTTCTTTCTTTCTTTCTTTCTTTCTTTCTTTCTTTCTTTCTTTCTTTCTTCTTTCTTCTTTCTTTTTTAAGAGAACGGCAAAGGGCAATGTAATTACAGGGATAGCAGATTTTATAATTTTGCTGCACATCACAAAACAAAGGGTTGGGGCTATTAGGTGGTCATAGATATTTAAAGCATGGAAACCTATATATATATATATGTATACATATATATATATATGTATACACACATACATATATTATATATATTATATATATATTTACACACACCAAAGGGAAAAATTGTGTTTGCTCTTTGAATATGTAGTATGTGGGGGAGAACAGATTTTTAAACAGAATGTTTATATTCTAATTTTCAAAATGGTAGAAATACAAATATGTAAAGAAAACGGAATACATGTAAATATTTGGCCATTTCATCCTTTCCGGAAGATCTGTAGTGGTATAATGTGCCAAGCTATATGATACTGTTGGTTAAAATGGTTTAGATATTGTTAAATAAAGTCAGCAAATCACTTATAGTGTTGAAAGTGTCACTTTTTCACAGAACGCTGCCAGCCACTCCCTAACCTAAAACATTAAGCAAAACAAGGCTCATTTTTCCATGGGCTAAATCACGGAAGCTATTTGCCAGTACAGTTCCTAAGAAAAATCATCTCCACCCATTGCAACCCAGTTGCTTGGGCGATTGGGCAACTAACTATGCATCAGCGTATGCATTATCAATTAGGCCTATGTATAGATCTATTTTAAGAGGCACACGGGTAGTGCAATGAGAAGGAAAGGAACCTCTTGAGCTCCTATCTAACCAGTTTTCTATTCATGGATATTTGAAGGATTTAGTTTAAAGAGCTGACAAATGTAGAAAACAAACTCTATATCCTTACACTAAACTTAATGTGAGAAGTACATTGCATACCCATGTGTTTATATTTCAATAAATTGTAAGAATTAAAGGCAAAGGGAATAGCTATTTTCAGTAGAACTTAGAACTTCTTAGAACTTAGAACTTCTAAGTTTTAACATGATCATAATTAAATACCAGAAAGCATTCTATTGCTTCCTTGTGATATTTGGAGAGCTGGCCAGTTAAAACATAACTACGCATTGATGTATTTGGTATGGAATGCATGAAGAATAAATTATATTTCCAATATGAACATAGATTCATACAGCTGGAAAGGACCTGCAAGTTTATAACCATAATTACTCTTGAATACCTACTGTTTGCAAAGCACTGGTAAACATGAAATGTACTAAGAGACAATATCTGCCCCCGTAGAAGCCTCAACATAGACACAGGAAAAGTTAGCAAATGATAAAAGGTGAAGTCCTTGGCTTCTTTTGGGTCCTCAGTCTGCAGAAAAATAGTAAAAGCTTAACGAGCAACTTCTGTTATTCTAAGAAAGATTCAGAGGCACAAGATGTACTGTCCCAGGACTAAGATATAACAAATGTGGATATTTTGACTCTGGTGAGGGATAGGGCTTTCTTTAATTGGGAATTATGTCCTAAAGGAGCATAAAATATGCAACCATAGGGTCCATCCTGAAGAGTAGAACAAAGGGGAGGGGGAGAGAAGAATGATATCCTATTTTCACCTAAGGGAGAGAACAGGAAAGAGTTTTCTGCAGGTGGCTCAGGAATCTATAAGGAAAAGGGGGGTTATAATCAAATAAGTGGGAAATGCTGTTTATTGCATTTCCCTCTTGGAGATTCACAATCACATTAGCCTATTAAATGCTCTGATAAAATCCTGCAGGGAGACTATATATCAAACTGGTGAAACATACAGCTTGGCTTTGGAGCTAAAGGGTCTTAGTTTGAACCTCAGCTCTGCCAAAAACTAAGCAAGTTACTTACCCTATCAAAATAATAATTAAGATAACCCTACCCTCGGTTTCCTCTGGGTTGTGAAGATTAAATAACCCATGCCATGTAAAGTATTTAGCAAGGTTCCAAGTGAATAGGGAATACTTGAAATAGCTTAGATGTTATTAAAATTAATTTTATATTACATAATAAGCCAACCTGTGTACTTTTGTTGACATTGTTATTTTTCTAGTCTTTGAGTATGGACAAATACCTACAAAAATCTGAAGATACATTGCTAAGTGTTTTACGATAAACAGATTTAAAGCATTGGCCCTGTGAGGGAATCATATGGTCCAAGGGAGATGCTTATGATTTCTCCCTCCACCCTGAAGTTATTCAAGTTTGATATAGGAAATGGGGCTCAAGATGGGAAGAAGAGTAGCTTCGGGGATCAGGATGAATAGAAGAAGTCAAGTGGACAAAGGGGTTTAATAAGGAAGCAGTAGACCTTTTAGTATATTTCTGTCTTTGTAATTGTTGGCAATAATTGAACAACAATCATCTTGTGTTTCATTTGTAAAGTTACCACTGTCTGTTTACATCTCTCTCTTAAAACTTAATTACTACATTGTCTAAAGACATTCCATTACTTATCTTTATATTCTTAATAACTTCCCAAGGCTTCAAATAGAGCTTTCAAACTAATTCCCTAGATGGGGAAGCAAAGATTTGTCTCCAATACATTTTCCTTCTGTCTCATCTTGGGCTTCAAGCACCTCCCACTTTTACTCTTATTTCTCTGTTCTCTTATTTATTTTTCTTTCCTTTTTTCGCCTAAAGTATGGAAATATAGAAGGATGAAAAATGTGAACAGTGAAGTGTTCACAATTGGAGTGAAGGCACAAGGGTAGGTGAGGAGGTTTGCCAAGATAAGTGAAATACTATTTTCACTTATCTTCACTTCATTATCTTTCACTTCATTATGGTCTTTCATTTTCCCTGATCCCAAAACAAATTAAAATATAAAAAGTCTAATGTAACTTCTTCCAAAACTTTCTAAAAGGGTAATAGAATCTAGGAACAAACCAGAATGAATGTGCTAATGTGTAAAAGAAAATTTCCTTGGAAGATTATTGTCATTTTTAGTATGTAAATTCAGGATTTTGTGTCTCTTTTTACAAAGCAAGTTTTCTTCTAAGGACATTATAAAGTGTTTGTTAACAGTAGTTTTCAACTATTATATAAATTGTACTTAATATCTGTTTTAGATTTCACATAGTCCTACGATAAAATATATTAATTTTAGGGAAGGCTTTGGATAAATTACAACATTTATAGCTTATCCCAAATAATAGACTATTCTATAAAATTTGTTTCCACAGTGGTTCAACATAGAGCATACTATTTTGACATCAGAGAAACAAGAGCTAGACACAAAAGAAGAGGAAATACAGATCAGATTATTTAAAATTTTTTAAAGTGGTTCAAGAAGTGGTCTTATTTTCTTTTTCTCTCATTCCCTACAATTTTAACTCCTCAATGTGCTTAGGATTCTTGCCAAGAAATTTAGCCAAATTTGTTTTAGGTTTCTGATAGGACATCTTTATAGTAGACATATTTTTAATTCTTCCTCTAGGGAATTGGTGCTTTATTTATTTTTAATTGCATATACCTCCCTGGGATATTACTAATCTCTAGGTTCCTCATATGAAAAAAAAATAACTCACAACAAAACCTTCTTGGCTTATCCTTGAACAAAGCCAAAAGAAAACTGATAACTAATTCATTCAATGAAACTTTATTTATTTTTTATTTTTTTTAAATATTTATTTATTTATGATAGACATAGAGAGAGAGAGGCAGAGACACAGGAGGAGGGAGAAGCAGGCTCCATGCAGGGAGCCCGACGTGGGACTCAATCCCGGGACTCCAGGATCGTGCCGTGGGCCAAAGGCAGGCACTAAACCGCTGAGCCACCCAGGGATCCTCTCAATGAAACTTTAAATAATATTTTAACCAATGGGGTAATAAATGTTCAGTCATTAATTTTGGTCAACAAAATTAGTGGTTGTGTTTTATATTTCAGTGGCTACAGAAAATATTGACGATCCAATGACAATTAAGACTGTCCCAGCTTCAAGAAGCTTTCAGTCTACTGGCATGTTAAAAACAAAACAAAACAATCCTGGGGCACCTGGGTGGCTCAGTCAGTTAAGTGTCTGCCTTGGGCTCAGGTCATGATCATCTCAGGGTCTTGGGATGGAGCCCCATGTCACACTCCCTGCTCAATGGGGAGTCTGCTTCTCCTTCTCCCTCTCCCCCTCCCCCCTGCTCATTTTCTCTCTCTCTCTCTCTCTTTCTCTCTCTCTCTCTCAAAGAAATAAATAAAATTTAAAAAAAGAAAACCCCAAACTGTGCCTTTTGGGCTATTGCTATGGGTGCTATCACATGGTTAGAGTAGGGAGGGCCTGATGGCCGTTAAGGAGGGCATGTGATGTAATGAGCACTGGGTATTATATAAGACCTATGAATCACTGGCCTCTACTTCTGAAGCCAGTAATACATTATATGTTAATTAATTGAATTTAAATTAAGAAAAAAAGAAAAGAAAAGCTACAATTTAAATTGAATCTTAAAGGATAAACTGCAAATACAGAAGGAGTGGGTTGTGTGTGGGAATGATAAGGTTACTTCCTAGCTCTTTCCTTGGTTCTTTTTCTAGAAATTCTCACTTCCTAAGACGACATCAATTCCTTGTATGTTCATGTGATTACTACATTTGTTTCTTTAGCTCTGACTTTTCTCCTAAATTCTAGATTTATATCAAATTGCTTATTTAATATTGCACTCTAATATGTAGCATCACATTTTACATATTTAAAATAAACCTGCTTTTAACCACCTGCTCACCAATTTGTTCCCTGTCTCCTAAAATGGCACCACTTTTCACCTCATTCCTAGATCTCTCTTGTACTATATTATATCCAATCTCTCAGCAAATTCCATTGGTTTTACCTTCAAATTATATCCTGAATGTGATCACTTGCTGCTGCTGCTCTCCCCAAGTAATTTCTTCTCTGCATCACTGCAATACTCTCCCAAAGTTTCCCTTGCTTCTCTTCTCATCACATTCCTGCAGCAGGCCCATTGCTTCTTTTGACTTATAAACCAAATCATGTCACTCCCTGGCTAAAAACCTCCAATGCCTTCCTATTAAAGAATAAAACCCAAAGTTCTGAGGCTTCAGAGGCTATGTAAATTTTTTATCATATATATGTATATCATATATATATATAAATTTTTATCATTATATATGATCCATAGTTGCAGCAGCTCACCTTGTTATATTTGCTGTTCTATCCTCAACAAACAAAAGAGGACCTAGAATAGAGGAAGTGCTCAATAAATACTATTTTTTTCCAATAAATATTATTGAAGGAGTTTTGAGTTTGATATTGTCTTGGCAGGAATGAACAGTCATATACATGAGTATGAAATTAGAAAGATTTGGTTTGGAATCAGAAATACCCAACATAGAGTAAGTTATTTAATTCAGACAAAAGTTGAATGTAGGTTGTGCAGTTAAATTCCTAAAAGATGAGAAAGAAAGTAGACATAAAAGTCTACCTTCTTCATTTAATAGGTGGTGTGTGTAGAAGCAAAGCTTGCGTTAACAAAGTTGTAAATTCCTTCCTGCCTTTGTGACTGGTGAAGTTGCTCCTTCCCTCCTTCCCTGCCTCCTCCTGCTACTCCTCCCAGAATGTGCTTCATTTCAGTGTGTCTCATCTAGCATAGGAAGGATACTCTACTTCAGCAGTTTATTCAAAAATGAAAGATATGCATGTGTTATATATGTATCTACACACATATGCAAAATATAATATTAATATAAGTTAGAAGGTACTACATGACTTCATTGTAATGATCAAATACCAGGAAAATTTGCAAGATGAATCTAAGCTGGAGATTCAAGGAAGGGAAAAAGCATTCAAGAAGGCATTCGACTCCTAAATTGAAAGGCAGGCTCTATTGAGGCAGAGAAGGGACAGTTTGGACAAATGCATGGAGCTAGGAGTGTATAGAATATATTTGAGGAAACATATTCTCAGCCGGCCAAATCATAATCTAAGAGTTCTTAATTTAACAATTGAAGTTATACAGCATTCTTTCTCTTGCTTTTTTCTCACATGTCAAAGAAAATAAAATAACAGTCATTTTCATTGTACCTTATAGCATCATTATGTGTCAAAAGGCTATGGTTTTATTTAGCCCATATGTGTTTGAATGTCAGTGTTGCACTCTACTTTGAAGGAGATAAACCAGCGGTAGTTTATTAATAATGTTGCCAATCTCACCCAGACTCAAGGCACACCCAAGACATCGACTTCTGGTATGGTTTGAAAAGTCTCCTTTCAGGAAATAACCTTCCCCCACCTTTGTTTTTTTTTTTTTTTTTTTTTTTTTTCAATTCCAGTCCAGTCTTTTGAATTCTTTATGCTTTCTTTAACAATGATTCCTCACATCACTGCCATAACAATAACCTGGGAAATGGCTTAATTAATATTCAGCACTTCTGATTTAATAATGGGCCCAGAAATATGAATGTTTAGCATGGTATGTGATCCAAGAATCGGACTTTGAGAAACACTGCTTTAGAGGGCAAACAACCTGTGAGGCTAGCGATTCATACCTTAGTGTGATTTCCTTTAGCTAAGCTGTTTTAATTTTAGTAACAGTTTAGTGTCAACTAGTATGTATGTATATATGTATGTATGTATGTATGTATGTATTTATTTATTTATTTACTTTTAAAGGTTTAATTTATTTATTCATGAGAGACACACAGAGAGAAAGAGAGAAGGCAGAGACAGAGGCAGAGGGAGAGGCAGGCCCCATGCAGGGAACCCAATGTGGGACTGGATCCCAGGACCCCGGGATCACCATCTAAGCCAAAGGCAGACACTCAACCGCTGAGCCATCCAGGCGTCCCTCAACTAGCATTTAATAACTAAGGATAAGAAATGAGAAATAGAGCTTCATCCTTTGTAGGTGTTCACTGAGTGAGAGCACTGGCCACCTGCAAACAAAAGTATGCATGGGCTATTTTTATTGTGGAGCAGGAGAGAGATGCCCACAAGTGAAATAAACATTGAGAGATTCTCTGGTTACTTTATGGCTACATTTTTTTTCTAATTTCTGCCAATATTATACTTTGAACTGTTTCATATGACTTCCATCTTCTTTCCACTGGGCATTTCTTCTATATAGTTTAAACCATTAGGGAATCTACTGAAGAAACATTTGTTTGAAAATTGAACGACAGAATTTTGGTATGAGAAAACTATAATGTGTAAATATTTCTGTTCAGTTTACTAAGAGCCAAGTGGATTTGGAAAAGAAAACTGTTTCCACACAATATTTTTTTTCTGGTCAGTTCTCTATAATTGTCAAAAATTTCTTTAAAAACAGGTCATATTCTATTCTTTATTTTTTATGATACTGCTATTTCTCTCTGCTTGGGGCTTATCAACTATATGAACACATGCATGCCTCTTAAGACCAAATTGCTACTCTTTGGCAGCCCCACTTGTCAAAAAGACTTATTCACTAGTCTCCATCAGTTTAAGCATTAAGAATAATGTCTTTGGCTTGACCAGCAAGCTATTTTATTGTCTAACTAAATGTTTAATCTTGGCAGAAGCTCTTCATAACTCCTACTTCATAGCGGCACCAGTGACACTTCTTATTTTAACAGTGTCAAATTATGCCCAATTTATTTTGTTTGATTTCCTTGTTGTGAACTGTTATGTGTTCTCCAAACCTTCTTTCTGGAAGTTAACCCACAGCAGGGAGACACTTGTCACAAGGTGACTTTACTAGCAGTACTTTCTCCTTCGTGATAGAATTGGTTCACCTGCCAGCTTCAAATGGCTTCCCCCAAACACAGAATGGCTGCCTCCCACTGAGATCTGAGGCAACCTCCTACATCTTGGAATCCGGCCAAAGTGACACCGCTGAGATACACAACTAGGAACTTTGTTATGTTTTCTGATGTGGAAATGGGACAACGGAACAGTGAACAAATCTCTTTAATTTGAGACTCTCCTTGGTGGATACGTGTTATAATCTTAAATTTTAAATAGGAAAAAAAGTTCTATGTTTTGAGGTTTAAAAGTAGGGATATAATCTTGTGAAGGGAGATTTGAACAAATGAGCAGTCCTTAAAATATAGGATACATAGTGTTACCACCTAGAAGCTTATAGCTATTTTTGTAGCATTGGAATTTTTGTTCAGTTGTGTTATGAAATATTCAGCTATTTCTGTATTACACTTGAAAAAAGGTAATTTATTATCTTCAGAAAGATACCAAGCCCTAAAATATAGTATCTTTAAGTATCGTATTTTGACTTATTATAGTTTACTGTGTTGGAATCACTACAGATTAATTCTCCAGGAGTGGAATTTCTTGTGACAAGAGATTCTAGAATCTGAGGTTTAAGGAGTCAGTTGTTCTCTTTGTTTGGTTACTTTGGTTCTCATCTCAATAGTGATGATTTTCAGTTTGTTTGAGGCCAAATTATAGAGATATGCATGCATAGTTCCCATTAGTGTCAATAGGAATTACGCACAGTGACGGAAGAATAGACCCCATATGTTTATGAGAAATGAATGATTTGAAGCATCTGTGAAACATTCTTAAAGGCATCTCTATCACTGCATGCAATCACAGCAAGGTTTTTTTAAAAAACAAAACAAAACAAAACAAAAAGATTTCCCTCATTACGTAGGCTTTGAGGAACTCATCGCTATGACTAAAGTATGCATAAAAAACTATAGCTTTAAAAAACACAGTACCTAGAACACTTCTATAGGTATCAAAGTAACTTTAAAACATAAACATTCTTTTAAACAAGGAATGTTTCTTTTGTGCTATTTCGTGTGTGTGTGTGCATGCATGTGCGTGTGTGTTTGATACCATTTTTATTATAAAACTCTACTCAGATTATAGAATCATGCTTGGCACATAGATTTTAAAACTTTTTGTTTTGGAATAAGTTTAGATTTACAGAAAAGTTGCAAAGATAGTACAGAGAATATATGCTCTGTATATGCCGTATATGTTCCTGTATATGCTCCATCCGTTATCCCCTACTGCTAACTTTTTATATAATCATGATGCATTTGTCAAAAGTAAGAAAGGTACATAGGTTTGGTATAATTAGTACCAAACTAATTTTGGTACAATCAGGATTTGCCATTCCTTTTTCTATTCTAGCATCAAATCTAGGGTATCATGGTGCATTTAATCCTCATGTCTCTTCATTTGATCCTCATAGTAGTTTCTCAAATCTTATTTTTCATGACATTGACAGATTGGGGAAGTACTGGTCTGATATTTTGTAAAATATCCCTCAATTTGAATTTGTCAATTTTTTTTTAATGATTAGACTGGAGTTATGATTCTTTTAGAAGAATATCACAGAGGTGAAGTGCTCCTCTCATCACAACAGGGAGTACATGCTATCAACATGACTTACCAAGGGTGATATTAGCCTTGATCACCTGGTTAAGGTAATGCCTGGTAAGGTTTCTCTGCTGTAAAACTATAGTTGATCCTTGAACAACATGGGTGTGAACTGCATGGGTCTACTTATACATGGATTTTTTTCAATGAATATGATACAGTACTGTAAATTACTTTTGTAAATGTATCTACTTTTCCTTTTGATTTTCTTAATAACATTTTCTTTTCTGTAGCTTTATTGTAAGAATACAGTATATAATACATATAACAATCAAACATGTTAATTGACTATGTTATGAGTAAGACTTCTGGTCAACAGTAGGCTATTAGTAGTTATGTTTTATGGGAGTTGAAAGTTACATCCATATTATTGACTATGTGGTACTAACCCCTGTGTTGTTTAAGGGTAAACTGTACTATTTTTTTCTTTTCTATACTCAAATAATTGGCAGTGATGGGTGCAACTTACTCTTAAGAGGAGAGAAACTATGCTCCATCTCCTGGAGGGAAGACTATCTCCATATGTTATTTAACTTTCTTCTATAAAGATGTCACTTTTAATTTATCTATCTATTTATTCATTCAATCATGTATTTATATCAGTCTTGATTCAAGGGTATTCATTTATTTTTTGGTTATAACTCAACACTATGGTTATTAATTTTGATGCTCAAACAATAGCTTTGACCAATGGAAGTTCTTTTAGTTTGGCTCCTACATCCTTTTTTTGTCTTTTTAAAGATTTTATTTATTTATTTATTTATTTATTTATTTATTTATTTACTTCCTTATTTATTTATTTATTTATTTATTTATTTATTTATTTATTTATTTAAGAGAGGGAGAGAGGTAGAGAGAAAGAGGAGAGAGAATCTCAAGCAGACTGTGTGGAGACCAGAGCCCAACAAAGGCTCGATTCTACCACCCTGAGATCATGACCTGAGCTGAAATTACTTCCTTATTTATTTATTTATTTATTTATTTATTTATTTATTTATTTATTTAAGAGAGGGAGAGAGGTAGAGAGAAAGAGGAGAGAGAATCTCAAGCAGACTGTGTGGAGACCAGAGCCCAACAAAGGCTCGATTCTACCACCCTGAGATCATGACCTGAGCTGAAATTAACTGACCAATTCACCCAGGCACCCCAGTTCTTACATCCTTTTGATATGCTTCCATCCTTTTTTATTTTTTAATTTTTGAGTGCTTCCTTATTTGGCAGTATAAGATACTACACAGGTCCATCTTGTATTTTCTCTGTCCCAGTTCTGGAATCAGCCTTCCTTGAAGGGGAAATGAATCCTCTGATTGGAAAGTGATATTTAGAAAACAAGATCTGGGTGTTGGGTGTTCTCATTGCTGTTGGGATGTCAGTGCATATATACCCCCTCAGTAGGCAATGTTAGAAAATATTTCATGTAAATTTACATACATTCAAATATATCTATCTATCATCTATCATCTATGTATCTCTAGCCATCATCCACCCATCCATCAGTATCTTAAAATAAATATTTTATACTGACATCTGACTATAATCCATAGTAGCATAATAGAGTTCATTCAAATTTGCTCCCTCCACCTCTTTAACTGTATTCTCTTTCTCTTACAACAAGAACTCTATCTCCCATTGTCATTGATTTATTTACTTATTTGTTCAGATCTGGTACATGTATAGCTTCAGAATTGCTAACTCATTGCCTTGTGAGAAAATAAATGGACCATTTAAAGTACAGTGTTTATGTGCAGTTCTTTTTGTTTTTCCAATGCCAAGTAGAATTAGCATTTCTAAAGTTATTTAGATTAGCTCATTCTTGCCCCATCACTCCCTTCAGTGAGTTTATATCATAGACATTTGTAATACAGTTAGATTCACTTGTTACCATCTGTATTCCATCTTGAGTCCTTCAAAATCCTAGTTGATTTTTTAAAACATTTAAATATAAGTATGCAATTTTACATCCTCCTTTCTTTTATCTTCTGTAGGATTAGCTTGCTGTTCTTTTTCTAGTTTCTTAAATTGGAAGATTATTCATTTTAGATCTTAATTCTTTTCTAATATGAGAATTTAATGCTATAAATTTCCCTCAAAACATTGTTGGCTGTTCACAATATTTTAATTTTCCTTTAGTTTGTTTTATCCAAAATTTATATAGTTACTCCAGCTTTCTCTTGGTTAGTGTTTACATGCTATACTTTTCTCTATCCTTTTACTTGGACCAATCTGTGTCTCTCTACTTAAAGTGGGTTGCTTTGAGAAAGCTTATAGTTGGGTCTTACCTTTTCATCCATCTAACAATATTTTAAAGGGTGTGTTTAGTTTAGATCATTCAAATATAAAGTGATTATCAATATGGTTGAATTAAACTCTACCACTTTGTTAGCCTTTTACGATTTTATTTTATTAGTTCTTTCTTTTCTCCTTATTTTCTGTATTCCAGGATTTATGTGAACATTTTTTTTTATAATTCCATCTTCTCTCCTTTATTTATTTACTATTTAGACACCTTTTACAAATTTTAATGGTTTCAATAGGATTTGTAATATGAATTATAAATTATATAAGCCTATCTTTAAATAATTTTATACTGTCTCATGTTTACTTCTAGATCCTCGGAATATTTTCCCAATTCCCCCTTCCTGTTCTTTGTGCCATTTTTTGTTACTCATTTTATTTTTACATGTGATATAGACACAAAACATTTTACATATGATATAGACACAAAATCATTAGTATTGATTTTAATAGTCATTTAACTTCTATAGAAATTAAAAATAAGAATGAAGAAAACCAATATTTTACCTTTACTTATTCTGTTTCCACAGCCTACATTTATTTGTGTAGATCTAACTTTCTGTCCTTTATCATATTCCTTCTGCCTGAACAACTTCTTTAAACATTTCCTTTAAACATCAGAGAAGGTCTGATGACAATGAATTCCCTCAGTGTTCTTTTTTCTGAGAAATTTCTTTAGTTACCATTAACTGTTGGAGGATAGTTTCCTGCGCATAGAATTTTAGGATGAGAGTTTTTTCTATCTTAAGCACTTCAAATGCAAAACTCCATTGTCTCCTTCTTGTGTGTGTCTTTCTCTCTTCTTTTTTCCCTAATAAGAGGTTTGCTCTAATTCTTATCCTAGTTACTTTAAAGGTAATGTTGTTTCTCTCTCTCTCTCTCTCATTGCCTTCAAGATTTTCTTTTTCTTTTGGTTTTTAGCAGCTTGAGTACCATATGCTTACGTGTGTTTTTATTTTAAATTTTTTATTCTCTTTGGTGTTCTTTGAGCTTCTTAGATCTGTGGTTTGATGTCATTACTAATTTTGGAAAATTCTTGTGCATTATATCTTCATATTTTTCCTTTGTCCTATTTACTGTCTTGCTTCTTCCTTCTGGGATTTTAATTACACATATGTTACACCATTTGAAATTATTCCACAGACCTTGGATTCTTAGTTTTGTATTCTTTCCTCCACCTTTTGTTTTTAATTTGTATTTCTGTTTGGGTAATTTCTACTGACGTATCTTTAAGTTCACCGATTTTTTTTTTTCCGTTGACTATATCAAGTTTAGTTTTGAGACCATCAAAGAAATTCTTTATTTCTGTTACTATGCATTTGATTATCAGCATTTTTACTGATTATCTCTTATAGTTTCCACCTCTTTGCTGAAATTACCTATCCAAATGCATGTTGTTTGTCTTTTCCTTTAGAGTTTTAACATTTTACTCATAAATATTTTATATTCCTTATCTAACATCTGGTCATATCTGAGTCTGGTTCTTAGTATTTTATTCTCTTTTGTTTTTCACGGTCTTTTTTCTTTATGCTTCATAATTTCTTTTTGAAAGACAAATGTTTTGTATAGGACCATTAATATTGATGTACATTTTTTTTATGCTTAGAGGTGAGCATGGCTTTCCTTTCGCTAGGCCTTTAGTGTGGGTGTTTGTGTTAAACCAGTTAGGGTTTAGAGTGGGTTTGGAGTTTGTTATTGCTATGTTTACCCTCAACTGTACCAATTTTTCTATGTGATTCCTGTACTTGTTCTGCCTTTGGCTTTGGGTGTCCCTTTGTGCCACATCAGAGGACACTCTGTCTCCGGCTGCCCCCACAGCAATATTCGAGCTGAACACTTAGCGTGATGGTTGTGGTTGAGGAAAGGAGACATTCTTATGTTTCGATTAAACCTTAGTATTAGAGAGGCCCAGATGTAATGCTGTGTGGGTCTAGCAAATCTTCATACATATTCCCCAAGGAGAGAGCTTATCTCTGCTCCTTGTCTTATCTCATTTGCAGTGGGCTTCTACCAGTGTCTTTGCGTTATAGTTCTGATGTCTTCCCTATGCAAATTGAAGTTTTTTTTAAGGAAGATGCCTTTGGGATGAGTTTCACAGTGGCTTCTGTTCTTTCCCCTGGTCATCTCCGTGAGACAAAATTACTTAGGATTCTTTTTTATTTTCTTTTTGGGCTTCTTGGAGTGAAAACCCGCAAGAAGGTGCAAAGCCCCTATATCCATGGCCTCCCCAGGGTTTTATACTTTCACATCAGTCCACACTAAGCTTTTAGCACTTGTTAGACATTTCTTTTGAAGATTTTATTTTTAAGTAATCTCGACGCCCAATGCGGAGCTTGAAATTACAACTCCAAGATCAAGAGTTGCATCCTCTACTCAATGAGCCAACCAATTGCTCCTCCTTAGACAATTTCTAGCTTACTCTTCTTAATAGCTTATTTGGTGTTTGGGAATGTTTTTCCCAGGTAATCAAAAGCTCTGTTTCTGTTTCTTCCTGCAAGTGCTTGTCTTCCTCTAGGTTTGATGTTAGTTGTCTGTCCTGCAAACTTAGTGCTCTGATGAGTTCAAGAAAAGACATTTATACAGTTTGTTCATCTTTCTCTTAATGTAAAGGTGAAAACAACTCTTTTTAGCTTTCCACATTCCTGTTTGAACCTGGAAGGCTTGTTTTTTTTAAAGCTCTATTCACATGTGATTTTGAATGATCAAAACAAGTCAAACTGTTTGATGGGTTAGACTATTTCTTTGACTGATTTAATAATTCATGTCCAATTAGTCAAACAATATTGTGCATGTAGTTAAAACTGGAGTATAGGACAAAAATATAATACATGTATAGAGCATTTTACCCCTAGAGTCAATTAGTTTTGTGCTGTGTGTGCTCTTTTTAACTGGCTACTTCTTTTAACTTTACTTCCATGTTTTAAAGACAGTGAAATCAAGCTCTCTCTCCTCTTTCAATTTCTCCTTCATTTTATTTTACACAATGCTGAGAATAAAAAATACAGAGAGGAATGTCATGAGGGTTAATAAAAAATATAGAGAGGAACAGAATCGGGCTGGGCTACTACAGATTCCAAGACAAAGTGGCTTTATGTGGGCTGGGGAAGGGGACAGGGGCCATGTGCTATCCTGGCCTTAATCTCTTTTGCACTATCTTTTGCTAAGGAAATATGATATCTAATGTTGATGTATTTATTAGAAATGTGGACACAAGGCTAAGAGCATTAAACATCTTTCTTTATATATTCCCTTCCTTTCTTCCCTGCTTCTACTCTCTCTCCTTTCTTCCTTTCTTCCTGTTTTCCTCTTCCTCTTTTCTTCTTTCCGTCTCTCTCTCTTTCTCTCCCTTTCTTTTTCTCTCCCTTCCTTTCTTCCTCTTCTCCTTTTCTTTCTTTCTTTCTTTCTTTCTTTCTTTCTTTCTTTCTTTCTTTCTTTCTTTCTTTCTTTCTTTTTTTCTCTTCTGTCTTAACTAATTGTGCAGATAGTCACCAGAGCCTTGAGCTATATTATAGATAGAATTGGACCTAAATGCATCATAGAGACAGTTCTTTTAGTTCGTAAGTCATTTTTGGGGCTTGCTCGTGGTGACTGTCCTCAAGTGTGCTGTTGAATATGGATGTTCTACGTATTGTTTATAGTAGAATTCCTCTTACTGGTTTATTTGTTCATGGATATTATACTTGTTACTTCTATTTTCACCTCCAGTTGACTACCTCCAGGGATTATTTTGTACTATTTGCCTTAGATTTCATGTTTTCCTTGATAGAAGATTCCATGTCCTCTGTGGCAGAGATTGCTAGCTACTTGCTAAAATCTATGCTTTTTCTTCTTTCCAATCACTCAACTATAGTACATTTTCCATCCCTCTTTCAGTTAGGTGAAGCCATTTGATTGAGTCCTAGTGAGTAAAAAGTGAAAAGTGATCTATGCCATTTCTAAGACAAGGCTTTTAAGAAGCAGATATACGTCCTCCTTGTTCTCCTCCCTTTTCTGCTTTTAGATGCAAATGACCAAGAAGACTAAAAGTAGAAGGAGAGAGTCTTGGCCCTGAATCATCACATGGCAGGAAGTCACCTGTCTTAAATTCATGTGATTAAGAAATAAACACTTATTTTATATGAGCTTTTTTTTTTTTTATTTGTGGTTTTTTTCTCCTTCTATTTTAGTCTACCTTAATATATATTTTTAAGGTTCTTGATGCCTGGTTGGTCATACTCTTGTGCTCCTCCAAGCCAAAATTCTTAGAAACGCCACTCTGAGATTATTCTTTACCATTCCAAGCACTGGAAAAAAAAGACAGACTAAAATATTTCAATTTTTTGTTGGTGGCATGTATTATGGGGATTTGGCTTTCTCTGTCTTTGGCACTAAGATATTAACTAATTACTTCCACTTTTATGAATGGATATGCCCATATTGATTTTTAAATTGTGTTTTGCTGTCATCCATTCCCGTATTTCCCTTCAGCACCATCCCAGGTGAGTTAAAAGTTTTCTATGGCAAGAAAAAAAAGAAAAGAAAAAAAAAAGAAAATCAAATATGGAATACTTAAACACTTTATATAGTTTTTTTTTAAAGATTTTATTTATTCATGAGAGAGACAGAGGGAGAAGCAGGCTCCTTGCAGGGAGCCCTATGTAGGACCCGATCCTGGGTCTCCAGGATCACACCCTGGGCTGAAGGCGGCACTAAACCGCTGAGCCACCCGGGCTGCCCTTTATATAGTTTTCTTAGTTATTTTCATCAATCCTTAAAGGGACAGCAAAATTTAAAAATCAAAAGTGATCTCATTCCCTTACAAAGATCTGGGGGATTGTTGGAAACAATGTGGCCACAGCCACTGATATTGCAGTTTTATACTTAGGAAACTGCATGCAGGAATCCTTCCCACGCCCCTACCCCTGCCCCTTCATGTGCCAACAAATCTGCAGATCACTAGTCTTTGCTCCAAGAGTAACCAAATAAGTTTTGGAAGTGCTGAATATAATACCCCCCACCCCTTGGAATGTCATCAGGTACTTTAGCATACTCTGGGTTCTAAGAGAGACATCCTAAAGATAAAAACTTCTTAGCTTTATTTAGTCCATTCCCATATTAATATGAATGAAACTAAAGCATGTTATACTATTAAAGTTATTAAACTCCAACATCTCTCATAATAATATTGCCATTACTACTTATTTTTATTTTTTTGGTTTGCATTTGCTTTATATCTCTTTTCAATTTTTCTTTTTCAGTTTATTACTTATAAACTACATAAAGCTAGATTTTCTTTATAGACCTAATTTGACAGTTTTTATCTTTAATGGGAGATTTAGTCTATTTAGTGTAAAGACCAATTCACTGATTTTATGCCTTTCATCTTACTATATATATATATATATATATATATATTTTTTTTTTTTTTTTAGATTTTATTTATTCATTCATGAGAGACACAGAAAAAGAGAGAGGCAGAGACACAGGCAGAGGGAGAAGCAGGCTCCATGCAGGGAGCCTATGTGGAATGCGATCCTGGGACTCCAGGATCACACCCGGGCTGAAGGCAGGCCCTAAACCGATGAGCCACCCAGGGATCCCCACTTTATATATTTTTTTAATCTGCTTTTCTTCTCTCTTTTCTTTTCCTTGTTTTTGTTGGTTTGATTAAGTTGCTATTTATTTTATTTTCCCTATGGTTAATTTGAAAATTCTTCTCTGATTTTCCTCTCTAATTCATGGTTACATCCTCTTCTCATCTCATTTTCAGACATATTTTTTCTGCTTTATTTAGAAACAAGATATCATGACATTAAAACAAGATACTTTATTTCCTTTGATTTCTTACTCTTCAATAAAAGTGAAACTGTTGAGATAATTTTACTTTTCCCATTCTTCCCTTGCCCCACTCCACTCAAGTTTTAAAACATTATTTCTTCCTCTCTTTATCACTACCCAAATTTCTAAGTTTCAATTAGGTGGTTCATATTTTTTATTCTAGACTGGAATTATAATTTTATTTATTTATTTATCACTGTATGTTTCTTCAGTTCCAAAAGACATTTAAAAACTAGTACAACAGGGATGCCTGGGTGGCTCCACGGATCGAGTCCACATTTGTCTCTGCTTCTCTCTGTGTGTCTCTCATGAATAAACAAAATCTTAAAAAAAAACAAACCCTCATACAACATATTCCTGTTACTCTACAGCATCTGTCTCTACTAATCTATCTCTGTCTATCCATCTTTTCAAATTCATTGTTCAACATAGTTCCTTCTCTTTATCTTTCCTCCTTATGAAGTCTGATTTTTGACTCATTTGTTATTTGGTCATATTTGTTTATTTATTATTGATATAGGCTGAGCAATGACTCTCTGATATATTGTATGTCTAAAATTATCTTCCATGTGGATATGTGACTAATTTCTCTGCATCAGTAATCTCTAGTTGGCATTCCACCATTTTATAGCCTCAAAGTCACAAATGAAAAGTCTGATGACCATTTAATTTTTATTTATTGGTAGTTTCTTTTCTGTCTTGATGTTGATTTCTGTATTTAAACTTAGATTTTAGCTTTTTTAGTCCCAGAATGTGCCATATTTCATTTTTAAAAAGAGCAAAAATATGGTAAAATACCTGGCATTAATCAAAACCATAATCATGCAAGATCTATATAAAGGAAACAACATGCTAGTAATGTAAACATGAGAATGCTCTCACTGGAAAGTAATTTTTCATTATCACATAGACACACAATCTGTTATAGGTGTCAATTGTTTCTAAAATAATTTACACATTTCATGGCATCCAAAAAGTTTCTTGGCAACTAGACAAACTGAATTAAAAGATATTTTGAAAGAATAAACATGCACAAATAGGTTAATTCATAACCTATTTGAGGAGATTTATACTCTGTTAGATTTCAGAACATATTATAATGCTACAGTAATTAAAACTATTAGGCATTCAAATGTATATGCACAAAAAAACAGAACAAATATTCAGAAATGACTCAAAATATAGTAGATATATAGTAAGTGTGACACTATCTATCAATGGGGAAAAGATTGCTTATTCAACGAGAAGTGTTGGGACACTGAGTTAAACATTTTAAAAAATTGTTCACTCCTTATCTTCTTTCTTTCAACAAAATGCATTTCAAATAGATCAAAGATTTAAACAATAAGTTGAAAGCATTATGTTATTAAAAGAAAATGGATTTAAAAAATCTCAGAAAGGAAAGCCTTTTTAAATGTAACCCCAAATTTAGAAATTTAAATGAGTTGATAAATTTGCATTTAAATGTGCATGGGAAAAACATCATAAACACATTCAAAAAACAAATAGTAAGTTGGGAAAAATAATTTGTAAATACATATTATAGAACAAAAGCTAATATTCTTAATATGTAATTTATCAAATTACTAGTAAAGTTACCAAAACCCAATGGAACAATGGTAAAAGAAAATTAACAGTTTACTGAAAAGATAATCTAAAGAGCACCTGGGTGGTTCAGTGGTTGAGTATCTGCCTTTGGCTCAGGTCATGATCCTGGAATCCAGAAATCGAATCCCATATCAGGCTCCACAGGGAGCCTGCTTCTCCCTCTGCCTCTGTCCCTACCTCTTTCTCTGTGTCTCTCATGAATAAATAAAATCTTAAAAAAAATATTTTTTAAAGCTTAATTTCATTAATAATAATAGAAGTCATAATAATAGATATACTTTAACATATAATGGACAACCACTATATAAAGTTTTATACATCTTAATGCTGGTGAGGATATGGGAAAATACACACTTTCATACATTGTTTTAGTATGAGTCTAAATTGGTATAATTTCTACAGTGGGCATTTGATAATTAGTTATAAATTTAAAATACACATATCTTTTGGTCCTGAAATTCCACTTCTAAAAATGTGTTCTACAAATATATTTACACACAAATGAAACTATATGTACAAGATTTGTTGTAATATTTATTTATTTTTTTAAAGATTTTATTTTAAAATAAATAACTAGCCTGCTGCTATGTGAAGACATAGCAAGAGGGCAGCTGTCCCCTAGTCGGGAAGCAGGCTCTTACCACACAATGGATCTGCTGGTGCTTTGATTGTAGACTTTCCAGCCTCCAGAACTGTGAGAAATAAATGTTTGTTGTTGAAGCCATCTAGCTTATGGTATCTTTATTATAGCAGACTGAATGGATTAACTGACTGAGATAATGACCCTATAATAAAAGATATCAAGCTGAAATTTTAACTTCCTATTGGCCCAGTAGAAGGGGGTTGAATACAGTTTGGTGTGACAGTTAATTTGACTATTAAAATATTAAAATAAACACAGATATAGATGAGGGTCGGTTTAGGAGAAAATGTACTTGAATTCATGAAAAAGATTATTCTATAAAGTATTTACCATATGACTCCTTTAAATAGCTTTCAGTAGGATTCATTTTGCAGATGTTTTCAGAAGTACTTCATTGTGTAAAGAGAATTACACCTGAACATTTTTATTAATACCAGTTTAATACTGCCAAAGTAATATAACAAGATTTTCATGTAGAACAATTTTCATTCTTTGACATTCTATTCTCCTTTGAGTTACGTAGGTTATGTATCTATTTAACAGTGAATTCACACTTACATTCGAATAGAATTTAAAATGGAATGAACAGAAATACTCTTAATGCAGTAGCCATAAAAAGGCAGTTGTATGTATTACTCACAGATATTGCATAGTTACCATGATAATCTAACGACTATATGCTTCCTCTGAGGTTTTAAAGAACAGCATGAACAGTCATCTTTCTGGTTAAGTATAGTCATGTACTGTAGGCAAGGGGATATTTGGGTGGTTCTTCAGATCCCATTCTGCCATGTGATTAGTAGCAACAGTTGTAACAAGAATATGAAAGCTACACCTTCTTTAAAACTTGATATGTAATTTGGAATTTTTATAAAGACGGGTACCAAATATGTTTCGTCGATTAAAATAATTTTTTTACGAGGTAGATATTGGACAACACTAAACGTTAGTGAAAGCAATGTGCCATCGGAAGCAGATCCATTAATTGCTGATTTTTCATGCTAGTTTTTTTTTTTAATCTAGACTTCTGCACTACTGTCTCAAGAAATTACAGACATGTTTATGTTTTTTAGAACTATATTGTATCAAGCCATGAACTATCTAGTATCTATAACTAAAAATTCAGTTAATGGGAGAACTAATTTGTAAATGATCTTAGTTGTGTGATATTTAAGGTAGCTACCTGTAGAAACATTCAGTTGAACTAAATCAAAGAGCCATTTTTCTTAGGGATGGGGTAACTCATCCTCAAGGAAACTATAGTTTTTGAGTGATGACAGTCTCACAGAGATTTATTTTTACAAACACATAAATACATGGCCCATCTCTCCTCCAACTCCATGACTCTTACCTCACACTTGACAAGTACATTTGTTTATACCATAGCAGAAGGCTGGATTAAGTGTTTTGACAGTAGACATAAATTTGCACTTAATGCTGCAAGTTAGCAAAGGCTGCCAGAGTTCTAGACTTGAGAAAATATTAAGTCTAAGTAATCTTACAAGGTATATATTTACTCTAACTTGGACTCTCTAATGACAGATTTCTTCTTTTTGGGAGAATTAGACAACCTTTCCCAAAGAAATGGAATCCTAGTAAATGTCAAGAGCCTAGCTAGAATGATAAATTTAAGTTTCATTGAATGACATCACCATCAGCACATTATGACAGTGGAGGCATCTTATTACATTACTGCCACATCCAAGCCATGCATTAGATGTGTCTACTTTGGGACACAGTCCATCATGTTAGAATAGATCACATTTCTGGTGTCCTGTACATGAAAATGATTTATAGGGTCAAGCACTTCAAAAGGATGTGCCTGATCATTGGTGCAACATAGATGAGGCCCAAACTAACATGTTCAAGTACAGCAAATGCTCTTGTTGCTGTGCTGTAATTTCTGATGTGTCCCCTCAGTTATAAAAAAATAGAGGAGCAATATTTTTGAGACAGTATGTGTCATAAATTAGGTGGTGACCGTTTGTTCCCACAAAAGTAATATTTTTCCATCTGCTGGCTAATACTTATGAATACAAACAGCAGGTTTCCCAAATGCCTACTTAAAAGTTTCAGTACGGTATTTGTTGTATCATTTTACTTCACCTATAGAGATTGCTATTTGAATCTGCCTGTTGTAGCAAAAAAAAAAAAAAAAAAGGCAAATCTGGAATTATCCTATCAGTTTGTCTGGTGTGTGTGTGTGTGTAAGAGAGAGAGAGATAGAAAGATTCTTTCTTCTTCTTTTTATTGTCCTTTTATTTTTTCCTTTGGCGTTGTTTCTTGACCTAGAAGACATGACTGTGCCCTTGTTCTCTGGTCCAGCTTAGGCATCCAGTTTTTAGCCATGTACATGTCTTCTGCTGGCTATTGGTCTTATACTGGGGTTTGTGTATGTTCCCTTTTCTCCTACCAGCACACCATGTGGACCTCCTTGATTCCCC
The DNA here is from genome assembly GCF_003254725.2 of Canis lupus dingo. Lineage (NCBI taxonomy): Eukaryota > Metazoa > Chordata > Mammalia > Carnivora > Canidae > Canis > Canis lupus. Next base: position 3,549,506 of record NC_064272.1, read on the forward strand.
AAGCATGGTGGGTTCTGTCTCTAGGGTAAAACATATACTCACAGAAGTCACTGTAATTCACCCCTGGCTGGCAAAAAGTAGCACTTACTTACCTTTATATACATAGACTTTTGAGGGCTAAATGCAATTTACATTTAGAAAATTCATCATCATACTTTTTGCAAAAGTAGGAAATAATCTTCTCAGGCATCCCCATGATTGAGGGAATGGTCTTGGGAGGAGACTAAAGACTTGCTCTCTTGACAGCCTTTCTGCTTTTTGGCAAACTTTTTCTTATGAGAACTGGAGGATGAAGGCTGAAGGGCGGGGATGGACAAGCCCTTAAGTGATGTGAATTGACTGACTTCTTACTTTTTTAGGCATTTTCTTACCCTCACCCAATAAGGGATGCAATAAGATGCATGTTTGACCTCATTTTTACTAATAAGGAAACTGAGGCTCATAGAAGTTTATGTGCCACTTTAAAGTCGTGGTTATTAAGTGACAGCTCAGGAGGTCTAATCTGGGTCTGAGTTTGTATCCACATAGCCTTGCTATTACATTAAAGCTGGCTTTGAGGATACAGAATGAGAACAAAAATAAAACACGCAATGGTAACAACAAATCTTATTGAAGGATACTAAAAAGAACCCTGGATATGAACAACTTAGCAGAATTATGAAGAAATATACTTTTTTTGAGACTCCCCCAAGGGTGCACCTGTCCAAAGGATTATTTGATATTACACTTAATTCACTGTCTGAAAAAGCCCATTTTGAAATTTTCCTTCAAATTTATAGTTTTAAAGAAGCTTTCAAGATAACAGGCTATTCTTCAAATAATTCTTTCTTGCATTGAGTTTTTGGCAAGGAGCTCCATTTGGTCAAAGGACTAGCTAGCAGTTTTAGCAGAGTTTCTGAACATCTTGACTATTTTGTTAAACCTGGCCTCACACCTATCTGGGGAGGTTATTCTGGCAAACTCTTACAATAGCCCTATTCCATTAGACACTCTCTGAGCTCAGCATGTAAAGAAACACTCTGGGGTTGAACTGTCTGATTTTGGTTCATGTGAGACTCAATAAAGTTGATTTTCCTACTCATAACAAGATTGTATTTTCAGAAAAAAAAATGCTCAGAGCTAGGCTAATTTGGTAGCTTTATTTCTAAAATATTTTAAGAAGATAGTAAAGCTGAGCCTTTCCCTCTCCCCTTTGTACCATCAGCTGTATTTGAAGTAGATTTTAATGTTGTTTTTACCAAGAGTCCACCTTCAGACAGCAGCTTTCATCACCAGGCTGGAGCCCTCGTTCAGCATTTTTAGAGCAGTCAGGGGTGAGGCCTTCCCACTCCCAGAGCCCCATTAATAAATGGAGAGCTGGCTCTGCAGCCACTGGCCACAGCTCCCAGCACAGCCACCCATCACAGCACAGTAGTAAATCAGCCCTGCGTGTTTTCCTAATTTTAGGTTTGGTCTGACTTAATCCATCTAATAGGAAAAACATCTGGTCTAGTTTTACTTTTAATCTGTTCTTTACATCAGGAACCTTATCGCCCAGGGACCAGGTAGTAACAAGAGGTCGGTTCTTGTACCTGGGCATGGCTCTGCATGGTCCGTGCCTAATAAGGGCCTGCTTTCCATTTATGCTTTCCAGTCCTTTATAGGCCTTCATTAACAATAAAGCATTGACATCACAATCAGTTTGGGATTGTAAATTCCCCGATTAGTGAAAAGCCTGTGTTGTGACACATTTTGGGTCAAGGGGAGCTGGGTATATAAACTGGGCTGGGGTTGCTGGTTAAAGTAATTTTTAAGTGATAAATTTGCAAAGATCTGAGTATTTAACAGCCTTTCCACTGAAGATAAATATTCTAAAATATTGCATTTGAGTTGAATTTTATTTTTATATCGTTGTATTAAGGCATACAAAATATTATTTTTAAAAATGTATGGAAGTGTCTTTGAGGAAGCAATAAAATACTGTCATATGGAGTCAAGTTTAGTTTCTGTTTATATTAGGCATGCAAGATAGCAGAGTGTATTTAACTCTTTTGAAAGAACCGTAAAATGACTCCATTTTAATGTTTTTGACTAGAGTTAGAAGTGGTTCTGGGTTTTAGAAATCATTTAAATGAAAAGGGACCAGGGGTCATTTGGTTTCCCAAAGAGCATTTTCCACTTTACTTCAGAAATGGTATTCATTTCTGATTCTTCTTCTAGTTTCAGCTCTCCTTCCTGAGGCCCTACCTTCCAGAGCTCTCTCTCCCTCTCTTGTTTTTGAGAGAACTTTCCATATAGTATGAAGATGGATTTTTCTGATTGAGCTGAGATCAATCGTTGCAAAGATGCCTAGCTCTCTACTTGGCTTTCTACTCCTCAGAATTGGTTTTAGAAAATCACGGACAACATGAGGTAACAGCAGACTCTCTAGGAATTAACTTCAAATAGCCCCAGGCCTAAAAGCTCTTCCCAAATCTACAGTATGTTAGGGGACTTTCACTCCCCAAAGTAATGTAGCTGTTTATGCACTCCTGCCTCTGAGTTCCTTTTAACTGGGGCCTGAGGAGGAGTGCATAAGCAACATTACTTCAGCAAGCAGGAATTAATTATTGAAATCAATTATTGCGTCTTTCCGATGGCTGCAGTCAAGTCCTCAGTGAGTTGACATAAAAAATACTTGTCTCAATGGCTGTCTCTGTGAAAAGAGATTGAAATAAATCAACAAGAAAAGGGAATGACTTTCGACTTGGTTTTGTTCCATCTCTTAGGATTTCTCAAAAACTTTACTAGTTGGGAGTTCAAAACAGAAAAGATTTTAACTCTTTTTTCCCCCTACAAATGGAGAGTTCTGTTTTCTGCATAGTAAAAGGATTTCTCTCATGATGAACAGAGTTGTTTTGCATTTCTTCTTCTTCTTTTTTAAAGATTTAATTTATTTATTTGAGAGAGAGAAAACACAAGCAGGGGAGGGGCAGAAGGAGACCAAGAAGCAGACTCCCTGAGGAGCAGGGAGCCTGGGCTCAATCCCAGGACCCTGAGATTATGATCTGAGCCAACGGACCCAGGTGCCTCTGGTTTACATTTCTGACAGGGGTAACTATTGAAACTGATTCGAAAGTGGTACCAGCCTTGTCAGTGTTGGTGTTGTCTGAAGGTTAAACCAGTATCTCTTACTGCTTGTGTTATTTGCCCCCTAATCTTTACCAGGAATGTTCTCTCCTATTTCTTTTTGTTTCTTTTGGAAACATTGAGAATTTACTTGGCAGGCGCTCTGTAATGTGCAAGATAGTTTACCATTAACAGACTTTTAATATATAGGAATAATATGGGTGAACATTTAAAGGGAATATTTCACAATGCTCTCAGGAAACAGAGGGTCACCTTATGTTAAGAAAAGTTCATTATAAACACAGTTCTATGAATTTCCAGTTGGGCCATTAACTTTTTTTTTTTTTTTAAATCATGGAGTTAACTTGTCATCTATAAGAAAGTGATTGACTTGCAATAGCTTTTCTAATTGGAGATGTATGATCCTTAGCAAATAAATGAAGAATGAGTCCAGGATTGGAATATACCTGTATTCCCTAGTACAAATTTACCACTAAATAGGAGGCAAAACTTGAATTCGCCAACAAGCGTGAAGCCTACTGAATTTGAAACTACAAAAAAAGGGAGTGCTTTGAGGCAAACATTAAGAGAAAGTGAGAGATTTCCCCTTAGAATAGAAAGCATCCCCTGGACCAGGAAGAGGAGGAGAGATACAGAACAGTAACGAGAGTAGAGAGGCCCGGAAACTCCTGTGAAAGGGGTTCAGCAGACTGGACAGTTAGTACGACTTCAGGAAGGGGGATCGTTGAAATAAGCACCTCAGTAGCCTCACAGAGATGCCCAGGCAGTGCCCTGCAGGAAGACCCACTGGTCCAGGTAGCCTTATGGACAGGATCCGGGATAGGCCAAGTGCAAACTGTGTGACTGCCAGCCATCACCTTCCCTACATCCCTACTCACATGTCTTCAAAATACCCTGGCCCTATGTAAATTTCCTGGGACTTAACCAACTTTGTATAAGAGGACTGGGCACCCCCTATCTCAATAGTGAAATTAAATTTTGGGGATCCCTGGGTGGTTCAGCGGTTTAGCACCTGTTCTTGGCCCAGGGCGTGATCCTGGAGTCCTGGGATGGAGTCCCACATCGGGCTCCCTGAATGGAGCCTGCTTCTCCCTCTGCCTGTGCCTTTGCCAATCTCTCTCTCTTTCTCTCTCTCTCTCTCTCTTTCTTCATGAATGAATAAATAAATAAAATCTTTAAAAAAAAGAAATTAAATTTTCTGCTAACTCAACAGAATCAAGGGATAGGGCTCGAAAGAGAGAGGAGGTTGGCTTATAGAAATATGAGATAAAATATATTCCTTGCACCATGGATTTCTGGACTATGATTTCTACATATTTTAAATTCTATCCTTAATTCATATCCATTCAAATTGTCTCCAAATCTCTAGCTCTCGACTGCCCTGTGGCTTGTCTCTTTCCTGCTGTCCTTTTTGGAGCTCACTAGCAGAGGCTATGGCACCTGAAAATTATTGCTATGTAATCTGGATTCTTAATAGAAATTCCAGGAAGCCCAGGTCTGGGCAGCATATGTGAATTGAAGGGAAATAAATATTCTCTTTTTGGGGTCAAGAAAAGTCATGAGTAATTTAATGTTGGTATCCTCCCTTGTCTCTTGTCCTCTTTGGAACCAGTGACAGTTATTAGGGATGGGTCTCCATCCTTGCCTTAGTACCTCTATGAAAATGTGCAATTTTCTATTTTCTTTTCTCTAGCTGTACAGTTATTGAATGGACAGCTCTTTTCCTGATTTCCCTCTTAGACCTTAATTGATCCATATAGCCAAAATAATAGATTGAACAAATATTTAGTGATTCCAGTGTGTAAGGTACTGCTCATAGCCTTGCCCTAGAAGTGATGGATAAAATCACACAAATATTGAATAGGGGGGAATGGGGCTGAATAAGGAGGGAAGGTGAATGATCTGTATGGTCTGAGTTCAGAAATAACTCTCATCAAAGCCACCACTAGAAAATTTGGGGGTGTCAAGAGGCTAGGTATCAACTCTGTGTGGGTAAGAGCCCACACAGAGTTAAATTTTCTAAAGCTGAAAATTTGGATTCTGATTGATGTATGAAATTATTCAATCACTTGCCATGGTTTCACTTTATTACACCAATCTTCCCCCAGAACTGCCTATTAGAAACAATACAAAACAAAATAAAATTGCTAAGATTTTCTTTATTAAGGAAGGGCCTACATTTGGGAATCCAGTACTTAACTTTGTATTTTGCTTGGGTTCTGTAGAAGCAGAGCCTGAGACAGGAATTTGGGTGGACATTGTTTTTTTGTTTTGTTTTGTTTTGTTTTAAGGGTTTTGTTTATTTATTCATGAGAGATAGAGAGAGGCAGAGACACAGGCAGAGGGAGAAGCAGGCTCCATGCAGGGAGCCCTACGTGGGACTCGATCCCACGTCTCCAGGATCACGCCCTGGGCTGAAGGCGGTGCTAGGCCACTGAGCCACCTGGGCCTCCCTGGGTGGACATTGTTTATCGAGAGAATGCTCTTAGGAGAAAGGAAGAGAGGAAGTAGAATATGATGAGGAAAGGATCTCAGTAAGGATGTGGTTCTCGGCGTGATCCCACAGGGAGTTCTGAACCATGTATTGTGTCATAGATTTGGTCTCTCACAGTGAGGTAAGAAGCTGATCTTTTGTACTTCCAGGAGAATCAGTCATCAGGTAGAGGCTGCTCATTCCATCTCCTATGAGTGTATGTGTGTGTGATTTCCTAGGCATAGTGGCTCTCTTTAAGTCAAAGGCTATTTTCCAACCCTCATGGCAGCTCACACCCACCCAATGAAGGGGGTTTGGGCAGACTCTGAACAGCATTCATGGATTTGGGATTCTCCATTTTAATATCTTTAATAATTAAAAAAAACCCTTTCTAAATATAAAATGTTTAATTTAACATTAAACAAATATCATTTCAACATGTTTAATAATTTTAACATCTTTCCTACTTAATATATGAAATATGAATTTCATATTCTGATGCTTTCTTAGAGTTAACTTGTTTTCTTAGAGTTAACTTTTCAATGAATTTCTGTTGATAAGTGATTGGATTCTATAGTGTTCTTAAGCAATATAAATATTAGGTAATCCTAATGTTGAGTTACTTTATAGCAAGGGATGAGAGAAATAACTTACATGTCTACATTTGAGGGATTCCTTCTCCATCCCTATTCACCCAGAAAATATTAATAGAATACGTGCTTTCAAAGAGTGAAATTGGTTTTGTTTTACCCAAACTTTTCCAGGTAATGAAGTGATAATCTTAATAAACAAAGTGATATGAAGAATAAATAAGGAAAAGTAGAGAGCAGTGGCAGTATTTTAAGTCCATTAAGGGGCTGCCTTTCTCATTTGGAGGTCAGTAATAAGATTTATAAATGGCTTGGTAGCCTCAAATTGCTTACAAAGGTCATCACAGAGTATTAGCCAATAAGTGTAAAGAATATGCATCTTGGTGAAATGAGTAGTTGTTTTTTTATTTCTTATAAGACCACCCAAATGGATTTCAATCTTCAGCATTAAGAAAGACGAGGAAAATGTCCTGATTATAAGAGATCACAAATCACTATGAATTCCTGACTTGGTTCTTCTCTATTCACTTTAATGAGCCATTCAGACTTACACAGGAAAGCACAAAACTCTTCGGTTTGAAATGTATTATTTTCCCCTACCAACAATGACCAGGTAAGAGTCTTTGTACATCAGATGCTGTTACTAAGGATTTGAACAATTAGCAGATTTGAAGAAGGATACATTCTATGCTGTGAGGGTTAATGCTTCCTCACTGGCTGACTAGGAACAATTTGAAGAGTTTGAAACTTGTTATTTTCACATTGGTACTGTACATATGTCTCCAGAGTGTGGGAGCTTCATAAACAACACATTTTGATCTGAGCAGATGTACTGTATCTCTAGAGGTTAGGAAGTTCATTATTACAGACAGCCCACCTATCATCCATTTGGTTAGACTCCATTAGGTATATTAAAATACAATGTGAAATGTCTGAATGAAAAGTTTATTTGGTGATCAACAGAGTATTCACATCTCTTCCAGACAAGGAAAACTTTAGTCTCAATAGCAGTATCCACATTCAAGTGATATATATTTGTAATATTGACTACAGTGTGGGTACTACTGACAGCTTGTACTGTTCCTAAAATAAATGTCTTCTTGCAACACTTAATAGACATGATCTTAGCCATTTTTATATTCCAGGGAGGGACTAATGTTATTGTTCTTATAGGGTAGAAAGGAAATATGGAAGCAGACAAGGGGGATACATGATATTCTTATGTGCTTTTGATTCGTGTTTCACCTTTGTGGTCAGTCTGCTCTAGCAGAAGTGATTCTGTTCTTCCAGGAAAAAAAAAAGTCTGCTTTAGGATTAGCCAAACAGCAAATGGCATCCCTTAAAGCAAAGGGCTTAAAGAGGAAATTATGAAATATATTACATTTCTTTCAAATGAAATATATCTCCTAAGATGGCGATCAATTTTTAGTTGAGAGGTAGTGAATGGAGGTTAAATCATGAATTCACACTTTCCCTTGTGATCATCAAATCAGCGCTCTTAAATTATCTACTTTAAAGGCTCAAAGTCACTTGTTGTTTTATGCTTCTCCCATGTCCCTGGTGCTAGCATATTAATGGTCTTTGCCATTTGTAGAGTAGCAAGCTGCCAAATCAATAAGCGTGCTTAGCTGCTTGCCATTAAAATTGATCTGTACTATCCTTCCGATTGACGTCATATCCAGCTGTAAATATCATCAAGTAAGCTGTCAACTCATTTTCATTATGAATGTTTTTCATTTCAAAAGATGGACTTCAGTTGGACAGCATGTTAGGATTTTTCTTCATTATTTCTGACATTTCCCCAATAGCATCAAGTGCATCTTTAAAGGGATATCAGGATTGGCCAAGAACTTTTAAAAAGGAGGAGGAACTAACAACAGCAACAACCACCACAACCAAACAAAAAAGACAACTACAGGCAAACATCTTTGCAATCTAGAATGTCAGAAATCTCTGAGATCAAAAGTAGCAATGCTTGGATATTCTTTATCACATGTGAACAAGGCCCAGAAGGCCTTTATGAGCATCTGGGTTTGAGTAAAGAAAATTACAGTGTTATATTCTTGGAAAGACACATCTTGAACAGAGCTTACCATTGGAATTTCAAAGGTATATTTGTTTATGTTGACCAAAAACTCTTCCTGAGAAAAATTCTGGTTATTGTCTGTAAACCATCTTGAGAATTAGTGTCATATGGTGGTGAAGGTAACCACCTGAAAAAAAAAAAAAAAAAAAGAAAAGGTACCCACCTGGATGTCCATCAGTGGAACATCCTGGAAAGGTCACAATTTTTCTAAAAGAATGTTAAACTTGCCATGTGAGTTTGGCTTCTAAAGAATATTCTTCTGTCCTCATCTAGCAATATGGAATACAGGTCCTTAAGTTTCGTCTCCCATCCAGTTCCCACTAAAAGTATGAGAACAGAAGTGATGTTTCTTGTAGATCCTTTAAAGCTCATCTAGTCCTGTAAAAATTCTAAATTGGTATAAATATAGCAAAATATATATGTGTATACACATATACATAGCTTATAAATAAACAAACATGCACATAAATGTATTAGGGGTGATAAGATGCACACGGAAAATTAGAGAGCATTTTTGGATTATCAAATAGTCTGATATTACCATATTTGGACTACATTTTCACAGAATTATTACTCAATTCTTTTTTTACATCAGGACTCAATTTTTTAGTTAAGAGTTGTTAAGAAACATTTAGTTAAGAGTTGTTAAGAAACATTTCTATAAAATTGATAACTACATTTGTTACAAAAATAACTACAGTTACAATCTGTATCACTCCATATATCCTATATGAGGACTGGACTAAGAAATATCTTTTAGAGTTTAATGCTAAGCAAACTTTATTTCTTTAATGAGAATCTAGAATCTTCTTCTTTGTTGATAATGAGATTGTTCAACTGCTATTTCCCTTTAGTGTTGGCTGCCAGGAAGCTCAGAATTAAATTTGAAGTCCACCATAAAAATTTATTAAACAGATATGAAAGCATATATAGGTTCTATATAAATGCATTCTTGATTTTATGCTTCTATCATTGTTATAACTTTACATAATCTCCTTCTAAGCTATCTCAAATTCTTTGTGAAATGAGACAGGATGAAGTAAATTTTAACAAATGGAAGATTATTTATCAGGGTGTCAGTTTATGCTGTCTTAAAAATGTGTCAACTTCCAGTAAAAGTGAAAAACATGAATTATTTACTTTAAGAAAGTCTACATTTTTTTGACAGAATGAACAGAATTTATAGTACTAATAAGACCTAGACTGTGAATGCCTACTTGGTAATAGATGCAAGAATATCTACTGGATCGGCTAATCTTTCTAACCACCTTGCAAATAGAGACAATGTGTCTCCATTTTTCTGAGGGTCATTGAGTTTGAGTGACTTATTTATATTAAGGTCACCTACCTGATAGGTGATAGATACACTACTCAAATTCCTCACATGAAATAGGAGAATAAATTCTGTAGAGTACCGGTTGCAGAATCTAGTCTATTTTAAATTACAGGAATGATAAGTTCCATGTTTTGTCAATGTTTGTTTTCTTAGGTGCCTGCCTGGCAAAGAGTAAATGCTAAAGGGTATTTGATGCATAACTAAAAGATCAAATGAGTAAATAAATTATGAGTAATATAACCAATAGCAGAGATCATATGATATATAATATAATGAATAATATAATTTTATAATGTATATATGTCAATTATATAATATTTAAGTTCATATTAACATTTGTATTATGCATTTTAAATGATAAGCACTCATTACTTCACAGTCATTTCATAGGTGATTTTACACAAATTGTTTCACTGAATTTCACAGAAGGTCTGTGAGGCAGTTATCTAGGAAACCAGCCTCAGAAATCATGAAGCAACTAGCTGAGGATAGTGAGTGATGAATTTGGGATTTGAATTCTTGCCTAACTCTAGAGCTCATGATCATGTGAAACTTTGCTGATAAGTGAGCTTTATTTAATTGATATTTTATTTAATTCTAATGAGTGAGAATTATAATTAAAATTCTAATTTTAGAATCTTATGAATCTATTCCATTCACTCACAACTACATATCAACTTATTTGATCATTCCTTCCTGGAGACACTTTCTGCATTTGGCTTCCAGGACCCCACACTCTGTCAGGTTTCTCCCTACCTCATTTGTCAATCTATCAATCTTTTTTGTCTATTCCTCCTCTTTTCTTCAAGGACTAGAATGCTGGTGTGATCCAGTGTTTAGTCCTTGGTCCCCTTCAATTCTCTGTCAATACTCATTCTCTTAGTGATATCCAGTATCATGTGATTAAATACTACTTTTATGCCCAGCCTCCCAAGTTTGTACATCTAGTCCAGGCCTCTTTCCTCCATATTCCTAAATTCAACTGTTTACTTTACATTTTTTCTTGGATATCTACTATTCATCTCAAATTCAACACGCCCAAATCTGAACATCATAAACTTAATCCCCATCTCGGTTAAAGGCAACACTATTCTTGCAAATGCTTAGGCCATACACCATAGTGTCATCCTGGACATACCCCCTTCTCATTTCATATCCCACATCTATCACATTAGCAAATCCTATTGGTGTTACTGTTTTAATATATTTAGAATTTGATTATTGTCTTTAGAGCCACCACTCTGATTTGACCCTTCATCATTTTTCTTCTGGATTATCACAATCTCTGTTTAACTCGTCTGTCTGCTTCTTCCCTTGTCTCCTGACCATCATGAGAGCAAGCACAGTGATAATCACATCAGTTCTAGCCTTTCTCCCAGTCTTCCATACCCTGATCTACCTTTTCTTTTTCACCAACTTATTTCTAATATAAAACATTACTTATTATGCTTCTTTTGTTTTGTTTTGCTTTCTGTGTCAATCTGCCAGGATATAAACTTCTCAAGGACAGAAGTATTTATTTATCAATATATCCTAGTCTCCTAAACAGTGCACGAGTTATAGCATATGCACAGTAGTTATTAAATTAACAAACTAATTCTTTTTTTTAAAGATTTTATTTATTTATTCATGAGAGAGAGAGAGTGAGAGAGAGAGAGAGTAGAGAGAGAGGCAGAGACACAAGCAGAGGGAGAAGCAGGCTCCATGCACCGGGAGCCTGGCGTGGGACTCGATCCCAGGACTCCAGGATCACACCCTGGGCTGAAGGCAGCGCCAAACCGCTGAGCCACCAGGGCTGCCCAACAAACTAATTCTTATTTGAGAAATTACAGTACCCTTTCACAGTTTCTACAGGTTCACTGTCAACTATTCTAGGACAAAATACAGCTGACTCTTGTGATTACAGGCAGTTATTGTAGGCAGATCCATATCTTACCATACCTTTAAGGTTCAGTCAGACAAGTCTATGGTGTAATGCAGTCTGTTCATTTGACTAAAGTAGCCTCTAAACCTGTTAAAGGCATATAGGCGTTTCCTTTCCTTACCACTTGCCCTTTGCCACTCTGCTCATTGCTTATATAACAAAGATCTAGTAAAGCGTAGCACTGCTTATTACAGTTGGTTTCTGCTTATATTTTAGCAGAGATAACATCCTATTTGCAGGCAGGTACAGCCATGGTGAACAGGATTTCTCGTACTGGCATTCATTTTTAATTCCCTATCACTGGAAAGGCATAGTTTAAAAGTGAAAACTACTAAACTACTTAGAAGAGGGTTTTTGTTTTGTTTTGTTTTGTTTTAATCCAAGTTCCATACACATCTGACTTTAATTTTCATTTTGGCGTATTTTATCTCAATTCTAACTAATAGGTTAGAATTGACACACAATCCTTCATTGGTCATTAGGAAACCTTCTGATTTGTGAGTGTGCATGTGTGTATGTGCAGGCACAGAAATATTAAACACATTTTTAAATAAAACTATGACCCTATATTGCAAATATTTTCATTTTAATATATTATTCTTAGCTTTTTCCCACCTATATGTATATTTTGTATAGTTGAATTTGTAAAGTTTACTTACGTTTAATGTTTCTTCTCCAAATACCAACCTCACTTATTAGTCATCCATCTATGTTGATCAGTTCTGAAGCACCGAGTTTCATAAACACTGGAATCTAGTAACTAGAGGTAAACTCATAAAAAAGGGGTATGACTCTCTCCTTATAATAGGCTTTGCCTTCAATTTAGTGTATTCATTTCCTTTTAAGCATTTGAGTGAGTTTCCTCTTTAGCTATGAACCGAAAATGAAGTGATTAAATCTGTGATGAGTGTTATTAAGTACCCCATACTGCAAATCATTTCTCTGGGTCTATAACAGAGAATGAAAAAAAATCTTAGTAAGTTTAGAATTTCATATATCATTTTTAAGGAAAATGTTTGAACTTAATTTATTGCTTTATTGTCATTGTTTTGCTTTCTTAAAAACAACAGATCCTCTCTTTTAATGAGTTGCTTAATTTTTTTCAGTCTTGATAAACAATTTAAACTGTCTTGGGTTTTCAATCTGTTTTGAGTTTAACTCCCCTCCCCAAGTTCTGTATTCATTTTTCTAGTTTGATTTGATTTGCTCTCAATTAATTAATTTACAATTAATTAATTAATCCTCCCTCGATGACTGCCTTAGTGGCATCACAACTCATATTAATGGTGGCATGCCTGTTCTAATTAAAATCAATATATAGTTCCTAATGACATAGTCTTATCTACTAGAAATACTGAAACACTAGATGGAATAGATTCTGTTTTTAGACCAGAATCCATATGACCTAATAGCATTTTGATAGTATAATTGCAATAAAAAAACTTACTTTGTATCTTAAAATACAATATGACTAAGATCATTTGTATGTTGGTCACTATATGCCCTAGTAATTAACACATTGTCTAGAAATTAGAATGACATTGCCTTTTCAATCAGATAAATCATTCCTCCTCCATACATATTATCCACTTAGGATTTTAGGGATATGTAATGCATTCATTTAAATGTCACCTAATTTGCTAAGCTTTGCCATGGTATAAATTCTAAATTTATTGCAATTATTGCTAAAGTTGTAGAGTAAGGGTTTCATCTTAAAAGACTTTTTAGTTTCAATTGTGAATCTGACACTGATCTAAAATAACATATTAGGAGGAGACAACATTACTTCTGTATCCGCCCTTACTGGAGCAGCACTGATAAAATTTTATAGTGGGCTGGCATAGGGATTAAGTTATAGCCCCCTCCCAATTAAAGAACAGCCAGTTTATTATACTATGTATGGCAGAGAAAGCAGAGAGAGCTCATTTGATATTAGTTTAAATTTGGCATAGAATTTTATATAGTGTGGGCTTTGTCTAATGATCATGGATATAATTTTAAAAGATGTTTCAGATCATATGAGTTAAACTGAAGGGAAGCTCTGCCTTCTTGAGATGACCACAAAGTCTAAAATGGGCTCACAATAGCCCAACTTTCTAAAAACATTTTACTCTGTGCTTGTTTCTCTGACCTATTTTCCTTGGTCAGCCTTATGAGTTTTCCTTTTTGTCTTTGATTATTTATGTATCATGTAAAAAATCAGCATCTTTAGACACTGTGATAGTCTATAGAAGGCCATGCAATCAAAATTAAAACTGCTTAATCTATACAAAGCTCTATGTAGAAATCTAAAGAACTTCCTGCTCTCAGGGATCTAATACATTCATTTTCTGCTCAATGTCTGCTTATTCCTCCCTTCTTACTAGTCAGAAATGGTCAATTTTAATCTTTTTTTAAATACTATCTCATTTCTCTCTCTCTCTCTCTCTCTCTCTCTCTCTCTCTCTGTCAGACATTTAGATTTAGATGTCTGACAGAGAGATTTCATTTTAATTTAGATTTCATTTTGATGATTCTTAGTTCATTCATATTAACTCTTGCCACAAAATCTTGCTCTCCAATTTCATAAAGTTTCTTTTTGTATTTAATCCTTTAGTTTATTCTCTTTAATGAACCATTGAGCAACATAACCCCAGTATCAAATGTAATTAAATCATATCTTATATGAAAAAGTGAAAGCTTACTCCAGTACAAATGCAAAACAAACAGACACTATTTCTGTAGTGCATCTATACACAATTCAAATTATTTATCCCTTGAGAATCACTGGTCATATAATATAGAGAAAAGCACCTTTCAAGGGAATAACCTAGCACAGTGTTTCTCCTTATCAATGCCAGTATTAATCTTTGTTGAAACCTAGATGGAAGGTAATTCTGCTAGTAAATCTGGCGACCGAGGTAGTTTGTGCATTCAGTGACATGTACTAAAATAGCAAATCAACTTTTTAGGTTTAGAAGACTCTTGGGCTTTCTGTTTTTAATCAGGCTATTGATTCTTGCCCAATTGCTACTACCAAACACAGACACACAACTCTGGCATATACTATTCATTAACAAAACCAGCCACTAACATTGGCTTTTCACTTGTATACTTTGAAACATACTGTCTTGAGGTGGTAAGAATGATCACTGAGATCACTGATCTGATACTATTCTTCATTATAAAAACAATATCTATAAAACAATGTGACCATTCCTTTCTCCTTTCCACTGATTTTACCTAGTCCCATAGATGATTACATTTTACATTTTAAAGACTTAAAAAATAGAAGGACAGAATAAATAATTTTAGAAATACAAAATTGTTTTATTGTACTGAGTTGTAAATGAGGTGTCTTTTCATCCTGTTTCAGTTCCTCCCCCCAAAGGCAAGTGAATGTGGCTCTTGGTTTCTTATGTGGCCTTCCATGTGCATTACATAGTCTTATACACCTCTATCTCTACTTATTGATCTATCTAGTGTTCTTTTAAAAATACAAATAGCGATAGATTATATACATTATTACTGAGTGAATTTTATACACAGAAACAGTATCCATTGAACGATTCCCACTAATTTATGGAGATACTCCCCCTTGAGGAGGTGGAACATAATTCTTTACTTCTTAAATGTTAAGGTGCTCATATGGACTCTGTTCTACAAAGTAAAGTATAGAAAAGGAGGAAAAGAATAATTTACAGTGGAAAAAAACAACAAACATAGCTTTAGCAAGGTGGCCAAGGTTAAGCATAAGCCGTGTTGATAAGTCATCAGTAATCAGTGGTCACTTTGATAGCATATATCCTTGATATCATGTGATGAGAATGGCAACTTACCTCTGTGGAATTTCTTCCTAAATCCCCTAATTCTTGTGTGGCCATGAGAAGGAAATCAGACAAACCTAAATTAAAGGATATTGTACAAGGATACTTGGCCCATACCCTCAAACCTGTCATGGTCATCAGAAATAAGAGAAGTCTGAGAAACTTTCATAGTCTAGAGGAGCCTAAGAAGATTTTATAACTAAATATAAGGTAGTATCCTGGATAGGATTCTAGAACCAAAAGAAGACATTAGGCAAAAACTAAGGAAATATAAATAAAGTATGAATCCCAGTTATTACTGAAGTATCACTATTGGTATTAGTTGTGATGAATGTATCGTAGAAATTGGGTATGAGGTATATGGGAACTCTCTAACATTCTTGAAATCTTCTGTAGTTCTAAAATTATTCTGAAAGGTTCATTAAATATTTTAAGATGAATCCTTTGTGCATATCTGGATTTATATTGTTTACCATCATAACCTACCAGGTATAATAATTTACATATTTCAGATAATGCTTAGTTTTCAGAAATAAACTATAGTTTTGAAGAGAATGTATGGAATGTTTAGAATTACTCTGTAGACTTATTCTCTTAATCATCTTCAATTAGATGTGGTATATGATTAAAGACATGCGAGTAAGACTGCTTCACTTACAACACAAGTATTAGCAAATAAAATGTGAACAATTTTCACAGCCAAGGCTATCCTATATTCTTATTGGTGTTTAACATCTTCATTAGTGATGAATTAAATGTCATGCAGCTCTTTTATGGTGTATATAACTCACTTTGGTGGTTAAGCCTAAGGTTAAAGTCACAAAGGAAAAAATAACATACGTATTTGGAAGAGATTGGCTGGATTTAAGCATAGCTATAGAATTAACTGTATGTTACTGAACATATAAGTTCCCCCCAAATCAACAATACACAGTAGTTTACAATGCAAGTCTGGGATGTGTCACTGTTGGAATAAGGCCACCTAACAGATGTCCAGGATAAAGCTAAGCAGAGTCCTGAATGGAAGCACAGAGCTTATCAGGCTGATCAGACAGGGACAGAGATAACCCTGGAAACCAGACCTGCTCAGAAAACCAGCTGCAGAAATGGGAGGATTATAGAGGCAGGTGGAAAATGGCATCCACAGAGAGAAAAAGGATCAGAGTTGGGAAGGTTCAACAAGAAATAACTTGGGAATTAAGTGATCAGAAGAGGCCGTACAACCAATAGGAATGACATCTGGTTCATTTGTCACAGGCACCTATTTTGATATCTTTATGCCTTTATAAATGCTGTTCCTCTCCCTGGAATACTCTTCTTTTCCCTTTTCATTACCACCCTTTCCTTCTTTACAATACAGTTTCCATATTATCTTTCTGGTGGTGAGGGAAGGTCCCTAAGTCTCCAGGTCAAGTTAGGTGTCCCTCCCATGTATCACTCCATGGTCCTCTGAACTTTATATTAGAGACAGATCTGTTGCTCTGAAGTTTGTCTATGTATCTCCTGCAGTCATTGGTGAATTCTGTCCTGGCATGGACTCTACCTTTATTTTTGTTGTTTGAATCTCTGTACACTCCATGCCTAGTGCAATGTGCAATCATAGTAAATACTCTCTGTGCCTGCAGAATAGAAGGGTTGGCAAAAATGAGGCCGGGCACCCATACTGAGGCCCCTCAGGTATTTGACAGGTTATCAACAGCAAAGAACCTAGACTCTCATATTTTGTGATTCAGTGCAGCATCATGATCCATGAGGCAGTCCTCAATTAATGCCTTGCATTATTCAGATCCTAACACGTGACTGACAAGAAATCTACAAACACACAACCAGAAGGAGATCTTAGGAAACTGAAAGGAGCTAGTGACACAAAGATGAGAAGAATTTGTAGGGAAATAAAACTTCAGACGAAAGGATAAAGGAATTGGTACTTTGTTGTCTTTAAGGGCTCAGAAGAGAAGTCAATTTAATAAAAATCTTCAAGGCTAGACAAGGAATTTCCATGTGAACTGAAGATAGAAGAAAAGAAAATGAACTAAAACTTGAGTACAAGGAGAAATTACCCATCAGTTACAACTGTTTATCATTAAGATACATTTAGGGAAGTAGTCACACAGCTATATTCTGGATAGATTTTTATCTATGGGAGTTAGTTTATGCTTAATCCTGTATAAAGTTGAGTCTGGGGGCTAAATGACTGTAAATGCTTTCTCTAGTCCTAAGATTCAGTGATTCCAGTGGTAAGAGTACATTTCTACTTATAACATTCATCCTGGAGATATGTGATTCTCTAAGTAAACTTTACGATAAAGCATTACAGTTTGGATCTTCCCAAATGATCTCTAAGTTGTTCTACACACTTGAGCCTCTGATGGTCATGAATCACTGCTAATCTCTTAGAAACATATTTCTCCAGATAACATCAGTTTCTCTCAGAATACAGAGAAGAAAGAAGGACTGCATTTCTTTTATGCTTCTGCTGAGAATAATTGTAGACCTTTACTTGAGACAGAAGAAGTTAAAATCACTTGGGGTTGGTATCTGGTTCATAAACAGGCAGGCAGTTCTTTGTATATAAACCCAGCTGTCCCAAAGCAGCATCTGGCCTGTTCCTTGTGGTAATTGTGTGCTCAGACAAAACTCTCCTTATATTTTTTCCGTAGTCGCATTTGCCAGTCACACCAAATCGAAGAAAATCTACCTTCTTTGTCAGCTTGGTAACTCATTATTTGGTGATAGCCTACAACAATCTCTGAAAATGTGATACATAATAGTGTTAATACTATGAGAATATTTATTCCAGGTGATGTTTAACTAGTTATGAAGACACTTGGAGTTTTCCAACAGTGGGATAAATTCTGTTGTTATGCCATTTCAAGGACTGTGAAATCTGTACTAAGCAACTGCAGAAGTGACAGTTCCCTTCTCTCATCCCTTTTATTTTTCTGTATTTAGATCTCTGAAAGAACAACCAATCCCGATGACCTAGAAACAAAGGGCTAGGTGAGCACATTCCACTTTTCTTTTGACCTTGTAGCTCTGATATGCAAGTAGCAAAATTTTACTTGAAAAATAAACCTTCACCACGATGACCACTCCACCCCCTGCCGCCTTCCTAAGGGGTAGAAGCCCAAGGCAAATATAATCAACTATTCCAGGAAAATTTAAAATATGTATGCAGCCATAGGGAATTCTAGTATTTGAGTGGAAATACACAGTTCCAACTGCAAGCTGCTGTTAGGGTTACAGTGCTATGACCACTTAGGCTGAAAGTGAAAGAGGCATTAATTAAGTAATAACGATCAAGGTATGGGGCATTTCCTGGGGATTAATGACCAGCTGGGGGAGTTGAGAGCCCACAGTGCAGCCAAGGGCCATTAACCCCAGCTGGTCATCAATTCCTGGGCCCTGTGTTATAGTCATTATTGCTATCATAAGCCAAAAATGAAAAGCAAATGGGTCTATGGATTACTTTTATGGATGATGCAGTTTCAATTGGTATCTACAGGGCATTCCTGGAGAATGAATACTCTGTCCACGAGCCAATCAGGTGCTTCAACATTCCATTCTACTTAGGATGCTGCCTGGGAGGAAAGCAGGGTGAATGAGATAGGCAGCCAACGGTTGAAAAGTTTCAGGTCTCTCTTGACACTTGAGAGCTATTGAAACCATAAAGACCACATGGAGGAAGATGCGGTGAAAGAAAAGTGCTATATAGGTAGTTGTGTGTTTTCTTGTGGGTGTCCCAGTTTAGTGCCTTTATTGTGAAGTGGAGAAAAATCATCGAATGGTAATGAGACTCCTAGAAGACAGAAAATGCCAATTTGCAGACAGAGAACAGAGAGATAAAAGGACTATATACTCTATTGGAAAAAAACCCTCACATACGTTAAAAATAAAGAATACGAGAGACTGTCAGCCTACAGTGATCAGGTTGGACAGATAGAAATTAGTTATATTTGGTTTAAGAAGCTGCTGCTGCAGCCTTGGTCAATTTTAAAAAGCACATTAGAAGATATCTCAAACTGACTTTCCAATTACCATGGATGGCAGCAAAGTGCGTTGAAACAAAACTCATTTTAAATGGGCAAATGCATTTGATGCTGACTGACAATATTTTTAAAATGTATACATTTAGTCAATGGTCAAGCTATTTTGAAGGTGATTCTGAGCAGGGTTGACCTCTGCTAAAGGAGAACAATATTAATGAAAGCCCTTCACCATCAGATTAATAATCTCAAATAAGAGGATGCAGTGGGACAGTGTGTGCCCACACATGTGTGCGTGTCTGTTGGGGGATGCTGAGGAACAGAAATGTTGAGTGGAAAAACAATTTTGTACCAGAATTTTAATTTAATTGTAAAGTCATTTTCCAAAAACCAATACCAAATCCACCTTTTCCTAGTAGTTGAGAGTGATTGGAGAGATGAGTTTTCTAAGTGAGACATGTAAGAAATGAAGAAATGGGGTTTCCAGCAATTATTTTCTACTATGAGCAAATCCTTAAAAATCATACCTTTTCCATGGAGAACTGCTTGTGAAACAAAGTAAAGTATATCCTGTATTCATATAACATACTTACCCTCCTCCTACTCGGTCAGAAGCAAGCATTGAAGGTAGGCTGAAGGAAGATTAATGAAAGCTCAATGACAAACTAATAAATAGAATCTGACTGTTTCTATGGCTTCATGGTAAATAATAAAAGCCTACATTATTAGATATAAATAAAATACAAGTGGCATCCCTGTATTTTTAGGTTGTGTTCTTATCATTGCCATTTTCTATCTGTGAGGGCATTTTAAGGAAGAAAATTCATTTTTCAGATGAACATCATTTTAAACTCAGAGCATAGAGGAAAGCCTGGGTTCAGTCAGGTTTCTTTGACTCACAACTATGTGGAGAAGACTCAGTCTAATAATGACAATCCTTGAATGTTTGACATTTTCTTCAACTCATCTAATAATCTTCTCCACATGTTCCTGGATCATTAAAGATGGATAAGAGAAATTCATAAACCGGTTCGTATCATCTACCTACTCATAATAGATGTGAGCAAAATAAATCATGTTAATTGTTTTTAACCTTTCAACTCTGCTCCCCTGCAAAATGGTATCTGCTTCAGGGATTCAGATATCCATACAAGGGGATGACCTCCCAATCTAGGTGTTCAGCAATGATCTCTCACCCAAGTTTCAGTTGTGAATTTACGACAGGCTTCGAGCCTTTGTATCCTATGGTCCTACTGACTCCTGATATTCAGTAGGTATCAATCCAGAATCAGTGCATTTCCCCTAACCTCTCTCTCTTTCCAAAATCTCGCTAATTCTGGAACTACAATTTTCCCATTCACCCAGGCTAAAGACTTGAAGTTATCATTGATCCTGACTGTCCATCCTCCTGCATCACCAGGATATTGTCACTAAATCCTAGCATTCTTTCATGTGCAAACTATGGCACACTTGTCCTTAGATTCCTTCCTTTCCTCCATTGTCAGGTGAATGGATGGTATAAACATGAAGGCACCTTTCTCCTAGCTGGGCTGTCCTGTTTAACATTTTAATCAAAGACTTGGACAAAATACATAAGTCACTATCAAATAGGCAGAAGGCAAGAATCTGATAGGAATAGTGAATATTATGATTGGTGAATCAGAATGGACAAGATAGAGTGTCACTCCTTTCCTTTAAAAGTTCTTGAAGGTTTCCCATTGCCTTCAGCAGGGAGCCCATGTTTCTCAGCCTTGACTGTCAGCCTTTAGTTCTTCCCATTACTTTCCATGTACCCTATGCTCTAGCCTGCCTAGTCTTTCATGTGTCCTGCCTTTTCACACCTTGATAAATTTTTTCAAGGGCCTCATAAACCAAAAATAATCTTGTACTGCAGATCTTCCTGCTCCTGAAAAAGCTACTTATTCCTTTTTTCTTTTCACTAAAAGTTCAAAGTTTTAATCCAAATTTGGACAAGTGCTGGGAAAAGCCACTCCTATTTATACAATCCAATAATACAATCCAATAATCGTTCTCCTTGGTATTTACCCAAACGAGTTGGAAACTTATGTCTACACAAAAACCTACACTTGGATGTTTATAGCATCTTTATAATTGCCAAAACTTGGAAGTGGCCAAGATGTTCTTCCATTGGGGAATGGGTTACTAAATTCTGATATATCCAGACAAAGGAATATTATTTAGTGCTAAGTATATGAGCTATCAAGCCATGACAAAAGATGCAGGAATCTTAAATGCATATTACCAAGTGAAAGAGCCAATCCAACTAAGCTACATACTGTGTGATTCCAACTTTGATTCTGGAAAAGGCAATACTACAAGGTCAGGAAAAATATTGGAGGATTCCAGGGTTCAGGAGGGGTGGGCAGGTGGAAGGGGTGAAGAGACAGAGCATAGAGGGTTTTTCTAGGACAATAAAAATACTCTGTGTGATACCCAAATGATGGATACATGTCATTATGCAATTTTCTAATTCTGTGGAATGTACAACACCAAGAATGAATGGTAAACTATCAACTTTGGATAATTATGATGTATCAATGTATCAATTGTAACAAATGTGCCCCTCTGGTGTGGGATATTGATAACAGGGGTAGAAAATTAGGAGGTATAGGGGAAATATCTGTATCTCCCCCTCAACTTTGCCGTGAACCTTAAACTGTGCTAAAAAATATAAACTCTTCATAAAATAAAATAAGCAAAAATCTCCTACCCATCTTTCAAGGCCTAGCTAAATGTCATATTGTCTCTATAGTTTTTCTTAATGCACATAACCCTCCTAATAAGATTAAACGCTTCCTTATCTTTATTACCATGGCATTTTCCATAAGTATGCGATTTTAGTGTTTATAATTTTGTGGTATCTTTATATTTACTACTTAGTGTACTGGCAGCCTGTGAACTCTTTGATGGCAGGGAACTTTATCTTATTTATTTCTAATTCTTAGCACCCAAAGAAACAAAAGGCACACAATGGGTACTCAAATGTTTGTTGCATTTTGTTCAATATAGTAAGGGGCCAGCCCTAACTAGGTGAAAATGAACTTGAAAAATATCCTGTATTGTGCTGTTCAAGTATAAGGACTTACCAGCAACATGAATAAAGATTATCTAGAGGTGTAGTCAGTATTAACCCCATTTTGAAGCAATATGATTTTAGGTGGCATCAGTAGGAATAAATAAAGTATGCAGAAAACTGGGAGTTATAATTCCATATTCTATTACACTGGTATGAAATCAACCATAATACCTATATTACCTAAAATACCTATAATATTGTATACTATAAAATGTTGGGAACCATACTTTAAAAAGAACCCAGATGGAACCAAATGTTTTTTCAAAGGAGAACAGCAAGGATGGTGAAAGGAATAAAAAGCATGTTCTAAGAGGACACTCAGAAGGAGACAAAAAAACACTGATTTCTGACATTCCAGTGAATGTCTACGGTATGAGTGGAACTGGCTAGACTGTAGGACCTTAGGGATGAAATTATCAAGGGCCAGGTGTGAGCTTCCAGGAGGAAGATTTGTTTCTGTGAAAGAATAGTTTCTGATCATCAAAGCAGAACCTGACAGCATGGCTCACCTCTGGAAGTGGTATCACTTGGCATAGGTTGGACACCTACTTTTTAGGAATAATATAAAAAGGGACAATTAGATATTCTCATCGATGCATTTTTTTTGTTCAATTAGCCTGTTCATTACCATAAAAAATTAGAGAAAGTTTACATATGTTTAGATGGAGCATGAACTCATTTGATCATTAGTTGCCACAGACTTAATCTATTTTATTATCATAATTATTTGCTGCACATATTTATGTTTTTACCTCCCTAGCTCTTGGAAGACATTAAGTTTTCAATCTCTGATTTGGAAAGTTTATTCTAGAGGTAAGATTTTAGGCTTCTCTTCCTCAACACAAATTTTCTTGTCTGTCTGCTCGTCCAGTGTCTTAATTGGTCTGTTGAAGTATTCCTTATTGTAACAGCCTCTTTTCCTCTACATCTATGCTTTTAAAGTGATATCATAGGCCTGCATTTTGCATTTTCTAAGAACTCACCCTTGTTTTGAGTCCCAAGAGTTTCAGAGATTATTGTCCAAGTCGACACCAATAAACAGAACTTTTATTTCACAATATAGAAGTAAATGACTTAAAAAATAAAACAAAAGAGAAAGACTGCATTGAGGGGCTTAGCATAGCCTGAGAGTAGATTAGTCTTTGTAACTAAAGTTCCATAGTGGGCATGGAGATGCACGGGGCAACTTGAATTCTGTTCAGTAAGGATTGCTCACAAGAGGAAGGACAGAGCAAAATTATGCATACCCAGTGATCCTATCCAAGTTAAACTGTAAGATAAGGAACTCTACCTGTGCAAGATCAGAGTGAAGCCCAGAAGTACACTTTTTCATCCCTTTGATGGGAAGGAAACATCAAGAATGGGAAAATGTCTGTCCCATTGACATCATTTTTTCTAATTATTTGGTATGTGTAGGTCTAATCTCCTCCAAAGATAAGATGTTTGAGAGCAGACACTTACCGTACTCTTTAACTCAAACTGCCAGCACTGAGAAAGACTGTAGTATAAATGCTAAATACCATCACACAATGTAAAACACAGAGAATTCTAGAGACTTGAGTTATAGTTCTAGCTCTGACACTGTGAGCTCTTAATGCCTCCAGGCCTCAGTTTCTCATCTGTGAGATGGGGGGATGGGAAGAAAATATGATTCAGGAGGGAGTCATAGGCCAAAGACCCATAAATATGGTTTAAATAGATTCCATGATTTGGTTAGAAGAATCTGTTCAGAAGTCAAAATGGAATAAAATATAGTTTTTCACTGATCTTGCAGAACTGAATTGCCATAATTGAATTTAATACGAGTGAAAGAGCTTGAATATCTACATCAGCATCTGAGAATAGCATAAATATCTTTTCTGCACAGTTAGTTTGCATTTGCAGGTACCCAGAGCAGCCTCCCCGGCTTCCTCTTCCTGGACAGGATTGCATACACCATAATTATCTTTTTCCATTTTATTTTGCCTTTAAAATATTAATGTTCTGATCTTGGCAAGGCATTCTTGAGGAGAAGGGTCTGGTAACCTAATTCACCCAAAGGTAAGAGGTTCATATCATGTGTTCTTTCATAACAGAATTTTAGGAAAGTGTTACACGCTAGGTGAGGAGCTATTTTTGGACATGGTGTCTTTTTCCAGCATCCCTCATACCATATTACATAGGCATCTGTTCAGTCTATGCACACCCCTTAAGCCAATTCAGCCTGTGTTTGAGAGAGATGATGATTGTGCACGTGCATGTGGTTGTGTGTCATGTACCATAAAGGCAGGCTGACAGGGAGGTCCATAGCTGGCTCTTGCACTTACAAGTGGATTATCCTGTGAAGTATCTTGAAGTGTATAAATCTGCTTGGATTCTCAAGAGATGGACTAGATAACTTAGTAGGGTTTTTTTTTTTTTTTTGTCTGTTTCTATTTCCTGAGATCTTTTCTACCAAAAAAAAAAAAAAAAAAAGAATTTTTTTTGGGGGGGTCTCACATGTTGGAACAATTATCCAAGAATATTTCATCCCTGAGAAAAATATAACCCCTGAGTTGCTGCCAAAGTCAGTGAGATCTATGGCAGCTTGCCTTCTGCACACAGACCTTGCACATTAACACTTTAAGGACTCAAGCAGAGAGCACGTTTCGCTGTCTTCTGCAGCTCACTTGTGAATGAAGGAGTCTGACTAGGACCTCAAGGAAGGTGCCCTATGGCACCTGAAGAAATTTTTATTACAAAATATGTGCTAAATGGGCTCATTCTATTTTTAGAGTTGCCAGTCATATGCTATAAACATCATTTCTTTTCGCATAACTGACAACTTGAATAAAATATTTAAAAGGCATCCTTCAAAGTTGAAGAATACGGTGACACAGATCACCACCTGATTTCCTCTACTTCCTGAACCCAAAGCTCAACTCCATTTCCCAGCCCTCCTTTGCAGTTAGGTGAGGCATGAACTGAGTTTCAGTCAACGGAACGTGATCTGAAATGACATACCCCACTTCTGGGCCTGGCCTGTAAAAGCTTCCCATTCATGACCCTTCATCTTCTTTTCCCTTTCTAGTTAGCTGGAATGGAGTCAGCCCCTAGAGTGACATCGGGAGCTACACGTTGAAAATGGCAGAGCCTGAGTCTCTGATACATCTCTTCAAGGAGATGTACCCAATGAGGAACTCCCACGAGGGCTCTTATGAGAGTGAGAAATAAGCTTTTTTTTCCTGTTAAGCCACTGAGATTTGTAGGTTTATCTGTTACAGTGGTTAACATTGCCTTGACCAATACAATTATGTTCACATTAATCTTCCTGAAGGTCATTTATATTGGACGGTTTTTGTAGAGAAACATGTTTTTTGTTGCTGTTGTTGTTTGATTGGGTGGGTGGGTGGTTTTTTGTTATGTTAAAATTATGTCTTACAGGAAACTACACTCTAACATTGTGATTTTTCCTTCTTCCATAACCGGCACATACTATCGCAACATTTTCTATTTCTGCCTAATATCATCTAAGTTTATACTGATGCCCATTTGCCTTCTTGTTTTATTCTTTCCTCCTTTGTTTCTTCTTTTTCTTTTTCAATGCTTTTGGCTCCCTTTTCTCATTTGGCACATTCATTCATTCAGCTCATATTTACTGTGTGCCTATTATGCGTCGGACATTTGCCAGGTACTGAGTTGACAGTGGTAAATGGAACGGATTTCGCTCTTCTCCCCTCATACAGAGTGTTTGGGACGACATGGGAGATTGTCTATGGATGGACAATAATTGTGGAGGGATGCAGAGAACTCTGCTTAGAGAGAGTTATCACAAAAAGTTCTGAGGGAATGGCATTTCAGCTGTGAGCAGAGGAAAGGGGAAAAGAGAACCATGGAAGGAGTAGGGGAGGAGTGTTATGACTTGTGCAAAGGCATTGAGGCAGAAACTATTTTGCACGCTCAAAGAATTGGAAGGAGGCCACTGTGACAGTGGCTCTGTGGATGATGGAGAGAATTGTGCAGAAAAGCTAAAATTAGAGGGGACAGGGACTTGCCCGTGGTTTCAAATGCAATGGAAAAGAGTCTAGCTTTCAGTGGAAGTGCACTGAGGAATTACTTAAGCATTTTAAGAGGGAAAGTCATACAATTAGCATTTTAAACATACTCCAGCTTTTGTTTAGAAAATAGATGATAGGGAACTCAGGGCTGGAAGAATAATAATCGAGGAGAGTTCCACGGTTGTCCAGGTGAAACATGATGTACTTTGGACTGCACAGGAGGCAGTGGATTAAGAGATACCAGTGTCTTTGCGGCACAATTTTAAATGCCCGTCTGATGACCAAGTTGAGATGCTGAACAGGCATTTAGATACGAGTCTGGAGATCAGAGGAAGGTTCCGTGGTTTAAACATAACTTTGGGTGTTGTGTTAGTGTACAGTATTTTAGTCACAAAGAATAAAGGACCCAAGTCCTCTACTTACAGTGTGCTTTTTGGATTGGAAAGTCCTTATGTGGGGGGAACAGGATACTAGGGTGCCAATCAAACATGGTGTTTATGAGAGCAACTTGCTCATCACCCCACAGCAACAGGAAATACATTTCCAGGTGGTTCTCAGAAAAGGTGATGGGCTGCCTCAAGCCATCTGCATTCCCCTTTCAATTACCAGCATCAATAAAGGTGCAACATTTACAAAAGAAAAGAAAAGTTAACTTCGGGGTTTATAATTTTTTGTGCTAATAGATTTCCTGAAGAGGAAAGGGATTGAATTTGGAAGGAAATCTGCAGGAAGCAGGAAGTTGTCTGGTGGACATTGAGGAAACTTGGCCTGAGCTGAGCTTTGTAGATCTCATTCTATGATGCGGGTTGAATAAGCTCCACCCTGGTGACACCCAAGAATGGTTTTGGGGTGAGAGCTCTTGCCGTGGGATGTTTTGTTTTAGTGCCAGGACTCAGGTGGGTCGATCCACACATGGTGGCCACCTGAGACTCACCATAGAAAGTGCTCTGATATAAAGGCCCCCAGCAAGAAGTCCGCTTGGCTAAAATGTGAACCAAGCCCTCTCTCTCTCCTTTCTTAGGCAATTAAAGAGCCTCGTTGCACACTTGGAGACACTGTTCACGCAGGCGATTCTTCTGCTATTAGAGAAGCAGATTGACTCCATTTTGATCATCCTGCCCTTGTCTGCTTGGCAAGCGCAGTGTGATGTCCATATGCTCTATTGTTCCCGTCAGCAGGGCGCTAACGTTTCTTTTGCTGCTGCTCTCACTTCTGTGGGGGATGTTTTTTTAGCCCCCTTTTCAATGTTGCCAACACATACATATATATTTTTAAAACATAGCACTTATTCTGGAGCTGCAGAAGGTGTGAGAGCTGTGTCCTCTAGCCATGGTACTGCATTTTCATTCAAACTCTGCTTCCTGCCTTTAAATGCAGCGTAGATTAGTTTTCCAAAGAGGTACAGATCACCAGTAAGTGGCAGTAGCCTGGCTTAAAGACAGGCTGCACTTACACTTCAGAGGCGACTGCCTGGAACTGGGAAAGGGTTGCAGCCAAACGGAATTTATTAGCGGGATCTATAGAATGTGTTTGAAGAGCTACGGTGGTGTGAGCCGGCAGGCACACAGGTTGGCCCACCATCACACAAAGTCAAACAGGCCAACTGCTCAGGGGATTCAGACTGGCATGCCTTGTCAGCATTTCTTTATTTCTTCCTGCAGAGAGACACAAATGGAACAAATTTTCAAGTCCCAGTGACTTATGCTTCTTGTGCATTTTCCCCTCTTCCTTAGAGCTTCCTCCCATGTTCTCAGCCTCCACTCCAGTCTTTCTTCCCCAGATGGTGTTAAGGAAGCAATTGTTTCTTTAGTGGTTCCAGCTGATTCCCTCTCTGCCAGTACCTGGATTTCCTGTTGGGCTGGATCTGTAGCTGGGGAAAATTTTCTCAGTTCCTCAAGTAAGCATTTTAAGCTCCATATTCAATGAGAAAGCTGCGGAATTTGGCTTCTTTACAAGAACTAATCAATGTAAAGTGTGGGCTACATCGCACCTGATCCTGAGAGACCCCCACAGGAGTGGAAAAGATCATTTATTCTTTGGGGGATATGCAGCATTCAAAACCCATTTCAGAAAATGTTGATTTAGTCCTTCCAGATGATTCTTTGGAGAATGCTGGTCCTGATAGGGACCACCTGAACTCTGCTGGAGACAGCAAGGTATGCCAGGAAGAGAATGCCCTTTGTAGTGGAGCTCATGCACGGTCAGATGTCAGATCCATCTTTACTGACCGGGTGACCTTGGAAATGCCAGTCCCAGTTCCCCTCCTTCAAAGGCTGGGGTGGGGCGGCAAGGGGGTAGGGGGAAGGAAGGGAGGTATAGCCATGTGACAGAGAGTTTCGGGACTGGGGTAGGACAACAATCCAACATTGTAGTGATGAGTCTTCCTACAGGATGATGTTCATAGATTTTCCTCATTTTACATTTATGTCATGAAAGAAATCTTGTGATTTTGACAATTCCTGAACAAGTAGACATAACCTTTCCCCCCCCCCCACACACACACACAATGGCTAATTTTACCCTAATGCATTTCACGATCTATTCCATTTTTGATGGAAGTCTGAATTCTCTATCCTAGGGCCTTGGATTGGGATGCTGGGCGAGACATGTCCTAACCTGCATATGTTTTGTTAAGGTAAGAGGATTTTCCCTCCAACTCTCCCCTTCCTTCCCACCAGCCCTCAGCATTAGGATGAAGCAAGGTGATGTTTGTAAAACAGCTGGGAATCAATTTGAACTGCTTGATGTTTAAGTGACTGATCTGACTTATTATTATCTCAATTTACATCTTCATTAAGTTTTATTTTTCAATACCAAACTCTCAAAGGCAGCCTAAACCTTCTCATTTCTACAACAAGGAGATTGCAATTATCTGTAGTTATTCTGAAACTGCTACTGCTAGCGTTGTTGATAGAACATCCCTATAATTGTGATGGGAGTTTTGGTTTTTTCCTCTCCTCTTTTTATAGTTTGGGTGAATTTTGTCTGCATGTGAAGAAGCTCACAGCAGTCGTTGAAAAAGGGAAGCACAGTGATATCTGGTCATTCCCACCAGACTCCACTCCATTCCCACCAGACGGATCTCGGCCACATGAATATTCAGGGAGCCCCGAACAGTCCATTAAAAACAAAGTTGAACTCTACCTGTTTATAGATTACTTCTCTTTGTAATTACACTATGTTTCAGCAACTAATGGGAATGAGACTTCTTAACAAAAACAACTGACTTTCCATAACATGAATTAAAGGAGAAATTAAGGTCAATTCTGTTTCAAATAACTGTCTCATAAGGAAAAAAAAAATCTCTTCATTAATCAAAAGTATCCAGGTCTACTTCCCCCTATTAATCCAGGTATATAGAAGCTCCTAACGCTTGTAACCAATCTCTGTCTGCTCTAATGGATATTTGGAACCTTTATTGATTTGGGTAAATTTGCTTCTTCTAAGGTCAATAATGATAAATGAGTCATGTTCTGCATGAAGTGACTTGGTACTTTGAATTAAATGATTGTAATTATCTGTAGTTATTCTGTAACTGCTACTGTTACTGCTGTTGACAGAACATCCATGTAATTGTGATGGGAATTTTTCTCCTCAGCTCTTTAATAATCTGGGTGAATTTTATCTGAGTGTGGAAACCCTCACCACGGTGGTTTAACGGGCGATGGGACCACACAGGGCACGCTCACCTGTGCTGCTGTCCTTCTCTGCCACTCTCCACTGTTCCCGCCCTGGGTTGGCACTGATCCCCGCCGCCGCTCCGGCCTGACCCCTGGGGACTTTCAGGAAGGGGCCGAGGCACACGTGGTCGCCCAGTGCCCTTCCAGTGGTGAACAAAACCAGGCCCAGGACCCAGGGATGAAAGGCTAATCAGCCACTGTGTTCCCCAGGCCATCCCAACGGGGTGTCTGCTTGGACGTGCTCAACCACCCTTGGTGTGAGACCCTCACCGGCGATGAGAAAGCCCTGCCTGCCCCAGCCCTTGCTGTGTTTCCATCTGTAGCCACAGCTTGAAGGGAATCGTCTCCGTACAGAACCCTAAATTCTGCTGATGCAGACGCAGGACTCCCCGAACGACTGTGTGCAAGTAAAATCTGTGCTCTCCGATGACCTCCGACCCCTCCGATGACCTTGCCCACCTACACTTGAGCCTCCAGGTGAGGACAATCCAGAGGCAATTCAGGGCAGATTTAAAAAGAAGAGAGACCCATTTCCCACCCCCCAGCCATATGCTTCTCCTCTAAACCAAGGGACTAGAGATTTATATTTTAACACACACAAGCCAATTTTAAGTTTTTAAAAATGTTTTAAGAGAAAGACATTAAGCTGGGCGAAGCATTTCTTCTTCCCGTGCTCAGTTCCTGTCCTTGCAAAATGAAGCTGAAAGAAATGAGTGCCTTTGAGGATCTCTGGTTGCTCTAACCCAGGTTTCTTGGGACAACGGGGCTTTTAGAGAGGAGGCAGAGATACCACCTTTGAATGCGAAGATGTAGGAGAAGCATCCTTCTTGAGGACCCTGTGGGCACGATCAAGGGACCACGGGGTGGGTCGGTCAAGTGCCCCTCTTTTAGCTCCGTGCATGTGTTTCAAAACTCAGAAGGGAGAGAGGGATGGGTGGAATCCGGCGGCAATGAGGAAGCCATTGATTTGCCTGAAGGGAAACAGGAGAGGCAAGAACTGCGGGGGTAGGCCCCGGGGTGCCAGGGAGTGATCCCAAACAAGAAACGCTTTTAAAACCCAGCAGTTTAGAGCTGACCTTTAGAGAACAGGACATGATTCGTGCTTCCAGAGGACAGAAGGGCGTAGATGGCAAGAGGTTGCTTGAGTTTAAGTGGCAGGGGGGAAAGGAAGAGCTGGATGAGAGCAGAACGCAGCGGAGGATCCGTGGAAGAGGCTGTTTCCTGCGGAGGGTCTCGGTAGGGAGGAGGCCCCGACGCTGGCGCGGCCGGACCCGGGCAGGCCAGGCAGTGGGTGCTGTGGGCCGAGCTGGGGCTTGGCTCCCCGGGGAGGCGCGGCTGCCGGTGGGGCAGGGGCGCTGGGACTGGGTCCTCCCGCCGGAGTCCTTCGTGCCCAAGGGCGGCAGCGCAGGGCGGGCCTGCCCGCCTCCGGGCCTTCTCCCCGTCTCCCCCCGTGTCCCCCCATGTCCCCCCATGTCACAGCTGAGGCCCATCCCTGCTGGCGCGCGCTGTTTCAGGAGCGACCCTTGGGCCCTTTCCCGTTCCCCGTAAGTCTGAGACCTGCCCCAAATGTGGGGGTTTCCTTCCGGGGGGGCCGGGGAGCGGGCCTTCTCCGTCACCAGCTCAGTTACACGCACCCATGGGGAAGGACGTTCTAGAAGTGATCCTAGTAATTCAGGGTCACCTTCGCGCGCTCCTGGCTCCCTGGGACGAGGGAGGTGTTCGTGGCCACCGGCGGGCGTCGCTAATGAGGTGGAAGCCAGACAGGGCAGCCGTGCTCGGTCGCCGCGTGGCTGTGACGGCCGCAGAATGGGAAAAGCCCGCGCGGCGACGGGCCGCCGCCCCCTCCCCCGCCCCCGCCCCCCTC
Organism: Canis lupus dingo; assembly: GCF_003254725.2. NCBI lineage: Eukaryota > Metazoa > Chordata > Mammalia > Carnivora > Canidae > Canis > Canis lupus. The sequence continues at coordinate 3,581,472 of NC_064272.1, forward strand.
CGCCGCCCCCGCCCCCCTCCGCCGCCCCCTCCGCCGCCCGCTCCCCCGCCCCCTCCGCCGCCCCCTCCGCCGCCCCCTCCGCCGCCCCCTCCGCCTGGCCGCGCGAACTCGGATGCGCGGGCGCGAGGCCGGGACCAGCAGCGGGGGGCGCCCTTGGGCTGCGACCCCTCGGGCCGGGGCACGCAGCCAGGCGGCAAGGGGGGATGGGAGCCGGCCTGTTTCAAGTCTGGAACCGAGGGGTTGGCCTTTAGCCCCCTCGGAAACGGGAGAGCATCGAGAGAAGAGACTGGGTGGACTTGGCTTTCCAGATGGAGCAAGTGGGGGGCCTGGTTCAAGAGTGAGGCTGCTAAGAAAGGCGAGGCTCGGCCCTGGGGACCCTGGTTTCTCTTTCTGCAGGGGACCCGAGGCAGCCCAGCCCGGGCCCCCCGGCTGTCCGCGGGGTCCAGCCGGGGGGGGTGCACCTGCAGGCTGCCCAGGGAGCCTGGGGGGGCGGCGGCCGACAGGGCTTCCTCGTCGAGGGCCCATTCCTCGCTGAAGACACACGGGCTTTCGACGGCGCGACGGCGGCCTGGGCGTCTGGGGAAGCCGGCTCAGCCCCTGGCCAGCTGGCCTCCTTCCTCGGCTCTTGCTCCCTCAGAAATCCCGGCCGGCCGTGGGCCGCTCGGGGCCCCGGCTGCCCCCAGATGCCCCCAGATGCCCCCGGCTGCCCCCAGATGCCCCCAGATGCCCCCGGCTGCCCCCAGATGCCCCCAGATGCCCCCGGCTGCCCCCAGATGCCCCCAGATGCCCCCGGCTGCCCCCGGCTGCCCCAGATGCCCCCGGCTGTCCCCCGGCTGCCCCAGCCCCAGATGGCCCCCGGCTGCCCCCAGATGCCCCCCCCGGCTGCCCCCAGATGCCCCCAGATGCCCCCGGCTGCCCCCAGATGCCCCCAGATGCCCCCGGCTGCCCCCGGCTGCCCCCCAGATGCCCCCGGCTGTCCCCGGCTGCCCCGATGCCCGTGTCCCGGCTGCCCACCCGCCCAACGCCTGGGTCTCCGCGGCTCCCGGCGCGGCTGCGGCCCACGGGCTCACGGGCTCACGGGCTCACGGGCCCACGGGCTCGCTGGCTCCTCTGGCTTCTCCTTTCCTCCCACCAAGTCATGGTGCGGGGCGGGGGAGAGTCTCCTCTGCCCCTCCTTTTCCTTCTCTCTTCCGCTCTTCCCGACCCAGGAGTGGAAAATACGTTCGCGGACGGGAGAGGGGGGGCGCCGGGGGCTGGGTCTCGCCCGGAGACGACGAAGCATGTGGCCCGATGTCCCCCCACAGCCGCCAGCCACACCCCGAGAAACCTCGGTTGGCCCGTGCGCCCATCCTGCTCGGGGGAGTCTTTTCGTGAAATGGTAAGTGATGACACACTTCCTCCCTCGGGGACTTCTTTCTTGACTTTTGTGCAGCTCAGGGACGGGGGCGCAGGAAAGAGGGATGGGCGTCCTGTAGCAGCTGCGTCGACACCCGCACCGGGGTGGGACCGGGCTGGGAGCCCAGGGACGGGGTCACCCGCGGCCAGTGCAACCCTCACACGACCAGAAGCCCCCTCACCGCTACGGGCAAGTGAGAAAGGAGACGGCAAACAGGCTTGGCGAGTGAAGTCGCGGCTACAAACACTCGGAGCCCTCAACCATGCCGTGGAAATATCTAACTTCTGTACCTTTTGTGTGGCTTATGATCTTCCATCTCAAAAACAAAGCCCTGGAACCAGTGTACAGCTGTGCACGGGCTGTGATCCCGCAGCCTTTTTTGTCACCCTACAGAGTTCCAGTCTACCCCGGAGCAGTCGTTTTTGACAAGGTCCTCAAATGCTCTAGGTATACCAATGAAGCAAAAGGAAATGCAAACACTAGTGGATCATCTCTACAGCAAATATTCAAGCAAGCTAACCCTGGGAAAGTGTGGGATCCTACACTTCCCATCTTCTATAAACTGAAATTCCCCTTTAAAGAACTGGCACACAGACTACACTTATCACTGGAAAAAATGGTCGATGGCAATTTCAATCAGTTTCCTCAGTGATCAATTTCGATCACTTTCCTCAGAAATAATCCACCTCTGTTTTTTGAGGGGGAAAAGAAAGAAAGAAAGAAAGAAAAGAAAAGAAAGAAAGAAAGAGAGAGAGAGGGATCCCTGGGTGGCGCAGCGGTTTGGTGCCTGCCTTTGGCCCAGGGCGCGATCCTGGAGACCCGGGATCGAATCCCACGTCAGGCTCCCGGTGCATGGAGCCTGCTTCTCCCTCTGCCTGTGTCTCTGCCTCTCTCTCTCTCTGTGACTATCATAAATAAATAAAAATTAAAAAAAAAAAAGAAAGAAAGAAAAAGAAAGAAAGAACCAACCCTAGGAACTGCAGCCTCTACCCCTCCTTTTTCTGAATGCTGAAGGGGAGAGGACTGTTTAAGAAAAGATATCCTCGGAAAATTATCAGTTGCTGAATTATAAAGTTGGAGAAATTGGACACAGCTCTAGCTCTAGGACTATTTCCCCTTCCCACACCCAAATGGAATCTTAAATGAAAAATTGCAGCATCTCCACCCTGTAATGAAATGTGCAGAAGAAATGAAAAATGCATTACTTTACCCCATGTGTATGCACTACATCATTATACCACTGAGAATGCCTCACTAATGATACAGAACATATGGGGGTCTTCCATAATGAACTTGAATGAGGTACATTAAAAATATAGATGAGTTTAATTTGATATATTTATTTAATTGATCAGAAAAACCCCTTTTTCTCAGGCAGTTTCATAAGACTTTTCTAGATGGCGATTATTCCTGTTGGTGGAATCCAGGCTCTGTGTTCTTCTGAAGTTTACACCAACATCAGTGGAACGTGGTCTCATTAACCAAAATGAAGGATACAGTAAGGTCCAAACTCTTGCTTTCCTAATAGTTTGGGTTATGAACTTATTTTGTGCTCATCTTCTTTTTCTGAGTGTTGCCTCTAACTCTAGGCAAAGTTCTCTGGGTCAGCCTAGTATGTTCACATTCGTGATAAACATTTCCATTTCTCTGTAGGTGGAAGAGAGGTTTCCTCTCCCTTCCCTCCAAAAAAAAAATAAAAAAAAAAAAAAAAGAAAGAAAAAAGAAATGTGGAGCCTTTTTCCAAAAATTGCCATTCTGGTGCCAGAGGGATATAAAAATGTAATTTGATAGAGAATGTTAATGCTTTCTAATACGGCATGTAATTAGATCTTTCACCTTTCAGGAAGTAGGAAGTAGTTTGGCTTGTAGTTGGTATTGGATGGTCAGTGAGTTGAATTTGGAGGACTCCGATTTTCATTGGATTTACATCAAACTGCTCGTTCAGCCTCATTTGTGCAGTATAACCTAAGTCTTTAGTACTTTCAGAGAATGAAACTTTACCTCGAGATTTCAAAGAGGAAGAAAAGAGCTTTCTTAATTTTATTTCATTTTATTTTGGACAGTTTCAAGTTGTTCATGACAGTATCCACATTCAGCAATGGGTTATTCAGAAACCTCATCTTAGCTTAAAACTTGGACTCAAACTCAATTTTCTGTTACGATAATTTTATATAACCCCTGTTCCATCTCAATTTATGGAAATAATTAGAGCAAATTAGATCACAGGAAAGTTTGATTATCCAGGCAGAGTTTTGAATTAAAGTTCATTTTCTGTGAAAATTAGAAAAGCCTGAGTACTTGGTTCCTCGTTCTACGATGATTTAGCATCATACATCATTGGCATCCTGGGCAAGGAGCATGGTTGGTGTGCTCGCTGACCCAGAACTGGAGACCGGTGCTGGGAAAGCTGCATGGTTAGAAAACACCACTGCGAACCGTAGACCAACCATTTCTGGTACGTTAAACTCCAGGCTAAAATTTCTTGCTCTTGGTTATGCATTTGTGATCTTCACAAGCTCAAGAAGCCATTGTGTGATTTCTTTCTTTCTTTCCTTCTTTCTTTTTCTTTCTTCTTTCTTTCTTTCTTTCTTTCTTTCTTTCTTTCTTTCTTTCTTTCTTTCTTTTTCTTTCTTTCTTTCTTTCTCTTTTCTTTTCTTTCTTTTCTTTTCTTTTTTTTCTTTTTTTCTCTTCTCTTCTCTTTTCTTTTTTTTCTTTCTTCTCTTTTCTTTTCTTTGCCCCTTATTCCCATATCCTACATTTGCTGGAAGCCATAGGATAGGGTCTGTTTCTCACCATTCAGGTATGGGGATATTTTTTTATGTGTGGGATAGCTTTTCTCGTTTTTACATTCAGGATTGTGCTTTAATTTTTCTAATACTCAAATTATGGGATTTTCAAAAAAAAACAATATACGCCAGCATGTGGCTTCATATTTACTTTTGTATCCACTTTGGAGAATTGGCAAATCTGATGATGAAGATCTTTGATGAAAATGTAGTTAGTCCTGTGATTTAATGTGGATTAAGGTAGGTAATTAAAGCCTACCTTGAAAGCTGGGCTCCACTTCTCCACTCTTTCAAGAAGCCTCCCTGAATCTTCAGTCTGTCCCCTTGGCTCTCTTATAGTGCTCCTCACAGTCTGCTTTGTATTAGGTTATTTATGCATACCTCCCGCTATGCCACAAGCCAGGGACTTTCTATCTTCCATCTTTGCATATGCTACAGCAGTTGCCACAGCATTTTGGCCACAGTATGTGCTCAATAAATATTTACTTTACTGATCACCAGTGTGAGGAGCTGTTTACCACCCTGACCACATGGTTTGGAAACACATCTCTTTGTAGTGACGCCTTTGAATTTCTTCTTTCAGTGTGGTGGCAAGGAGAGCAGTGATCAGCGTGGGAATTCCTATTGAGGTGGCCATCAGCTCAGAGGCCCCATGTTCAACTGCTACCCATTTCCCCTGATATATCTCTCCATGTCACCTCAGACCCATGATTCCAGTGTGAAAAGCAGAGTGCTAGCTACTGAGCACTAGCCAAAGATTATATTAAATCAATATTTTGTATCCTAAGTGGATACAAACAGACTTAAGTGGACTATGCAGATCAACCATGAAACTAAATTTGACTTCCCTGAATATGGTGGATGTATCAGAACCTTCTAGCATGAGGGGAGTTCAAATAAGTGTAGAAATGAAGTACCACAGAAATAAATGGAAACATTTGTTTATAAATTACTAATGGAGAATATGAATTTCTTTTTACCTTGATTGTAATTTGACTAAGCAAAATTTTTTTTAAGATTGTATTTATTCATGAATACAAGACAGAGAGGCAGAGACACAGGCAGAGGGAGAAACAGGTTCCCTATGGGGAGCCCTATGTGGGACTCGATCCCAGGATCCTGGAATCATGCCCTGAGCCACCCAGGTGCCCCGAATTTTTTTTCTATCCCTTTCTGTTATCTCAGCATAAAATTCCAACCCTGGCCACTAGTTCCTAGCAAAACACATCCTTTTTTTTTGAAATCTTTTTTTTTTAATACTTTTTTGGTCATTATTGTTGACCTATTTTGCCAATTTTACCCATCCTTCACCCCCTGCCTCTGGTAAACACTATCTGTTGTCTGTAACTATGAGCTCAGTGGTTTTGTTTGTTTTTTAGATTCTATATATAAGAGAGATCATATGGTATTTTGGTATTTGTTTTCCTCTATCTGACTTATTGCAGTTAGCATGATGCCCTCGAGGTCCATCTCTCTTGTTGCCAATGACAATACTTCATGCTTTTTTATGGATGATTAGTGTTTCACTGTATATATACCATAATTTCTTTATCCATTCATTAATGGACAGTTCAGTTGTTTATCTTAGCTATTGTAAATAATGCTGCAATGAACATAGGGTGCATATATCTTTTTGAGTTACTGTTTTCATTTTCTTTGAATAAATACCCAGAAGTAGAATACCTGGATTACATGGTGGTTCTATTTAAAAAAAAATTTTTTTTTTTTTGATGAACCTCCATACTCTTTTCCATAGTGGCTATACTAATTTACTAACATTGCACAAGTATTTCCTTTTCTCCACATACTTGCCAACATTTATTTCCTTCTTTTTTGATAATAGCTATTCCAAAGAGTATGAGGTAACATATTATTGTGGTCTTGATTTGCATTTCCCTGGTGTTTAAAGACATTGAGTGTCTTTTCATGTGCCCATTGTATATCTTCTCATATGTCTTGTTTGGGAAAATAGTCATTTAGATCTGCTGCCATTTTTAAATTGAACTGTTTGGATTTTTTACTAATGAGTTGAATGAGTTCTTTATTAATTTTAGATATTAGCTGTTTTTCAGTTATGATTTACAAATATTTTCTCCCATTCAGTACATTCCCTTTTCATTTCATGGGTGGTTTCCTTTGCTGTGCAGAAGTTTTTATTTTGATATAGTACTGCTTGTTTATTTTTACCTTTGTTGCTTTGGTTTTTGGGGTCAGATTTAAAAAGTCATCACCAAGATTTATGTCAAGGAGCTTACCACCTAGGTTTTTCTAGGAGTTTTATGATTTTAGGTCTTATGTTCAAATCTTCAATCCATTTGAGTTAATTTCTGTGTATGACATAAGATAGTAGTTGAGCTTCATTCTTTTGCTTGTCCAGTTTCCCCCGTACCATTTATTGAGGAGGTTGTCTTTTCCCCACCATATACTTGGCTCCTTTCTTGTAAATTAATTGACCATATACACATGGGTTTATTTGGGGCTCTTTATTCCATATCATTGATCTATGTATCTGTTTGTATGCCAGTGTCATACTGTTTTAATTACTATAACTTAAGTGTATAGAAATGCAACCGATTTTTGCATGTTGAGTTTGTATCCTTCAGCTTTACTGAATTCATTTATTAGTTTGAGCAGTTTTTGGTGGAGTTTTTAGGGTTGTCTCTATATAATATCACATCATCTGCAAATGGTGACAGTTTTACTTCTTCCTAATATGGATGCCTTTTTTTTTTTTCGTGCCCAGTTGTTCTGGCTATGACTTCTAGTACTATGCTGAATATAAGTGGTAGGAGTGGACATCTTGTCTTGTTCCTGGTCTTGGAGGAAAAGCTTTCAGGTTTTCACTGTTGAATATGGTGTTAGCTAAGAGCTTGTTATGTAGGACCTTTATTATGTTGCAGTGTGTTTTCTCTATACCCACTTTGTTGAGAGCTTTTAAATTAGGTGTTAAATTTTGTTAGATGATTTTATGCATTTATTGAGGTGATCATATGATTTTTATCCTTCATTTTGTTAGCGTGGCATATTACATTGACTGACTGTGGATATTGAACCATCCTTGGATCCCTGAAATAAATCCCACTTGATCATGGTTTTGTGATCATTTTAATGTATTCTTGAATTCAGTTTGCTGATATTTTATTGAGGACATTTATATTTATGTTCATCAGGGATATTGGCTTGTCAACTATTTTCTTATTGGCATCCTTGCCTGGTTTGGTATCAGGGTAACGTTGGCTCTTAAAATGAGTTTGAGAGTGTTTACTCCACTTCTATTTTGGGGAATAGATTGGGAAGGATTGGCATTAATTTTTCTTTGGATACTTGGTAGAATTTACCAGTGAAACCATCTGGTCTGGGACTTGTATTTATTGGAAAGTTTTGGAGTACTGAGTCAAACTCCTACGAGTAACCCATTTATTCAGATTTTCTATTTCATCATGATTCAGTTTGGATAGATTCTGTATTTCTAAGAATTTATACATTTCTTTTTGTTGTCTGATTTGTTGGAAAGTATTTATTCACAATGGCCTCTTATGATTTTTTGTATTTAGGTAGTGTCAGTTGTAACATCTCCTCTCATTTCTAATTTTATTTATCTGAGACCTCTCTCTCTCTTTTTGGTGAGTCTAGGTAAAGGCATTTCAATTTTGATTTTGGTTCAAAGAACCAGCTCTTAGTTTCATCTTCTCTTTTGCCTTTTTAGTTTCTATTTCATTCACTTCTGCTCTAATCTTTTGTTATTTCCTTCCTTCTATTAACTTTGGGCTTTGTTTGTTCTTTATTTCTTTGAGGGGTAAAGTTAGGTTGTTTGAGACTTTTGTTTCTTCAGATAGGCATTTATCACTATGAACTTCCCTCTTAAAACTGTCTTTACTGCATCCCACAAATTTTGAAATGTTAAATTTCCATGTTCATTTGTTTCAAGGTTGTTTTTTTAAATATTTTTTTCAGTTATTTGTTGACTCATTTGTTATTCAGTAGCATGTCATTTAATCTACACATATTTTTTCTTTAACCATACATAGTGGCATAAAATATCAACGATGGCCACTGGTTCCCATCAAAACACATACATTTATGTTATCTGAGGACTAAGATTTAATTTTAGAGAGTTAATATTAGTTCATATGACTTTAAAAATTTTTTATTGAAGTATGATTAACACACAATTTTATATTAGTTTCAGGTGTGCAATATATGGTGATTCAACAATTCTATACATTACTCAGTGCTCATATAAAAATAAGTATACTCTAATTCCCCTATATTTCACCCATATCCCATCCACCTTGCTCTGGCAACCACCTATTTGTTCTCTGTGTTCAAGAGTCTGTTTTTTTTTCCTTCACCTCTTTTTTCTTTGTTCATTTATTTTGTTTCTTAAATTCTACTTATGAATGAAATAATATGGTATTTATCTTTGTTTGTCTGACTTATTTCACTTAATGTATTTGCCCCCCCCCGCCCAAATGCTCATTTGTCTCTGAAATGTTTTTAGACTTATATTTGAGTCTTATGTCTGGTATCATAGGAATTTGAAATTCACCAAGTAAAATAAAAGCACACTGAGAAAAGATGACTAGAGTGATCTTCTCATTCTACCAACAGCTTTACTGAACTTGACTTGCTATCTCTTTAATAAGAGGAACTTATGGTCAAAATAACCCCTCTCAATTTACCCAATTTGAGGAAGTGATTAAGAATTTTGATTACAAGTATCATTAAATTGTACACTCTAACTGGGGAATATGAACTAATAGTATGTAAATTATATTTCAATAAAGGTGTGAAAAATAAGTACTTTTCCTGGATTACTGCAAGTGAGTAAACATAAATGATTTGGAGAGTCACCCAGATTTACCTACTTAGAATAAGTGTCATTTTAGACCAAGATATGAGAGCTGGAAGAGAATTTATAACTATTCCAGTCACAAAAACTGAAGGCCCAGAGAGACTGAATAATCTGGTTAAGGTCTCACAGTGAGTTTTTGAGGCAAAGGCAAGTTTTGAAGTCCATTCTCTCAAGCAGATGAGAGCAAAACTTGTCACTTGAAGTTCTTGTGAGTTTACGTTGCTGACCCATTTTCAGGGTTTATAGTTCTTTTAAAATTAGTGATCACTCAGGCATAGTGTAGTCTTATGCTTAAAACACTACGAAGCTGCATCCCTTAGTACTGAACTCAGAACCAATATCTAAATGAAATAAGACTGAGCCTAAATAAATATTTTCATCAGGAAAGAAACAAATGTTTCCGTCTCCTTTCTTTGGTTCTTAATGAATTAACCTTATCCACATCCTATGTTTTAGGATACTTCAATTCATTTTTGGAAAGAGTACAAAAAGTATGAAATTTCAAAAATCAAAAATGTCAGTCATAACCTCAGTGTTACATCATTTACCCTGTTGAAGATCTCTGAAATCAAAGGTTTCAGATCTTTGATATTAAGATTGCATTAAGAACTGATAAAAACTGCAAATCTGCTAGAAGCCATTTTTGAATTATAACTTTTTGATACTTTTACCAATAAATGAAAATAGATCACTATACTTGGAGAAATATTCATTTCATTGCATCATCATATGTGATTAAATCCTCTATAAAAAGAAACAACCTATTTTTAACCTTTACTTATTTTCAGCTCTAGGTCTCATATCACTTTAGGAAATATGTGCTTCATATTTGCAGCCAAATGAACTTCATATTCGCAATAAGAAAGATGTGCTTCATTATCTGAAACAATAACCCATGTTTTACTGAAAGACATAAAAGAAGACTAAAATTAATGGAAAGATACACCATGTTCCAAAGTAGAAGGAAAAATTTTCAAAACTAACTTCTTCCTAATTTTATTCTATTTCTAATTCCTAGCAGATTCCTATCAGGATTTTTCTTCTTTAATTTGGCTTTTATTTTTGGGTTGACTTGAAAAAATGAATGAGTGAGACTAGACAGGAAAATAAAAGGAGAAAGCAGAAATCAGAGGTGAAATTTTATACAATTTTTAAAGTGTGATAAAAGCTATAATAATAAAAAATGTGGTATTGGTATATGGACCAATGAAAATAAAAATGGAAACCAGGGGAAAAAAAGATCCTGGTAAGTATATACTAGAATTTTGGTGAAATGGAAAGATAAAAAGAGCTCATACTCTGGAATTTGCTTTAAATGGCAAGAGAATGAATATTCTCTCTTTGAGATCCTGCCCAACATCTTCTCCTTTTCTGCTTAAGAAGTGTTGGTGGGAAATTAATTCAACGCAAAGATTTAATCCAAAAACTTTAAGCCATTATAAAAGCAAACCGATTCCAAAGCTCTGTCTATTCTTTGCAAAGGGAAATTCATAGAACCAGGTTAGATTGCCCTTTTCGCTATGAATGCTCTCTTAGGCAGTGGACTCTGAGATCAATTTTTGAGTGCAACTAGTTGATTTGGGAGGTAATCCTAGGAAATATTGGCAGGGAAGAAATAAGGAGGAAAGGCAGCCAAGAAAGTTTTTGTTCTCAAGCACCTTACCCTTGTGAGCAAACAGAGCCTGACCTTGCTGAGGAAATTGGGGAGCCAGGATAAACCTACGCATAGACTCATCCACTCCAACCCACCAAGGGTTAGAGAACTTGGGTATTTACACAGCAAATTCTTTCAGTTATGGTATAAGGGGTACTGGGTTGGGAGAGGGGAAGGCATTAATCTCTGGGCACTTCCAACCTGTTGCTCCCAAGGACCAAACAAACTTTGGTGACCAGTAATGCCTCAAGCAATAATTGCAGGAGTTGGCAGTTGGCAGTCAGGCCAGAGAGATCCAAAGTAGTAAGGGCAAGGGGATGTAGATGAGGCAAAAAACTAGCAGTGTCTGATACAAAAGCCAGTACCTGGGTGTTTGCTTTGTATAGCGAAGAAATAAGACTTTTTAGTTTTCCTGTGATAACTTGAATTGGGAAAAGAAAAAAAAGAAGATGGGAAAGAAAGGCTGAGAATTGCTGAGCTCAGGAAACACACATGACAGGTGAGAGAACTCAGTAAGCAGAAAATAGCTTGGCATCTGGCCAATATAAGGAGAAACCATTGTGACCGTGATTGGAGGGGGCTGCTATGGGATTTCAGACACAATGATGTTTTAAAGTGAATCCTAGGACATTTCCCCTTCTATGTTATACTGTACCCCAATTATCTTCAAACTTTGAGTAAAAATCTGTTATGCATAACAGCCTCCTGTTAGCAATGCCTTGGGAAATAAAGACGAAAAGACTATGTCCATGTGAAGAATGAAGCTGTGCAGAGCAGTGATGAAATGGTTAGAAGTGTTTGGCAATTGAGCAAGAGTTTGGTATGAGAGGTGAGCACTCAGAGAGTGTAAGTCTCCACAGAAATCCCTGGAAATATTGGAGACACAGCCAGTAATCATTTACTTCATTGAGATTTTATTTTAAAGAATATTCTCAGGAAGCTGTAGTACTTGGTTCTGTCTTTACTTAAAACTTTGATACACTGCTCATTATGAAATTTTGCATTCATTTTGATTTTTAAAAATACTGTATCACAATACCATTTATCTTGATTATTGAGAATTTTTTGGTGCCCCCTTAAATTTTGCTCAAGAGATGAATCCCTTACTCCTCTCACCCAAATCCTCATCTTGACATGGGGGCTAACAATAGTATCATAAATTACTGAGAAGAGAAAACAGTGGTTATTTTGAAAAACGGAATTCTAAGTTTATTCTTTGTAGCAAAGTTTTAGTTTGATTGAAGTATTAAATAAATTAGAATAGAATGTTATTAGTTAGATCCCAGGATGTGGAAATCCTAAGTATAAAACAAAGAAAAACAATATAAAGAAAAAATATATGCATAGATTTAACTACATGAAAATTTAAACTTGTATTTGAAAGGTAGACAAGGAATTTTGCAACAAATATTTTGAAAGGATTAAATCATTAACACATTAACATCACTTTTGAAAAGTAATTCTGAAGTTTGAATAAAGACCTTAAAATCATCTGTAGTCCTTAATACATGTACACCACTGCTAAGAATCTATGGCTCAGTTAAGCATCTGACTTTTGATCTCAGCTCAGGTCTTGATCTCAGGTCATGAGTTCAAGCCCCTCACTGGATGTGTAAAATAAAATAGAGATGTGGCCAAAGATTTGTACATACAAATACAATATATACAATATATACAATATGCTTGTATATATTGTATTACAAAGGGTTATCAGTAATAAAAATTCTTGAAAGAATCCAAATGTCAATACAAGAATGGTTGAAGAAATCATGGCACACGGGTGCCTGGGTGGCTCAGTTGGTTAAACATCTGCCTTTGGCTCAGGTCATGATCCCGGAGTCCTGGAATCGAGCCCTGCATTGGACTCCCTGCTCAGTGGGGTGCCTGCTTTTCTCTCTCCTGCTGCTGCTCTCCCTGATTGTGTTGTGTCTCTCTCTGTCAAATAAATAAATAAAATCTTTAAGAAAAACATGACACAGTGATAGGATGGAACGTTATACAAATATAAAAATTATGCTTTGAAAAAATATTTAGCCTCATCTTAAGCTATAGCAGGGCATCCACATGGCAAGGGTAGCGTTATAGAGGAGCCAACAGGAGCAAACCTTTTAGCTGACTGTGATCATGGCAATGGAGACTACAAATGACTGAAGGATAGAGGTCCCTCTTCTAAAATTTGCTGGGTTGTGTAAACCCTAGTTTCTGTTTAAGATCCTAAGGGAAGAGAAATAAAAGGTGAACTATGCTGGATTTATATCACACCCTAGAGGCTTGGTTTTATGTCAAATGTGATTTGATTTAGAAAAATAAATATATATCACATAAGATGTGTCTTCTCTTAGTGATAGGATTATAGGTGATTTTCATTTTCCTGTTTACACTTTTCAGCATTATATTTAAGAACGCATTCTTGGAGCAAAGGATTTTTGTGTCTCAGCTCATTGCTTTGGTGTATCTTCCAGATGTTTAAGTAAACCTTCTTCCAAATAATATTATAATTTTGAACTGTAGGGAAAGAGGCCTAGGGAAATGGAATTAGTTTTCCTGATCATTTTCCTAGTTTAATAATAGAACACAATATATCTGTAAAAGGGAAAGACATGCAACAGAAGTATATTCTATGCTAGAGCAAACAAATGTCAAGACAGATGCTCTTTGGAATAAACTTAAAGACAATTTTTATAAGAAGTCCTTGTTGATTAAAGACCTTTTCATTTCTAATATGTTCAGTATTCACTCGTTTCTGTAGGAAGCCACAGGTAGTAACATGAGGAACACTGAACTGGGTATTAGGAGGCTAAGGTTCTAGTGCCCCTTGGATCACTACTCACCCAGGGAGGCTTGACCACCATACGTCATCTTTGTTGACTCTAAGAAGAAGGATTTTCTGTTAAATATTGATTTTGGGGTTGTATCTCTTTGACATATTTGTAAATATGAATATTGATATAGTAAAATTTTAGATAGGCTTCATCTTTGGATCTGCTCACTTGAAGCTTACAAAATACATGCTAACCAGTGATTGTATTTAATTCAATCCATGGTATCTTCAAGCTGAGGACATAAATGGTAATAAGAGGCCCAACCTTAATATCTGAAAAAGCAACATTTTTTAGTCTGGGCAAATGGTGAAGAAATCTCCCATTAGAAGATATATAGTTATATACAGATATGTGTATATAATATGTGTATATAGCTATATATGTACACACATATATTTGACTAAAATTTTCATATGAAGTTTATTGATGGTATTGTTTTCAATTGATGGTATTTATTTATTTATTTTAAAGATTTTGTTTATTTATTCATGAGAGACACAGAGAAGAGGCAGAGACATAGGCAGAGGAAGAAGCAGGCATCGGGGAGCTCAATGTGCGACTCCATCCCAGGACCCTGAGATCACGACCTGAGCCGAAGACAGTCTTTTAACTGCTGAGCCACCCAGGTGTCCCAGTTGATGGTATTTAAATAAGCACTTTGATGTTAGGCATGCTGCAGGCATTAAAAACTGACAGCAAATGTATCTTATGAATAATAGTGAATCTAATGAGCACTGTACCATTGTGTCATTTGCTCAATGAAAATATCCAATGCTGGGGGCACCTGGGTGGCTCAGTCAGTGAGGCATCTGACTCAGTTTTGGCTCAGGTTTTGATCCCATGGTTGTGGGATAGAGCCCTGTGTTGGGCTCTGTACTCAGTGTGGAGTCTGCTTTGAATTTCTTCCTCCCTCTCCCTCTGCCTCTCCCCACTCCTTCTCTCTCTCTCTCTCTCTCTCTCTTTTTCTCTCTCTCTCTCAATGAATAAATGAAAAGAAAATATCTAATGCTCTATCACAAATGCTATATCTTTCTTCTTTATAGAGGGTAGCATCATGCAGGGAATTCAAATCCAAAATTAAATGATTTTTTTTTCATTGCAAAGGCAACATTCCCTCCCTGCTTTTTCTCCATGGCTCACTTTTTGCTTGGCTCCCTGATTCAATGAACTCAGTGAATAGTGGGTACATTTTGCTATTTGACTCAAAAGGTATATTTGCTATTTGACTCATTTATTTTCCTGCTATTGACCAAAAAAAGAAGAAGAAGAAGAAGAAAGAAAGAAGAAAGAAAGAAATCTTTTTAAAACTCATTGAAAAATCATAATCTTGTATGAGCAAAAAGTTCATCTTTGATGAACTGAGAGCTAATGAGCTAAGGAAAAGGGGAGTGGTCTTTGGATATTGTTCTTTGGATAGGATGCCACCTTTCAGGTGACTTTCATTTTCATCCCTGGGAGATGGGCATCTTAAAAAAAATAAACCCTTGGCTATTGTATATAAAGTTCAGAGAATTGAGTATTGTCTACTAAAGCAACAAGATTTACGAGAAATGTCTGGCTCAATTGCATTAGGGAAAAAAATGATTTCAAAAAAATCACTTCCCTGCCTTTTAAAATGAAAACCATCTGCAATGAAAAATTTAAAATGATAAATCTTCTCCTTTCACACTGCTACTGATAAATGGTTAGTTTTCTTCCTCTTTTAGGAGGGGGCAGAAAGAGTATGTGATATTTACACAGACCTTTATTAAATACGTAGTCTTCTGGAGTTTCTAATAAGTTTCTAAGTTGATTATTATGATTATTAGACCCATTGTATGGAAACTCCAAATTGTAACTTTTTAGAGTTGAAGTTCAATAACATTTGACCTTCCTTAACTATGAAAACAAAAAAAAAACAAACAAACCCTTCTTCTGTTTCAATAGTATAATGATTTCAAGCCATTGGGTATATTTAAGTCAAGATCTGTTCAATGGAATGACACTTCAGTCAATTTATACAAGTTTATACTTGATTTTAAACATTCCATGGTGGATGCTTTTTTACAGCAAAATATACTTTTCGTTTTGATAAAATTCTACAGATGCTAGCATTTACCTATTCAAGGTATAAAAGAAAGAAAGAATTCTATAATCATTGTTTGCTTTTTCCTCTGGGCCATGTGCTTGCACACACGTGGACATTCACAAACACGCACACAAGGAAGGCAGTGACTGAAGTAATAAAGCTACATGTAAGGTTTTTTTTTGGTTTTGTTTGTTTTTTGTTTTTGTTTTTTGTTTTTTGTTGTTGTTGTTGTTCTTTACTATAAAAGCACTTAGGCAACTGTGTCCATTGTTTTCATTTTACCCAGATCCTAACTAACAAAGGACAAGGACGTCATAAATGAATCCTATAAAACCATTCTCTACAGTCTGTGGTTCTCAGTTTATTAATCTAAAGGGCACGATTCCCACATGGCTTATTCTTGATCAGGAATAAATAGAACTGCCCCTAATGGTGGTGCATCTTCCTTTCCTCAAATATCGGGGCACTCAGGCTTCTTTGGAAACATGGAAGTTTAATTGGAAATTCTGGCGCCCACTTTACTAGTCATAAACTGGGTAATTGTTTCCTAATGCAACCTGGCAGTGCCATTGAGGGCAGATTATACAGAGCTGCCATCCTGAGGTGTTCTAAACAAGTGACAAATCATTAACAGCAAGTCTCTGGATCTCTGTGAGTGAGCTCTGCGGCTGCCACTGGAGGCAAACAAGACCAGAGACGAGTGAGGGGGATCTGAGGAGGCAGGCGCTGCCGCGTTAATGACTGGCATTGCCAGCGCTAGTGCTGGGATGACTTCAGCATCTTCAGCTTCCACCTTCTTCTCAGAGGTGTTGCTATGGGTACCATCTCAGAGGTGTCAGAGAAAACCAGAGCAGGAGGGAGACTGGCGAACAACATAGGAAGTAAAGGGTATGCAATGGCATAACAATATGAAGACATCCTTCCCTTACAGACGTGTGTATCGCATACTCCAATAGGGACCCATTAAATTTGGAGGGTGGCAGACAGGAGAGTCTGTTGAATTGTCAACAAATGACAGATAAAAGGTGCTTCAGAACTATTTTATGGCCCCAATTATCCATAAAGATAATCGTAGTGCTGGACCTTTATCACTCAGGGTGTAACCATTTGTCACTAAATTAATTTATAAGCCCCTGGGAATTGTATACATGTGTGGTGTGTGGGTGTTTTACGGGTATAGCGAGACTGGGGAAAGCTGTTCATTATTTTAAAGGCTATGTTTTTCTGCACTCTTTTCAAACTCCTGCTCCCTTCCATGATCAGAGATTGTGTGAAGGTGCCAGCTCCCTAGCACTTGGACTTTGAAATTAAACATGGTGGTAACCTTCCCTCCCCCAAGGTGTTAATCATCATTAAGCCCAATTCTCTCTCTCTCTTTCTCTCTCCCTCTGTGTCATACTTTAGCTTTTGAATAAAAATCAGAAAAAATTAGTAGGAGCATTTTAACAAATTGCAGCATTTCAACGATCATGTCGTGGTTGTCAGATTTCTTCCTGGCAGAGTTGGAAAAGTGACATTTTCTTAGTCTCCCAAGTTTGTTCAACTTATTAAAATAGCATAAACAATGGTGAGGTGGAAAACAGGTTTTGCTACAGACCTTTATTACTGTGTTATAATCATAGAATCCAAGCATGTATATATTTATGGGGGACGTTATTAGAAATACTCCAATGGAAATGCAGAACAACCTTCCCTCAGTTTGATTGAAAACTATGAATTCATATTTTATGGGTCATGTGGCATTCAGCCTTTCCAAACTGGCTTAAGTAGTTTTAAGTAGTTTCTGTAAAAAAAATAAAATAAAAAATAAAATACATATATATATATATATATATATATATATATATATATATATATGTTTTTGGGGGGATTGTTTTTGTTTTCTTCCTTTCCCTCTTATTTATTTATTTATTTATTTATTCATTCATTCATTCATTTATTTATTTATTTTTACTTTTGCTATACCATCTTAAAATCATAGTAGTTGCTGGGCATGTCAACCAAAATAACATTCATAATCTGAAACCACTGCCCATTATTTTCACACATATATCATATAACTGTCATTGGAAACCAAATTCTGGGGTTATTTGACCAAACTCTTGGAAGGCTGTTGCAGATACTTTGCTATAAAAAATATGTTTTTACTAAAATCCTCCAAAAAGACCCTTGGCCCTGACCCTACTGCATATTTATTTTTTACAGGCATCAATTTACTCTGGCAAAGAAATGAGGGAAGTTCTTAGAGATGAGGTCCTGACTTTCAGACCCTCCTCTTTTTCTGGCTCTATCTTAAGGAATAGATTGTCCTTAGAACTAGAAGTAGGTATTTATGGGAAAATTAAATTGAATTTGACTAAAGCAGTAAGAACAAAGACAGATTAGCACATGTAGAGTAGACCTGGGCTTTATTCACTGATTTTTTTCATTAATCCACCTTTTTATGGAACAGCTCTCATGCACAAGGTTCTGTATGTGGCATAGGGAAACAAAGATAAATAAGGTGCAAGATTCCTCCCAAGGACCTTGCATCTAGAGGACATGGTCTTTAAATAGCTTATTGTATAATATTGTTAGTAGCGTGTGTGTATACTAGTGTGATCTGAGATGTCTACAAGTGAATGAAGTACTGAAGAGTGTAATTCACTAAAGGGCTTCCAGAATATCAAATAAAAGGAATTCATTAGTTTTCAAAGGCTCTGTAGGTATAAAAAACCACCTCAAGTACTAAACACAAGAAAGGGTGCGTTGAAGGTGATATTACAAACTTGTTGCTAGACAGAGACCAGGCTTAGATGAAAACTACTGTGAGGAGTGTGGTTGGGAGAACCCTGGAATTGACATCAGTATTTGGGACTTCATTACTTACATGTTGTATCTACCTTGAAAACGGAATATTCCTTGTGGGAAGTCATTAATCCTTCCTTTGAAGTGCCATTATGGCAAGTAAGTTTTAAGAGGTTTCTATAGTGCCTCCTAGGTTTGAACTATATGATCTGGACATTTTTGGTAACAGGTTCTGGAAATCACTTCTTTTATTACAGGATTAAAAATAATTTTCCTTCCAACTGTGATGTCAAGTTATAGGCAGTCCAGCAAAATAGTATTTGGGAAGAATTTGCTTGTTTTGGAAAATTCAATCATTATTTAATTAGTTTAAATTCTATCCCTAAATTTGGCCTTTTGGTTTGAATTTCTCTCACTTCCCCAGATTTGAAAGTTTTCTGAAGATACTAGAAACATTCGGGGTAATGTGTGCAATTTATAAAGTTGCTAGCTCAGCACTGGTACTTACTGAACAATTAATAATGCCACCTGTCATTATTAGTGATATAATAAAAGTAGCACATATTAAATCTTGCAAGATAGCTAGAGGCCATCAACTCATCTTTGCAATACTACAAATTTTAGTAAATTTTAGAAAATTATCCATTCGATTTAAAAGTTGAATTTAACATATTTATAACCCCCAAATATATTACAACGTGATTATAAATTGCTTTGGGATTTTTTTCATACTCAAAAAAAGGTCAGCTTTTAGTACAATGTAAAATTTAGAGCCTTTATTGAAATATGTCTTTAAGAAGGCTGCTAAGAATTTTTATGAAACCATTAAATACACAAACACTTGTAAAGGACAGTGTATCTCTATATACATACATATGTGTATATATATGTATGTGTATGTATTTATACATATTTATATAAAGCATGCGTGAATATACATTCTCATATTTATCTGTACATATGTCTGCCCCTGCATCTGGAAGAATATATTTGTGTTTGCAGAGAGTTGGTCCAGTGTTCATATCCAAATGCAAATTTTGACTCTCTGAAGCACATTTTCATATTTGCATCTCTTTCTTTCTCAGTAGTTTTGCCAGTTGGTGTATTTCTTTGCTTATTTCCACTTTTTTCTTCCTCTGCAGTATCCCCCATGAAGTGGCGCTGAAAGATCACGTTAGCACAGTTCTATGATGTGAAATACCACAAGTCTGCAATTTTTCGGGCTTGAGAGCATCGCTGGGCTGAGAGGATGGAAATCTTTCAGTAATTATACCAGTTTGTATTCGTCTCACATTTGGGACCAAATACAAAACCGATCCACTCTTTCTCCCTGTGAATATTCATAAAAAACAAAGTGCCAATTCTGGGCTAATCATGTATGGAACCAAACACGTTGATGAGTCCTAAGTATATACTGTCTGTATGTATACATATGAATATATATATTTATACACATTAATTTTGCTTGTGTCCTCCTCTGTGTAATTTGTTTGTTTAGTATAGGGGTTGCTGTTATAAGTGTTAATAAGCTGCTGAAAGCTTGGCACCTATTCCTTGAAATGACAGCTATGTTAGAAGCCTATTAACACTCAGAGCAGCAGCTCTGCAGCTACTAGAAATGAATTTCAAAGAAGGTAAATGAACAAAAGCGATTCATATCTCTAAGAAAAGCAAATACCATGCCCAGAACCATATATACTTTGGAAATGTACAGTATATAAAATGAAAAAAAAATCCTCTTCCAGTTAAAGAAACAGCGGAAGAGAACATTTGGAGAAAGGGAAACTGCCTAAAAGATTTCCAAACAACCTTGAAGACATAAATGTAAAGGATACCAAGCATAACTTCCTCTCTTTGTTTCTATTGTATTTAAACTAGGATCATGTCAAACTCAGTTATAGGAACAGAACAGTACAGGTAAAGGAAATTCACTTTTTTCTCCATGAGAAAAATTTAAATCATCTGGATTTAGCTCAAACTTTTTCTTAGTCTCTGAACTTGGAAGGACACCATTTGCTATTGTTATCTGAGGCAAGGGTTTTTATGAATCAGTTCACCCTGCCTTTGAACTATTTTACTTTTGACTGTCACTGAAATTTTACAAGTTGGCTAAAAGTTCTGGGTATACTTTAGCCATGATGATAAAAATGTGGCAAGTTAGGCTGGAAGTTGCTATTTCCCTAAAGACGGTATGTGCATGTGTGTGTGTGTGTGTGTGTGTGTGTGTGGGTTGGGAAGTTTATGTGTTGGTGTTGAACCGGGGATAGCTGTACAATTTTAGGCTAAATTAAGATTAAAGTGCCTTCATTTTTTAAGGCCCTTGTTTTTGAAACCAAGTGGGAAGAAAACATAAAAAGACTTTAACATTTCAACGTATGTACAGAGATTAGAAATCTTAGCTTTCAGAGTTGGTATAAAACTAGCAGCCAAAGGTGATAATAGGCAGTTTCATCCCTAGAGCAATTTACATTACCTTTATCTCCTTAATGTGAAAACTGTAATGTCTTGGACACCTAGTAGCACTATCTTTGAATTTATAGCACCATAATATCTATCATATAATATATTGTATATACTACACTATTCATTCTCTTTCTGTGTATGGCTCCCTTGCCCTCTAAACAGAAATATTGAGAAGTCTTTGGAAGAGATAGAAAACATGTATAGAACTCTAAAATTCTGTAAGTGTAAACCCCAAACCATTCTCTCTGTGTGTGTATGGGCACTTGGGCGCACATGTGTTCATACACTAATAAGGTTTCACAAATTAGTTTGGGACAGATTATTGTAATGTCAGAGGAAAGAGGCAAGAAGAAAGGCAGTTCTTTTCTCAGAGACTCAATGCAAAATTTACTTTGAATTCTGTCTAAATGAAATTTTCCAGGTAAGGAGACACTACAATTGTTCTCCAATACACTAACTAGGAATGTTCTTACCTCAGATCCTACCAACAAAAACTTGTGTTTACCTGGCCCTTCTGTATGTCAACAGTAAAGTGACAATTGATACTTATTATCCTAAAGAGACTCAAATGAGGTAAATTTTGCTTTCTTGATTACTAATATTTGAATATGCCTACTATTATTCATATAAAGTAGTTTTTAAAAAAATAGATGCTAACACCTTAAATATGTAATTAATGTATGATATAGAGAGTAGCTCTACTCTTCAAAACATTTGACAAACCAAACAGCCTACTCTGTGCCCAGCAGAAAACAGGGCAAACTTAAATTAAACTGCATTTATTGGAATTTTCTGAAGACTTGTATTCAGAAATGCCAATTACCAGTTGTTTGTGAGTTGCTCAATATTATAATCACCTGAAATTAACTATGAAATGGGATCTTCTCATTCAAATGACAACAGCAAAGGCTATATATCACTACCATTTCCAGTAGTAAAAATTAATTTTATCCTTTCACTTTTTAAAATAATTATGTTAGGCCTTTTATTGAAAACATTAGATACATATAGAAAAAATTCATGAAGCAAAAATGTGAGGTTCCATGATTTACCATGAGGGCAACCCCCAGGTGGCCACCACACAGGTGAAGAAGTATTAATTGCAGCATCCTAGAATCCAGTCACTGTCTTCTCCCTCCCATCCACAGTAACCACCATCCTTACTTTTGTGCTTTTCTTTAGTTTTACCACCGAAAGTCAAAGTTTGGTTTCAGTTTTCAGTTTGGAATTATTTGAAATATTGCTGCCATAGACAATGCTTCACATGTCCCCTGGTACACATGGGCATGCCATTTCATTGGGTGGATATCTATGAAAAGAACTTTTGAGATACAGGGTATATGTATTGCTCAACTTCAGAAGAGAATACTCACCCATTTTTCAAGGTGAATGAAAGAAGAAGACAAAAAGATACGGAAAACATTTCTTATGACTTCATGGATTGGAAGAAGAAATATTGTTAAAATGTCTATTCTACCCAAAGCAATCTATACATTTAATGCAATCCCTATCAAAATTCCACCAGCATTTTTCATAGAGCTAGAACAATCCTAAAATTTGAATGAAACCATAAAAAAACCTGAATAGCCAGAGCAATCCTAAAAAAGAAAAAACTGGAGGTATCGTGATTCTGGACTTCAAGCTACATTACAAAGTTGTAGTCATCAAGACAGGATGGTACTGGCATAAAAACAGACACACAGATCAATGGAACAGAATAGAAAACCCAGAAATGGACCTAAAACTATATGGTCAACTTTGACAAAGCAGGAAAGAATATACAGTGGAAAAAAGTTTCTTTAACAAATGATGTTAGGAAAATGGACAGCAACACGCAGAAGAATGATACTGGACCACTTTCTTACACCATACATAAAAGTACATTCAAAATGGATGAAAGACCTCAATGTGAGACAAGAAAAAATCCAAATCCTAGGGGAGAACACAGGCAACAACCTCTTTGACCTCCCCCTAGCAACTTCTTACTAGACACATTGCCAGAGGCAAGGGAAACAAAAAGCAAAAATGAACTTTTGGGACTTCATCAAGATAAAAAGGTTCTGCACAGTGAAGGAAATAATCAACAAAACTAAAAGACAACCTACAGAATGGGAGAAGATATTTGCAAATAACACGTTGGATAAACGGTTAGTATCCAAAATCTATAAAGACCTTATCAAACTCAACACCCAGAAAAATAAATAATCCTGTTAAGAAATGGGTGAAAGACATGAATAGACCTTTTTCCAGAGAAGACATCCAGATGGCTGACAGGCACATAAAAAGATGCTCAATTTCACTCATCATCAGGGAAATATAAATCAAAACCATGATGTGATATCACCTCACACCTGTTAGAACGGCTAAAATTAACAAGTCAGGAAATGACAGATATTCATGAGGATGCGGAGAAAGGGGAACCCTCTTGCACTGTTAGTGGGAATACAAACTGGTGCAGCCACTCTGGAGAACATTATGGAGATTCCTCAAAGAGTTAAAAATAGAACTACCCTACAATCCAGCAACTGCACTACTAGGTATTTACCCAAAGGATAAAAAAAATACAGATGCAAAGGGGATATATGCACTTGATGTTTATCCAACATTATTAACAATAGCCAAATTAGGGAAACAGCCCAAAGGTCCATCAACTGATAACTGGATTAAGGTGTGAAATATGTGTGTGTGTGTATACATATATACATATATATATGTATATGTATATATATATATGAAATACACACACATATTAGAATGCTACTTGGCCATCAAAAAGAATGAGATCTTGCCATTTGCAATGATGTGGATGGAGCTAGAGAATATCATGCTAAGTGAAAAAAGTTAGAAAAGACAAATGCCATATGATTTAACTGATGTGGAATTTAGGAAACAAATGGATGAATGTGTGGCGGGGGGGGGGGGTGGAGAAAGAGAGAGGGGGGAGGCAAACCATAGGAGACTCTTAAAGATAGAGAAGGAACTGAGGGTTGTTGGGGGGGGGGCATGGGCTAAATGGGTGATGGGTATTAAGGAGGGCACCTGTTGTAGTAAGCACTGGGTGTTATATATAAGGAGGAACCACTAAATTCTCCTGAATCTATTATTACAGTATATGTTAACTAACTAGAATTTAAAAAATTTGAAAACAAAAACAAAAAACAAAGTGACTGTACTAATTTATACTTCTGTTAGTAGTAGAGAGTCTTCATTTCCCTACTTCCTCACCATCATTAGTTACCTTTATTCTTTTAAAGTATCATTCTTGTGGTATCTTACTGTGGCTATCTTTTCCCCATATTTCTAATGTAATTGAATATCCTTTCATATATTTATTGATCTGTCTTTGTGAGTGACTATCTTTTGTTGCTTTGTCAGCTTTAATTTTTTTTAAAATATTACATAAAGGAGTCTTTTATTAGTTATGTGTTCTGAATACTCCACAGAGTGCTTTGGGTTTTTTTATTTTTTTATTCTGTAGTTAATGTATTGTGAATAACAGGCAATCTATTCAAATTTAAATATTTTGGTCAGCTTTAAGTTAATTTTTCTAGATATCCTTTATTTAACCTAAATCTTCAAAGTTATTGACATAATATCGTTAATACCTATAGCATCTGTAGAGATGTCACTATTAGTATTGATATTGGTTATTTTTGCCTACCACTTAAAATTTTTATTAGTTTTATCAGGGATTGCCAAATTAGTCTTTAAAAAACAAATTTGATTTTACTGATATTTTCTGTTATATGTTTATTTAATTTACAATTTCTCCTTTTTTAAATGTACTTCCATCTATTTCCTTTAGGTCAAATTTCTTTTTTTTTTCTGATTTTAAAAGATAATTACTTCATTGAGTTTTAGTTTCTCTTTTTTCTAATATATGTATTTAAAGCATTAAATGCCATTTATAAATAGCTTTAGCGGCATCCTCATATGTTTTGATAGGTCATAATCTCATAATCAATTGGTAAAAATATCTTCAAATGTCTCTTTTCATTTTATTTTGATCCATGAGTTGTTTAAACGTATATTGCTGAATTTTCAATAGCATGAGGATTTTCTAGTTTATTATTTATTTATTTATTTATTCTGATTTCTAGCTTATTTGCATTGAAATCAGAGCACATATTCTATATGATTTCACTCTTTTTTTGAAATTGTTTTTTGACCCAATAAATGGTCAGTTTGAGGAAAATTTTATATATACTTGATAAGAATATGTGTATTTTGAAAGCCACAATTTTTTTATGTATTTCAATTACATTTCTTTATGAACCCATTGTTAAATACTTCCATGCAATTTCTAATTTTTGTGTGATTATCAATTACTGACAAAAATCAGGGGTTATTTGTCTATTTCCTCGGTTCTGTCCACTTTTAATTTATATATCTGAGGCTATGTAAGGGCATATTCACCTAGAATTGTTACATCTTTCCAATAAATTATACTTCTTATCATTATAGTATCCCTCTTTACATATAGTACTGCTTTTTGCTTTTTTTTTTATTTTTTTATTTTTTTATTTATGATAGTCACAGAGAGAGAGAGAGAGAGAGGCAAAGACATAGGCAGAGGGAGAAGCAGGCTCCATGCACCGGGAGCCCGACGTGGGATTCGATCTCGGGTCTCGAGGATCACGCCCTGGGCCAAAGGCAGGCGCTAAACTGCTGCACCACCCAGGGATCCCTGCTTTTTGCTTTTGAATCTACTTTTTCTAATATTTATGTGGCTATACTAGCTTTCATTTCTTCTTTTATTTTTAACAGTCTGTATCCTAAGGCTTTAGAAATATATATCAAAAATGGTACTTACTTGGCTTTCATTATTTGTAATCATCTGAAAGTCTTTGTCTTGAATTATTTAGTACATTTATGTTTAACACTGTTTATTGACATATTTGACTTAAATCTATGTTTTCAAGTGATTTTTATTTGTGCCATTGGCTCTATGTTTTGTTTTTCTCCTTGCTGTTTTCTTTTGGAGTGATTATTTTTTATAATTTTACTTTGATTCTGTTACCATGGAAGTTATACTTTTTTAATGATTATACTGCTTTTTAAATGATTATACTAGAGATAACTGCATGCATTCCCTACTTATAAATGTCTAATATTGATTGGTGCTTTTACCTTCTTTCTGAATAATTTTGTTTCATTTATTCTCTTTTGTGTGAATGTATATATGTCAACAAAATTATTTTTATGCAGTCAAGATTTATTAATATTTCCTCTAATATTATATTCTAAGATTGACTTTTAATCTTTCCTTAGTTTCCAGTCTTCCATCTGAGATTATTTTCTTTCATCTGAAGAAAATCCTCTAGATTTTTTATTTTCTTTATTAATTATAGTTCTGTTGGTGACAAATTTTCTTAGTTTGTTTGAACAGGCTTTATGTAGCTCTTATTCTAGGAGAATAATTTTTATTCTAGAAAAATCTAGAAAACTAGGATGTAGATTGATAGTAACTTTTTTTCCTATACCTTAAAGATTCTGTTGCATTATATTCTGGCTTCCAAGTCTACTGATGAGAAATTGACTGTAATCTGAATCTTTTTAGTGGTTTTGCTATTATATCTCTTGGGATGACTTTCTTTGTATTTGTTTTGTGTATGATTCACAGAGCTTCTGGAATCTATGGTTTAATATCTTTCATCATTTTTAGAATGTTTCCATTGTACCTTTAAATGTTGCTCCTGCTTCACTCCCTATTCCTGGTTTTTAGACTTTCAACTGTATATTTTAAATGTTAGGTCTTTTAACTATGTCATCTATAGCTAAAGAGATCTGCAGGAGCTATACTAAGCCTTTGTGAATCTGTTTCTATTTTGTGTTTTTACTATTTTTTAAATTGCCACTTTTTTGTCTATGTCCCTATTTTATCTTTTTAAATTTTTTGTACACTGGATGTAATATGTGAAAAATTGTTTACAGAAATAATATGAAAACTAGGGTAATGTCTTCTAGATAAGCTTTTATTTCCTTTTTCCTCCAGAAAATACTGTGGAGGAATTTGCATTCAGGGATGTTAACGCAGTGTCTGGCATTGAGATTCTTTAACCCTGGCCTCCAGTCATTCTAAGGTCTTATCTAAGTCTAGTTTATCCTTGCTTAGAATACAGTTCTTCTAGATCCTAATCAAAGTCAAGGAGTTCATAGAGCCCTTTTTCTTAGAGACCTCTAAGGACTCCTGTGCTTAGGGTATATACTGGTCCCCTGTGCTTAAGAGGAGTCCCCTTCTTGAAAAAACAGGTGCCTTCAGAGACCCCAAATGCACTCATTTCCCCGGATCTCTGTTTTTCCCCAGATCCAGGTCTGTTAATTTTTGCTACTTTATAATATTATTAGCTCTTCTTAAACATATTTTTTTTAATCCCCTGTGTGTCTGTTCAGCTTTCTGGACTTCCTCAGGAGGTGATTTAGTCAGAATTACCTAGCCTAGAAAATGAACATGCTACTATAATCGCTGATCATCTAGTATAGTATAAAGGGTATAATAATGACCTATTTCACTAGTCAAAAATATGATTCATCTAGTATAGTATTAAGGGTATAATAATGACCTTTCTCACTAGTCAAAAATATGATGATGATTAATTCCAGAAGATTGCATCTGTCCAGAGATTTGGCTAAAATCATATAAAGTCATCATTACTCATGTGAGGTGTATCCCTTATAATAATTACATGTAAAAATTTTCTACATTATTCTCCTATACTTCCATTCTGTAGTCACTATAGAAGAATTGAAGTGGGATCAATGATAGTGACTTTAAACATTTATTGTCTGAAATCCTGATATTTTACAGCACACTCCATGACTTCAAATATTTAAGTAGAAAAAGAAAAATAGACTCATCTTGAAAACTAGCTTTGACATATAATCAAATACTTTTTTTAATCAAATACTTTTAGTAAATTTTTATATTGCAGTTTGAAAGACAAAAAAATTCTATATTTAATTGGTTCTATTACATTCCTGATATTAAATATTCCTGCCCAACTATGGAAAGTAGTCTTTTTCTGTACAGTGATTAGTTCTAGCTTGATGATCTTTCCAATTCTGTGGACAGATTCTCAGAAAACTTGAAAAGTTCTGTGAAGACTCATCTCAACTGATTCACCTGTCACCTCAAGTTCATGTTTACTTGGGGTTAATGTGTACCTTCTTAGAAAGACTGTTCAATCATTTCCTGAATTTAGTACCTAAGTCTCAATGTCATTTCTAGCAGGCTCTCATTTCTTCCTGGCTTTGCATATTCTTCTTTGGGCCAGGAGCTCCCTTGTAAATCAAAGGCAGCTCTTCGTAGAGAAGGGAGACATGCAGAGGCAGAGGAGCCCAGAAACTGACCCTGTGTTACTGCCTCTGCTTGAGAAAGCAGAGAAGTTAAAAACACTCACTAAATAATTCCTTTAAATCAGAAGAGAAATGATTTTTTACAGTTAACAGTTAGATGCATGATGATTAATGTTTTCAACCTTGAGGGCAAACTCTGCCTGTTTAGTATGAATTTTTTATTTCTGTGTTTCAAGTGAAAAATATCCTGAGGTCCTTTTGAATTTCAAACAATTAGTCCAAATTCAAAATGTATTAGGTTAATTGTATATTTTTAATATAATTTTAATATTCTTTGACTCTGAAACTGATAAGCAAGCGTTTATTTGCTCTTGAAACCTTTCAAAGTTTATAACAATCTTTATCTCTTTTAGGTGGTTTAATGCTTAATGATAAAAGCCTGGCCTAAGGAAGAGATAACATTTAAGTATTGTATGAACCCATGGGGGCCAGGAAGTAAACCATCCATCTGGTCTACTCCCTTTCCATGAGTATGGATTATATGTTATGGAATTCAGTGTAGGGCTTCCTCCTCTGGGGGACAATTGACTCAGATATAAGTAATGGATGAGGGAGATGTGAGCACTGTCATTAGCCATACCACTGGATTTCATGGAAAGGCAAAGGCACCAATTTATATAGTCTTTGTATGAGGGAATCAAAGGTAACTGCCTATTTTTTCTTAATAGGAATATAGGAGACAGACCTGAGTTAGGATCCCTGCTCATTTGTGTTATTCTGTGCAAGTATAAATTTCCTCCACTGTTAAATGTAGAAACCAAAACGTACTTTAATATGCACTTAAAAAAAAGTCAAGAAGGTATACAACAAAAGGTTAATGGTACTTACCTTAGGGAAGTGATTGTCTTTTACCTTAGATTATTTTTTTTTTATAGCAAGAAAAAATAGAGCAATCTTGTAAGACTTTTTATTTTATTTTTTTAATTATTATTATTATTATTATTATTCATGAGAGACATTGAGAGAGAGAGAGGCAGAGACATAGGCAGAGGGAGAAGCAGACTCCCTGTGGGGAGCCTGACATGGGACTTGATCCCAGGACCTCAGGATCACAACCTGAGCCAAAGGCAGTCGCTCAACTACTGAGCCACCCAGGTTCTCCTTTTGTAAGACTTTTTAAAGGTTATGTTGCTTACCCCCACTACAAAAAAAAAAAAAAAAAAAAAAAGTTTTTATCAACACAGCCTCTATTAGAAAAAGAATCTTACATGAAACTTCAGTACATTAGATAGATGTAAGTGGAGCTGCCCTGCTGAAGTAGAAATAAGAATGCAAAGCCCCAGGTGCTGGGCCTTGTCTTCCTTCTTCATGTGGCCCCTCAGGCATCTCCATGAGGCCCTGGGCTTCAGGGACTAATGTTTAAATCCCATTTTGATATGGGCTAATGAAAACCACAAAGGAAAGTGCCTCAAACAATGCCAGCCATGTAGAAGTTACTCAAGTAACACTAACTGTTAATATTGTTATTGTCACCAATTATTTTTAGAATTCACTCTGGAAGAAAGTAGTATAAATTATGAGAGGGGAAATGAGAGAACATATCTTTTGCTGAAAGAACATTTACCAGTTCACAATCTCTATCATGGAAATGCTTCATTGGTGAGATTCTGTTGCTGGGCCATACTGTTGTGTTAGGCCTGAACTGACTGGTCAACCATTGTTGCCCACTCAGGGTTCCATAGTTTCACTTTCTTCTGATCCAAGCCAAGCAGAAAAAACAGTACTGGGAAGGGTGGCTGTAGTATAGTCAGCCCAGCTTGTGTCCATCAGGATTGCTTACTTTTATTTTCACTAGGGCCACCTGATTGCCCTACTTGAAAGCTCAACCTTGCTCAGTCTCTCAGGATCAAACCTGACCTTTGGCAAGCAGAATGAAGATGGTCAAGCTTATCATTTTGGGATTCAGCATCAATATTCTGACTCTTTATCAGTTTTTAATCTTTTCCCTCATTGAAAATCAGGCTTCTGTCGTGTGCTAGAACTAACTTGCACTGGCTCACAAGAGCCACTTGTTAATGTTTTAGGAATTTTGCAATCTAGTGGGATGTCACGTAGGTAGTTTGAAATCAGCATATTTAGATATTTATACTATGGAAATTGGTCAATTCTAAATCTCAGGGTTTTCCCCTGAAGATCCAGTTAAGCATCTACTACTGGTTTAGGAACTAGCTAACACCTCATGCTCTAGTTCTTATAAATCAATCTTCATTCCTCCTTAGACCCAAGTTCCTAACTTGGCATTGTAAGAAGAGTTGAAACCTTCATTCTTGCCAGATTCCCCTACAATGGCAAGAGTTTGATCATATATCCCAGCTCTAAGCTGGGACCTTGCTTTCTATACCCACTCACAGATCATCTGCTCCCCATACCTGCTCACAGATCTCTCCCAAGGCTTATCTAGCTAGATTATGAATAAATCACCATTACCTAAATTTTCTTATCTTGCTGGTTATGGGTCTGGAGTCATCATCCTGTAGTCCATAATATGTGATATTAGATCCCTTAATGTTTGTCCTAATCCCCATTGATTGACTTCCCCTTTAAATGATGTGTTCTATCTCATTCCTCCCCATTATTTCTATTCTGTCTCAATTAACTGAAATAACTATATTCTCTCTGTAGATTTTTTTTAAAGTTTTGAACATACTCTTCCTAGAAATCTTTTTTTTCATATTATTAGACTCTAAATTATTTAAGTGTGTTAGTAGTTTTAATTTTAAAACCTAATTTAGCATTTTAATAAATAATAACATTTAATATCCATGATGAGGATTACCCATATATAAAGTAATTTCTTAACACAGCACCTATATCTTCTCATAAAATAACTGACATTAATTGTTGTTCTCCATGTCCCAGACACTGTTCCGAGTGCTTTGCATGTATTAATTCACTTAATCCTACAGAATTCCTGTGGGACATGTACTATTATCTTCCTCATTCTACAAAGGAGGAAATTGAGATAAAGGGAGATCTTGTAGCTAATAAATGGCAGAGTGATGGCTTGAACTGGAACTGTCTGTCTCCAGAGCCATGCTCTTAACCCTTCTGCTGTTCGGTCTCTCTCTAAAATGAAGCACAGAGCTATGACTTATGAAAAACTCCATATTCTCTTATTGTTAATTGTTGATGGCTCACACTGTTATATGGGGGAATGAAGAAGGTGTGGCTAATAAGAGATCTTTAAGCTGTGAGAGTTCCCTCTCAGATTCAGGGAGAGATGAGGAAGTGGCTCAATGGGGGGACTACTGAATTATATAGGATCACAAGCTAAGAAATAATTATACTACCTTACTCTCTGTTCCTTCACTTTAGTTTTTCTCCAGTTATAACAATATTCAGTAAGGCTGGCTATAGCAGATGCAGAAAATTGGGCAAGGCATTATATGCTGACTTAAGCAAAGAAGCTAACAAAATCCATTCCTTTTTGTTATTTGAGGAAATATAAAAATGCATGTAAATAAACATGTTAATAATTTAATTTATTTGAGCATAAAATTAAATATATAATATATAGATCTGTCTTTTATTATAATGTTTATACTATCTAGTAAAACTGAGGTTCCAGAGTAATGTTAAGGCTAGGATAACTGAAAAATTTTCTACAATGCTATTTTGCCATTTACTCTCAGAAAAATAATACCAAATTATATCTATCTGGTCAAGATATTTGGCATATTGAGCAGAAAATGATGATATTAAATTGCAGCAAGATAAAATGAAGAGGTAATAGTTCTGAATCCTAGGGCATTTTCTGGAAAGTTCATAAGAGAAAATAAAACCTTGTAGGTTGAAAGGCCTCAGGAACCCTCTGCATTTAAAAACCATTTTTTCCAGGTGATTCTTATGAGCCTTATAGTTTAAGAACTACTCTATAGCAGGTCAAGCAAAGTTTGGAGTGATTCACTGAACAATCCTAATTTCAATCCTTAGTCTCACCCTCTGCGATGGAACCTCAAAAAACAGAAAAGATGGAAAGTAAAGATCTTTTGCAAATTTTGGTCCCTGCTGCCTGGGGTTGAACCTTCCTTGGGGCTTTCATCACAGCTGCCCATCAATGGATTTGTGGAAAAAAACATGTGAATACCATGGAAACATATAAGACAGGCAACTGGAGTCTCTAAAATAGGATTTTCATTTTGGAATCTAAGCAGGAGATAGACCCAGCAGTGAGCCTGGATTGGTTTGTCATGGGTGTCATTTTTTGTTAATCCATTTTCTTACATCTTATTGCAAGAATAGTGAGAGGGGAGTCTGTTGCTTTCCTGCATGTTTTCAGTTTAAGAAATGGTTGGATCCCTTAGGTACATACTTAGATTTGCTCTGTTCTACCCAACAGATCCTATTATCATCAATTTCCAGAAGAAGAAACTGAGACTCCGAAAATGTAAAGAATGTGAATATGTGACTAATAAATGGTGGATTTTGAGCTACAGACCAGGTATGTGGTTCCTAGTGCTTCAATAGCCCTTTCAGGCCAGGTTTTCACATTTTTGTGAATAGAAAATATGTAACTATGATGCTCATAATTAATTTCTGTTGAATGAGAATGCGGGAAAGATTCTGGCAAGCATTTGTGGCAGAGGCAAATCTTTTGTACTTCTTTTCTGCTCCCAGTTGGCACTTTCTCTCCTTTTATTGCTCTCAGACCTGGTACCTGGGACTGCTACCAGTTTCCTAGATGCTTTGGTCTTCTACGGGCTCTGCTCACTACTCACCACAACCCCTTCTCCATCTGTGCTTTAATGTCCCTTCTCTTTACATGGCAATGTACTCTTCCTCTGTCCTGAATCCTCCAGACACAAAATTTTGCCATGTGATGGTCAGATAAACCAACCCTTTCTGTTATCTATCTATCTTCTATCTATCTATCACCTATCAATCATCTATCCATCTATCTTTTCCTCCATCAGATATTTAGCAATACCTCATCCAAGTTGAATTAAGCATTTCCTTAAGGAAGTACTTCTAGGGCTAGAGAAATACCTGATAGGAGTTCCACATTTAGTCAGGGATGCTTTGGTGTGTTTAAACCAAATATGCAGAGACTTGATCCACTTATACATAAGGCTGGCCCTGAACATTGGCATTTACTTAAATACCCTCCAAGGATATTCAGGTCTTCAATGCTACACACACCGATTGAACCCAAATATACACACTGACATTTCCTCCCACCTATTTCCCTAGAGCTCATAATATTTAAAGCTGAGCTCATGTCAGGGACCCCCCCCCCACCGACCCCCCCAGAAGGGAGCTGCTCCTCTGGGAGTTTGCCTAATGGAGCAACTGCCATTTCTTAGTCCACCAGAGGAGTGCTGAGCATGCAGCCTTTGCAAAGTCCCTAGGGTCTATCAATTAGCATGGAGCCCAATAGAACAGTCTGTTCAGACCAAATCCAAAACACCTAAGAAATAAGTATATAGGATTCTGGATTATCTTCTTTCTGTCCCACCTCTCAGCTGCAAATTGCTACCTGCTTTGCAAGGAGCATAAAACAATGAAAAATAACTGCTATTGCTAATATCAAAACATTTTCATATGCCTTCCCTCGTTTGATGCTCTCAAGTATTACTTTTCTACTTTTTTTAGATCTGGGATTATGGTGAGAATTTTTCAAGTCTTCCTAGCTAGCTGCAGGAATAACAGTGTAATTTACTAAGATTTTAAGTTGTGTTTTGTTCTATTTTTCCAACCCCACTTTGAGATACTACACCCGCCTTTCTTAAAGGAGTAGGGAGGGGTGGGAGGTGAAAAGGGCAGGCAATCCTGGTTTACAGGAAATCTGTCAGAAAGAATATGGCCTGCTTTGAAATGTTTACATTTCAACATCTCTTTCTATGTGGCTTATTATTTGAATGTTCTTGGACCATGTGTGATCAGACTGGTATTTGAATAAAATAAGATAATGTATCAAAAAAAATGATTGCATGATCTACCTAAGAGGGCTATACAGTAGGTATACCGTAGGTATCAAGGTTCTCAGGCTCCACAAACATATCCTGCCTAAGAAGAGTAAGACATTACAGAGGTGATCAGAGACTACAGAGGCCACTATAAATATTTGTTTTACATAAAATTCCAGAACATTGGTGTCATCCTGGAGAGACAGAGAGAACCTGTAGTGACTGATTAGATTGTATGGAATAGGATTTCTGACAGTTTAATGGTTTAAAGACCTGAGTTTGTTAGGTAAAACTTAAGCCTATTAAATTAGAGAATCCTGCACTGCAAATTTAATTGTCTTTCTACAGTACTTTGCACAAAATTTACATTTAGATAGATCTCAATGGGGAAAATACAGCAAGGCCTTTGTTATGTATACTTGTTGCAAAAGAGAAATCCAGCCCCCCCCCCCCCAGTCCCCTTTGGAATTTTTCAGCATTTAATTCTATGACCATGAGCCACATTGTGTTTCTGGATGGCTTGATCACTAAGCTAATATCAGGCCTAGGATGCCCATATGGGCAAGGCTAAAGGCCCAAATGGATCTCATGAAATACAAAGTTGATAGCTTTCTGCGATGGGAATAATGACTTATAAAACACACTGGAGGAGACTGCAGGGATTGTTTAAAAATCAAATTGCTTATTAGATTTTCCAACTCCTTGAACAACTTCTAATATTTTCTATACAGAGCCATCTACATAATACCCTCTGTCTTTTGATGATGAAACATAACAATTTTATTGTTATGTTGCTTCATAGCAGAAAAATTTTCATGATCTGTGTTTCAGTAAAATCTTTGATCCCCATTTTAAATTACGCTGAAGCTAAGAACTAGCCTATCCATTTATATATGGTGTTTGGTCATTACACCAAAAACAAAACAAAACAAAACAAAACAAAACAAAAAACCAAAAACAAAAGGAGGGAACTAAACAGAAAAATCCCTCTCATTAATCTCTCGTCTCCTCCTTCGCTTCCTCCTTGTCTTCTCTCTTCAATATACAGACCTCAGAGAAACACTGCAGAACCACAAATTACTGTGGGGTGCAACTCCTACTTAATAATGACATCCGTAAGTTAGCAAAAATCTGCCAACATCTGCAAGCTCCTCT
The DNA here is from genome assembly GCF_003254725.2 of Canis lupus dingo. Taxonomy (NCBI): domain Eukaryota; kingdom Metazoa; phylum Chordata; class Mammalia; order Carnivora; family Canidae; genus Canis; species Canis lupus. The sequence continues at coordinate 3,616,720 of NC_064272.1, forward strand.
ACAGAGTTGTGAGCCAAAGTTAAAAATCATGTGTGACAGTGCTGTGGAAAATACAATTGATTCCAGTCTGATTGTGTCAGTTCCAAACAGAGACAATATTGATGATGCTGAACAGTAATCTTATTGGGCTTGGACCCAACTGAACATTGGTCTTTGTCAACTCATTATTCCTCTATCAGAGGGATCTCCGAAGATTGATCTTGCCAGCACCTCTTGATGTGTCTCACAAATCACTGTTCTCCTGTTGGCAGGCAGATTTGAGTATTGCACAGTAATTGCTGGGCTTTTTTCCCTCTCTCCCCTCCTTATTCCCTGCCAGGAGACAGTGACTACACATTGCAAGTCATTGTCATATGAAAGACCAAAAAGTTCCTAACAAGATAGAGCAGGTAGGTGTGCAGACCCAGTGATGCAAGAGCTATGGCCAGACCACTGATGTTTTGGGATTGGCAAAATAAAGTATTAAATCCTCTCTTTTTCCCTTTAGACAGTTAATTAGAGAGAACCCTGAACTTTTCAGAAGTCTGCAGCATTGCCTGTAGGAAAGTTCAGCTCTACAGTTGAGGGGTCTAGTTTGGATGATTAACATTGTCTCTGCTTTTTTTTGCAAATTGGAAAAATGTATTGTCTCCTAAGTAACAGTGGGTGAGAAGAACAAGGCAATGGGTGTAACATTTTGGACTAATAACATTGTCTTCTGTGATTTGATCTGCCCTTCCTCACGGCAATTCGACATCCCCCTCTAGACATAAAGGCCTCCAGAAATCAGTTAATTTATATCATCAATAAGATACCAAAATCTAAATGGATTTCTGGTGTTCCCAGCTAAACTGGTGAGGATCAAGGCAGGCCTTTGCAATGGTGTGACAGTTACTTTTTTTCCTGGGTAAGAGCCTCTGACAGGCAATGTCTATCCATTTATTTTTTGCATTATTTGGCTAATTGGAGGGGAATAGGATGGTCCAGGATCACGTAGTTTCAGCATTTGACATCACAGGTACCCTCAATCATAAGGATTACTGTGACGTTCTGTGAATTTATGATACATTAAATCAGTGATAGAAACTGAAGTTCCCAACTTCTAAGCAATCATTACAGAAAGAGCCCATAACCCAGTGTCTTCTGTAGTTTAAAAAGCAGAAGCTTCTTGTGTGTTGTTTACTCACATGGGAGATGCACACTAAGGCTGCTGGCTGAGACTGCTTCTTTCATTTTGACTCCTTTTAGTTTTATATTCTCCCCCTGGTCCCCTGCATCTCATGAAGAGTGAAAACAAGTGAAATAAGGAATCTCCAGCGCAAGATTTTCTACAAGCTTAGTTAAGTGAAAATCAGATAGTTTTCACTTAGTGTCTTGGAGGTTCCTGATAGTGATGCTTGTGGAATTAGCACAATCCTAAATATTGTGACTTCTTTCTTGCTGTCCATCATTTCTGAAGTCAGCCTTGTTCTTTTGGTAGGAGTCATGTCTGTACAATGAACTCCATCATGCAGCTGTGAGGTGATGCCCTGCAGTTGATCAGAGAAGCTGAAAGTTCTACTCCACTCTACTCCTTACACTCGTGGTCGTTCCCTGCTCCCTACTCTGTGCCATCTTTCTGACTGAAAGTTCATGTGATGAATCAGCTTGAATAAAACTTGATTTGTCGGGATCCCTGGGTGGCGCAGCGGTTTGGCGCCTGCCTTTGGTCCAGGGTGCGATCCTGGAGACCCCGGATCGAATCCCACGTCAGGCTCCCGGTGCATGGAGCCTGCTTCTCCCTCTGCCTATGTCTCTGCCTCTCTCTCTCTCTCTCTCTATGTGACTATCATAAATAAATAAAATTAAAAAAAAAAAAAAAACTTGATTTGTCTCCTTGAGTTGACTCTATTTAGTTGGAGAAAGTACCTGAAGGTGGGGTTTTGAAGTCCTCCTGCTGGTGTGGCAGGCTGCATCAGGATGTAAAAATAAACAAAAGATAGTTAATGGTGTCTACATATCAAGCGTAATTATTCCAGTAAAACATCAAAGCAAGATTCACACCAGAGGATTGACAGTGCAGATAATGGAGAGTTGACTGTTTAGAATTCATTTAATACCCAGTCAGAGGGTCACTGGAGCTGAGGGTGAGGGCAAGGTCATGCTGTTTCCTCCTCCTCCTTCATGGGTGAAAACAGCACAGCTTGGTCACCATGGTCAGTCTTGAAGATATATATACTGAGTAATAGTAGGAAGGTGAGAAGAATATCTCATCTCTTATTTATCTGAGTTTTACATTGTGAACATTGGTGTCCTGAGCAGATTGGATAGAAGAAGGGGCATCTGTTTGTGAAGCTGTGTCTTATATTTATACACACACACACACACACACACACACACAAAACCCAAAAAACAAAATAACTTTCTCTCTTACTTCAAAAGTTGGCAGAGTTTTATCACAACAAGAAAACTTGATCACTGTAAGTAGCAATCACTATAATTATTGAATATATTCTGTAGTGGTGGGAAGTGGTTCGGATGCTCAGGAAATCATCCTTTAGCATCACTAAAAGAAAATCAGAAAACAAGTGGAGGTTCAGCAAAAAGCCTATACCTGAAGTACCATTTTCTTTTTGCCTATGCTGTCATTTTATTTATCTTTTTGAGTGATTGGACTGTATTGTTTCTGGTAATTTCTCATTCCTTCTGTGAGACACATATCTGAAATGGATAATAGATGTTTATATAAAATTACTGAAGATGAGAAAACCCAAGATCAGAGTGAATCAGAGGAGGAGTCTTAGCATGAGTCTCCTGGCATGGCGTTGATGCTGCCATGATCACATGTGCAGTGGAGGCTGTTGGGTGACTTAGCAGCTGCTTGTGGCCTTCAAATTTCTAGTAAGACATAAAGACGTCTAATGGTTAGCAGCTTTAAGGCTGGATTTTACCTTTTTCCCAAGATGGCCATTTCAAATCGGAAATTAAAAGACAGCACAAAGACTCTGTAGTTCTCAAAACACCCAATCCATAAAGCCCTAATAAATATATTTCTTGAACCGACCTGTCTAAGTGAGCCCCCAGTTCCCTCCTTCCAGATAGGAAATATCCTATGAGCAGTTTGGCTTGAGTATCAAAAAGGTGACATTAAATTCATGTATTGAAGACTACTATACTTCTTATATTAGGAATCCAAACTAACTTCATAGGTCTGTGATGTACCTGTTCAGTCAGATGGGGCCCATGCTTGCTTAATGATCTCCTATTTCCATCTGGAGATTCTTAACAATTTTTGAAAAAAAAAAAAAAAAAAAAAGCCCCAGATCTAACTTTTTCCCTAAGCCCTGCTCATTATGTAGTCAGTAGCATTAGGAACTTCCGATTTGCTATCTTTCCCCTTCCATCCCTTATAAGGGATGGTAGAGAGCTGTAGGCACAGATACACATAGAGAGTTGTCTGGGCTGTAGGCAAGTCTCGTGTCCAGCATGCAGAGAGACCCAGCATCATGTTCCAGGTCACACAGAGCCATCCTATGACTCAGCAAAGTACCTTCCCAATAATCTGGGTAACATTCTTCCAGTGGAAACAGTCAACTGTTCTATCCTCCTTTCATGTAATGACAGTTACATTTCATTTTAAATTAGAATTCCCATTAACGTTAACATTGACTTAAAAAAAAACAGTACCCCTCTCCTTGAAAAACTATAAAGCAAAATAAACCTGAAGCCCCATAATAATATTCCTTAGATAAAGATAGGAAGAACATGGAAGGAGCAAATAGCCACCTCCACAAGAAATGTCAGTTCTAATTTCTAAATCTTGTTTTACCACTGTAGCATTTGCAGATGTGTAATAAAACCTATTTTATCTCTGATAATGTTTGGCAATATGATTGTTAAAACTTAGTTTCTGAGGGAGCATATCCAGGATGTTTTTGATAGTACTGTCAGTCTGTAGATGGGCTTCTGTCCTGGCTTTGTTCAAATGGGTTGTCCTTTGGCCTCCTCTACCAGCATTATCTGTGGTATTGGGTGGCAGCTCACAGCAGAGGCTCCCAACAATTACTGTTCCTACTTTGCAAATATTTGCATGATTAATTTTTCCTGATGTGTGTATTTCCAACCATGAGTACAAACAGCTTTTCATTTCAAACAAGTGAGGAGGCACCCTGAGGGGCAAGATCATACATTTTTATGAAGTTGCTGCTGTGGAAATTTATATTTTTTGCAGAAAATTTCACTTTTTTTCTGGGGCAAAATGAAAATTTAATACCTGTGAACACTACTTTTCATTTTAATAAAATAAAGTGACAGCAAGAATAAAACATATTTAGATTCTTATAATTTTTAGGGGGTGGGGGCAGTACTCCATCCTCTGAGTTCCTACTACAAGTGCAGTAGGCACTTGTAACTTTCAGACTTGCATGTGCCTCTATTCCCACAAGAAAGAACTCTTTAGCCACTTATCAGTTCCCAACATTATATACCAAGGAAATAAAACCTTGGTTATTAAGCATTTGAGAAAATTTTCCTGATGCAGGGAATCAATCCCAGATTTTTCTGTGATGAAGTCAACAAACAGAGCATTTCCTTTTTCACTAATGGAGGAAAAGAGAACTTTTCTTTTGCAAGGTTTTAGTAAAATTGTCAGTTATTTCGAGTTTCTATTTTGGGTCACCAAGAACATTGAAGAGTCTGTGACCTTTTAATCCAAGGGTCCTTGACCATTTGATTCATGTTAGGGTTTTTAACTTGAGTGACTAATCTAAATGTTTGTATAAAGGCAAAACAGGATTTTCTAAAGTGTGGTTCTCACAGACCACCCCCTGGAAACACAGGAGATGATGTTAGGTGCCATGAAGATGAACATTTTTTCTTTTAAACATGTACATATTTGGGGGGTGCCTGGGTGCCTCAGTCAATTAAGTGTTTGCCTTCAGCTCAGCTCATGATCCCAAAGTCCTGGGACCCAGTCCCACATCAGGCTCCCTGCTCAGTGGGGAGCCTGCTTTTCCCCCCCTCTGCCCCTCTGCTTGTGCTCTCCCATGCACTCTCTCAAATAAATAAATAAAATCTTAAAATAAATATGTACATGTTTTAATGAATGATTGAGTATATATATAATACATAATATATATTATATATATATATAATATATATTAGTGTATATATATATATATATATATATAATATATATATAGTGTGTGTGTGTGTGTTGATATATCAACTAGCATTCCAAACCTGAAGTTTTAGTAAATCCTGTTAGTAGTATCTTAGAAATATCCAGTACCCCATCTCACTGTGTTCACTATACTCATGACCCATCTACCATGATGTCACTGCTAGGTTAAGATCCCAGTCTCCTGACTGGCCTCCCTGCTCTACCCTTGCCTCTCTGCCATTGCTCCCTATGGGACTCAGAAAGAAGCTTTAAGAACCTAAGTTAGATCCTATCATCAGATCCTATCATTCAAAGATACTGGAGAAGGGGTGCAAGATGACGGAGGAGTAGGGTCCTCACCCCACCCGGCCCCACCAACTTACCTGGATAACTGTCAAACCATCCTGAACACCTACAAATTCGACCTGAGATTTAAAGGATTTTCTTTTTAATTTTTATTTATTTATTTATTTATGATAGTCACACAGAGAGAGAGAGAGGCAGAGACACAGGCAGAGGGAGAAGCAGGCTCCATGCACCGGAAGCCCGACGTGGGATTCGATCCCGGGTCTCCAGGATCGCGCCCTGGGCCAAAGGCAGGCGCCAAACCGCTGCGCCACCCAGGGATCCCTCGACCTGAGATTTAAAGAGAGAACAGCCTGAACGCTAGAAAGAGAAGGGTTTTTGCTTCTAACAAGGTAGGAAGGGACAGGAGAGCCCTGCCCTGGAGACGCAGGAACTTTAAAAATCCACACTGGATTCTTCCCGGGTGGAAGGGGCTCAGCAGGGAAAGCGGGCAGAACCGCAGGAGGGGCCGCGGAGCCTCCAGGAGAGCCTCGGGGAGAAGCCGGTCGGTCAGGCGGGGCTCCGGGTGGAGAGGGCTGCACCTTGCTGCCTTCGGAGCTGCGGCCCCAGAGCACAATTCTAGCAGTACAGGCCCTGGATCCCAGGGCGCCAGGTGGGCACAGCCGGGGATCCTGCAGGACAGGTGGAGGTGGGGAGGGCAAGGACGGTGAGGATCTCCTGCTGTGGGGCCCCCAGGGGAAGCAGGGAGGGCACAGGACAGCGAGGACTCTCCTGCCACCCGGTGCCCCCAAGCTGTGCAAAGCAGTGCCCCCACCGCCCCAGGAGCACCTAGGCCAGTGTGGACTGGGAGCTGCGGGGAGGTCCCCACAGGGAGCTGACCTCAGAGCTGGAGATCTGGCCACCGCCAGTGTGGTTTTTCCTCCTGGTTTCCCATGTGCCTAGGAGAGGCGGGCTGCGGGGTGGGAGGGTGGGGGGTGAGGGGTGGGGTAGGAGGCCTCAGGGGTCAACAGCGCACCTGAATCTGGCACCCGGCAGGGGATGGGGCAGCTCCCCAGGTGCACACACCTGAGAGTCAGCATATCAGCCCCTCCCCCAGAAGACCAGCTGGAAGAACAGGGAAAGAGCAAGTTCTTGACCAAGCAGTGCTGGAAAGCGCCAAAGGAAGTCACAGGATTTACGGTACATAGAACCAGAGGGTACCCCTCCGATTCTTTTTCTTCTTCCTTTTTCCAGCACAACTTGTTTTTATATCAGACTGTAAATTTCCATTTTTTTCTCTTTTCCCACCTTAACTACAATATTTTACCACCTCTTCATTTTTAAGTTTCTTCCTTTTTTCCTCTTCATTTTTAAGTTTCTTCCTTTTTTCTACAATTACAGGTCCTAGATATATTTTCCACTTCTAGATTCCCTTAACATACTCAATTTTGGGAGATAAAAAAGATATGGTGTGTGTGTGTGTGTGTGTGTGTGTGTGTGTGTGTTTTCTTATCTCTGCCTCATTTTGTTCTACAATGGTGGAAGTTACTACCTTCTAAAACATGACCAGCAAGCACCCAGAACCAAGTGGTATACCGTGCTGGTTCATTCTGTGAGATTATATTCTCTCTTCATTCCCATTCTGCCTCTCTTTTATCTTGTTTATGTTTTGGTGGTCAATGTTGGGGCCTTCTACAAGTATTGCTGGTTTATATAAATTTGGGATTGAGCATCTTCTAACATACAGAACAAAATACACTCAGAACCAAGAGGATCACCCTCTAGGACCCCTCAGGTAGACTACATTCTCCCTCCACTACAATTTCGTCACTACCACCATCTCCAAGCCCACCACTTTTTTTTTTCTTCTTTTTTTCCCTCTTTACTTTTGCTTTTTTCTCTTTTTTTCTTCTTCTTTGGGATCTTGGCCTTTTATTTTTTACTACTCTGTTTTAAAACATGTTTTTCACTTTAGTGGTCCTTTTGTTTTATTTCTTTCTGATCTTTGTTTTCAATTTCTGGTCTCTGACCTCATCAGAATCATCTAGGGTGAAATTTACTTAGGTCATGGTTGATATTCTTCACTCAACCCACTCATATAGCCACTTTGCACTGAGCAAAATGACCAGAATGAAGAACTCACCACAAAAGAGAGAATCAGGAACAGTACTCTCTGTCACAGAGTTACAAATTTCTGACAATTTGATATCAGAAAGCCAATTCAGAACCACAATTATAAAGCTACTGTGGCTCTGGAAAAAAGCATAAAGGAATCAAGAGACTTCATGACTGCAGAATTTAGATCTAATCAGGCCGAAATTAAAAATCAGTTAAATGAGATGCAATCCGGGATCCCTGGGTGGCGCAGCGGTTTATCGCCTGCCTTTGGTCCAGGGCGCAATCCTGGAGACCTGGGATCAAATCCCACGTCGGGCTCCTGGTGCATGGAGCCTGCTTCTCCCTCTGCCTATGTCTCTGCCTCTCTCTCTCTCTCTCTCTCTATGACTATCATAAATAAATAAAAATTAAAAAAAAATAAATAAATGAGATGCAATCCAAACTAGAGGTTCTAACGATGAGGGTGAATGAGATACTTAGATAATAATACACTAATAGTAGGAGACTTCAACACAGCACTTTCTACAAATGACAGATTTTATAAGCACAACATCACCAAAGAAACAAGAGCTTTAAATGATACACTGGACAAGATGAATTTCACAGATATTTACAGAACTTTGTTTCTGAACGCAACTGAATACACATTCTTCTCAAGTGCACATGGAACTTTCTCCAGAATAGACCACATACTGGGTCACAAATCAGGTCTCAACCGATACCAAAAGATTGGGATTGTCCCCTGAATGTTTTCAGACCACAATGCTTTGAAACTAGAACTCAATCACAAGAAGAAATTTAGAAGAAACTCAAACATGTGGAGGTTAAAGAGCACCCTGCTAAAAGATGAATAGGTCAACCAGGAAATTAGAGAAGAATTGAAAGGATTCATAGAAACTAATGAAAATGAAGATACAACCATTCAAAATCTTTGGGATACAACAAAAACCGTCCTGAGGGGGAAATCCATTGCAATACAAGCCTCCCTCAAAAAATTGGAAAAAAACTCAAAGACACAAGCTAACCTTGCACCTAAAGGAAATGGAGAAAGAACAGCAAATAAAACCTACACCAAGCAGAAAAATAGAGTTAATAAAGATTTGAGTAGAACTCAATGAACTAGAGACCAGAAGAACTTTGAACATATCAAGAAAACCAGAAGTTGGTTCTTTGAAAGAATTAATAAGATAAAAAAACCATTAGCCAGCCTTATTAAAAAGAAAAAAGACTCAAATTAATAAAATCATGAGTGAAAGAGGAGATATCACAACCAATACCAAGGAAATACAAACGATTTTAAAAACATATTATAAGCAGCTATATGCCAATAAATTAGGCAATCTAGAAGAAATGGACGCATTTCTGGAAAACCACAAACTACCAAAACTGGAACAGGAAGAAATAAAAAACCTGAACAGGCCAATAACCAGGGAAGAAATTGAAGCAGTCATCTAAAACCTCCTAAGACACAAAAGTCCAGGGCCAGATGGCTTCCCAGGGGAATTCTATCAAACTTTTAAAGAAGAAACCATACCTATTCTACTAAAGCCGTTCTGACAGATAGAAAGGGATGGAATACTTCCAAATTCGTTTTATGAGGCCAACATCACCTTAATTCCAAAACCAGAGAAAGACCACACAGAAAAGGAGAATTATACACCAATACCCCTGATGAACACAGATGGAAAAATTCTCAACAATATACTCGCCAATAGGATCCAATAGTACATTAAGAAGATTATTCACCATGACCAAGTGGGATTTATCCCCAGGATGCAAGGTTGGTTCAACACTCATAAAATAATCAACGTGATAGATCATATCAACGAGAGAAAAAACAAGAACCATATGATCCTCTCAATAGATGCAGAGAAAGCATTTGACAAAATACAGCACCCGTTCCTGATAAAAACTCTTCAGAGTGTAGGGATAGAGGGAACATTCTTCAGCATCTTAAAAGCCATCTACGAGAAGCCCACAGCAAATATCATTCTCAATGGGGAAGCACTGGGAGCCTTTCCCCTAAGATCAGGAACCAGACAGGGATGTCCACTCTCACCACTGCTATTCAACATAGTACTGGAAGTCCTAGCCTCAGCAATCAGATAACAAAAATAAAAGGCATTCAAATTGGCAAAGAAGTCAAACTCTCTCTCTTCACAGATGACATGATACTGTACATAGAAAACCCAAAAGATTCCACCCCAAGATTGCTAGAACTCATACAGCAATTTGGCAATGTGGCAGGATTCAAAATCAATGTCCAGAAATCAGTGGCATTTCTATACACTAATAATGACAACAAATAAAGAGAAATTAAGGAGTCAGTCCCATTTACAATTGCACCCAAAAGCATAAGATACCTAGGAATAAACCTAACCAAAGAGGTAAAGGATCTATATGCTAAAAACTATAGAACACTTCTGAAAGAAATGGAGGAAGACACAAAGAGATGGAAAAATATTCCATGCTCATGGATTGGAAGAATTAATATTGTGAAAATGTCAATGCTAGCCAGGGTAATTTACACATTTAATGCAATCCCTATCAAAATGCCATGGACTTTCTTCAGAGAGTTGGAACAAATCATCTTAAGATATGTGTAGAATCAGAAAAGACCCCAAATAGCCAGAGGAATATGAAAAAGAAAACCAGAGCCAGGAGCATTACAATGCCGGGTTTCAGGTTGTACTACAAAGCTGTGGTCATCAAGACAGTGTGGTACTGGCACAAAAACAGACACGTAGATCAATGGAACAGAATAGAGAACACAGAAAAGGCTCCTCAACTCTATGGTCAACTAACATTCAACAAAACAGGAAAGACTATCCACTGGAAAAAGGACAGTCTCTTCAATAAATGGTGCTGGGAAAATTGGACAGTCATGTGCAGAAGAATGAAACTACACCATTCTCTTACATCATATGCAAAGATAAAATGGATGAAATATCTAAATGTGAGACAAGATTCCATCAAAATCCTAGAGGAAAACACAGGCAACACCCTTTCTGAACTTGGCCACAGCAACTGCTTGCAAGATACATCTATGAAGGCAAGGGAAACGAAAGCAAAAATGAACTATTGGGACTTAAGATAAAAAGCTTCTGCACAGCAAAAGAAATGTTCAACAAAACTAAAAGACAACCTACAGAATGGGAGAAGATATTTGCAAGTGACATATCAGATAAAGGACGAGTATCCAAGATCTATAAAGAATTTATTAAACTGAACAGCAAAGAAACAAACAATCCAATCATGAAATGGGCAAAAGACATGAAGAGAAATCTCACAGAGGAAGACATCGGCATGGCCAACACACATATGAGAAAATGCTCTGCATCACTTGCCATCAGGGAAATACAAATCAAAACCACAATGAGATGCCACCTCACCCCAGTGAGAATGGGAAAAATGAACAAGACAGGAAACAACAAATGTTGGAGAGGATGTGGAGAAAGGGGAACCCTCTTCACTGTTGGTGGGAATGTGAGCTTGTACAGCCACTCTGGAAAACTGTGTGGAGGTTCCTCAAAGAGTTAAAAATAGAGCTACCCTATGACCCAGCAATTGCACTACTGGGGATTTACCCCAAAGATACAGATGCAGTGAAATGCTGGGACCTCTGCACCCCAATGTTCATAGCAGCAATGTCCACAATAACCAAACTGTGGAAGGAGCGATGATGTCCTTCGGCAGATGAATGGATAAAGAAGATGTGGTCTATGTATAAAGTGGAATATTACTCAGCCATTAGAAATGAAGAATACCCACCATTAGCTTCAACGTGATGGAACTGGTGGGTATTATGCTGAGTGAAGTAAGTCAATCAGAGAAGGACAAACATATGGTTTCATTCATTCAGGGAATGAATGGTGAAAGGGGAAATGAGAGGAAATGAGTGGGAAATGTCAGAGAGGGTGACAAATTCAGTGGAGACTAGAAGAGCTGAACAGCCAAGCCCTAAATAAAGGACCCACAGACTCATGAAGGAAGTAAATGCATATTATTATCTTTTTAATGTGTATTATTTTAAAGACACTCATTATTGGAGTGTTTCGTTATGCTAAACTATTATGGCAAAATCTAGTTCACATATCCCTTAATGACATATTACATTTTTAAAATGTATCCATTCTAGAATAGAAGTTCCCAAGAAGAAATGCTGTGAGTTATAATTACTTTTAGTGGATGATATTTGGCACATAGGAAATATTTATTTAATAAAAGTTTGTTGAATTCAGTGCATTTTATGGAAAATAGTGCTTAGGATAAGTATAATGTAGGCAGTGCCATGGTAATCCATCCAGGCCATATGAGTTACAATTGCAATTGTAAGATGCCCTGGAGCTTAGGGATTGGGCACTCATGGTGTTGGCCCACTAATGATTAAAGCTGGTAAACACTGTCTTAAGGTCTTAAGGTACTGGGTTGTAGGGGTGCCTGTATGGCTCAGTGGGTTAAGTGTCCAACTCTTGGTTTTGGCTCAGGTCATGGTGTCAGAGTAGTGAGCCTGAGTTCTGTGTCTGCTGTATGCTCAGTGAGGAGTCTACTTGTCCCTCTCCCTCCTCCTCTGTCCCTCCTCCCTTCACACACACACACACACACACACACACACACACACACACACACACAGTCTCTCTCAAATAAATAAATGAATAAAATATTTAAAAAAATGGAACTGCAATGTTATCTAATATATTTTAAGCCTTTCTAAATAGTCAAGCAAAGGTAGGGATTTGCAGATGGTTATTATGGAACTTCCACAGATGTTTCCTATAATCCTAAAGTATATCAGATAAGCAACTTGGATATAGGGTCTCCTGAGGTTGTAATTAACCCAGGAAGATGCTTGTGATGACATTTTCAGGACTGCACAATCACAAAGCACTGTTATCTCTGCTATCTAATATTAAGAGATGGGTAGTCTGAAGCACCTCTTTGATTAATATTCATTGTTAAATATAACTATTTACCTAGCACCTGGTATATATGTAGCCTTGATCTGGGCACTGGGAATACAAAATCAAAACAAACATGGTTTGTTTATTAATACATCAAAAGAATCACACTTTTTGAAAAACTACTCAAAACAAGTAATGACAAGTAATATGCTGAGGGTCAGGGGATGCAAAAAAAAAAAAAAAAAAAAAAAAAGGCCAAGGATCTCTCACTAGCTAGTTAAATACTAGGTAACCAACCAAGAGCTGAGTCTCTGTCTCACTCATTGAAGTATTATGCCCCATGGCCCACAATCACTTAAAATTGAACATTCATCTAATAATTTGTAATTTGGTTAAAAGCTTGTGCATAGTTGTCAACTATGAAGTATCTGGTCTCCAGAAATCAAAAGGATAATTGAAAGTATCTCTATAGCACACTCACTCACAACAGCAGAGCTTAAACACAAGGCTTACCTCACATAATTTATAAGGCAAGAGAAGTGACTTCTTGATTTTTTACCACTATGATCAAGACTTTTCTGTACCTGTTTTGCAGAACATTAAGTTTATATGATGTTGCATATGGCCTCACATAAACTTGTACTAGATGGTGAATTTGATACTTCATTGTTATTACCAAAATTAGCCCATCTTGGCATACCTAGCTAATTTGGATAAGATGGGCTGATAGTTGTAAATATATGTATTGTACACATATATGTGTAGTACATGAGAGCTGCCATATTCTTTAGTATTGACATATTCTTGACTATTTTGAAATTTACTCAAAACTTCATTTTAGGCATAGGATGGAATGCTTTAAGGCCAAAAACGACTGACTTCCTGATCCCAATGATTTATGTGTTCTTTGAATGCCATAGAGTGACCACATTACCCACAAAATATGTACCAATCAAATAATTATATGCAAATCAGATTGCTATTTTATGAAATGCCTCCCTTTACTATTTTATTTGTGCCAAAGCTAGTGTATATTTTTAAAAATCAGGGGTCTTAGCTGCATTATAATTTTTTTTCCACTCTGAAACTAGAAGAACTATCATTAACAAGCATGATGAATATCTAAAAAGGGAGTGTGAGTATGTATGTTCCCTCAGTATATTTTAATTCACAATTCTCAATATATTTCAGTCGTCTCTCTGTCTCAATAGTACATCTAACTGAATTACCATCATACAGAATATGCTTTGGGAAATTCTATTTAATGGATACATGTCTGGATCTTAGCTTCATTTCTAAATCAATAATAGTGTTTCACCATTTAGATAACTGACAAACATTTAGCAAGCACCTACTGTGTTTCTCACTCTCTTCTGGATTTAGGAAGCTATAAAGATGATCTTCATAATTTATTTTGTTATATAGTTGTAGTATATACACTAGTTCTGGGTGGTACCAACCAAAGGCAATAATAAAACAAAGATATGCATTTCAGTTTATAAACCAACTAGTTGGAATTAGGCACTGAATACTGTAACAAATGGGGGTACAAGGGTAGCTCAGTTGGTTAAACATCTGCCTTGGGCTCAGGTCATGATTCCAGCATCCTGGGATCTGCCATATATCAGGCTGCCTGCTCAGTAGGGAGTCTGCTTCTCCTCCTTCTGCAGCCCCCCCCCCCCACTTGGGTTCTCTCTCTCACTCTCTCTCAAATGAATGAATAAATAAAATATTTTTAAAAATGCCATAACACATGAGAAGGGAGAGGCTAGTTGTGTTCCATTACTTCTCATCATTCTTCTTATATTTCTCCTTCTACCATTATCTTTCCCTTTACAATGCGGACTCTTTCTGCCTCAATTTATTGTCCAAATGCATATATGTATATCTCTTCACTGTCTCTTAAGTTAATACTTCATTAAATATTGTAAGAAGTTAACTTGGTCATAGTTACCTGTCATTTTGACATTTTGGCTGAGCTTCCTGAAGGCAGGGATTGTAGACATCACCCCTTTGCAACCTTTGGAGTATCTTATCTTCTATGAACTCATTGTTCAAGAGTTATTTAGTAATTTGATTTAATTGAGTTGTCACTTCTGTCTACCAGTAGTGCTCATGACAGTAAGCATTGCTAATCCCATTGGTGGACCTCAGGGACAAAGGAGGCAAATGTTGCTGCACTTATACGGACAGGAGAGGGTAGGATACAGTTCCTTTATGGAGGATATTTTAAGTGTGTTTTGAAATTGGCAACCTGGCTAGAGAGAAGTTATTCTTTGAGCTTGGGCTGAGATGATATATTTGAACATATATGTTCCTCTTTATTTCTCAGGCATCTGTATCAAAGATTTCACCATGATTTAAATCTGATTCAGGTGGTGAGACATCTGGAAATCATGATGGTATTTACTGAACATCATAAAATGTTGACATATCAAGCTAAAATTGTGTAATGTACTATTTTGTGCTAAATCAGATGCCATCTTATGCTAGATTCTCCTATAAATGAAGAATGGCAGGTGCCAAATACATAAGAAAAAACTACGAGAGAAACAGTTTAAAAGAATTCTGTTTTTCAAATTAATGAGTTAGGAAAAGTCTGTAGTATTCAATTTTGGTCATGAAGCCTCTAAATACACCTATAAGACCATTGTTTAAACAGCCTAAATGTGTATCAACTGAAATTTGACTTTTAGTTCAGAGTAACTCTGCAATATTATATTTCATAGGCTGAAAGATGGAAGTACTAGTCTGGATAAAATTATTCCCCTTTTTTAAACTAAAAAAAAAGTAAAATTGGTTACAGCCCTGTTTCTGCAATTAGAGAATTAGAAGAATTTGGGTTAGTTTGACTCTTTTGTTTTGCACATTTCTAATCCATCTTGGTATTTTGGAAAAAAAAAAGGAAAGAGTTATAAGGAGAACATCTGTTGCTATTCATGTCATTTTCCATCTACATCATGTTCCAGAGGAGTTTAAGAGGGCCTCTCTCTCTCTTTTAAAAAGTGTAGTCAAAAAAAAAAAAAGGGTAAGGATTTAAGGATTTTGCATTGTCATTTCAGTAAAATTATTAAAACAAACTGATATTGTTCCCCTTACCTTTCCCTACCTCCCATTCCTCCAGGTAAGGGCTTCCCCGGCTCCTCTTCCTCTCTCCCCTTCCTCTTACTCCTCTCCACAGTCCCTCTAAAAGTGCTGTGCATTTTCTCCTTTCCAGTTTATTGAGGTTTGTATTTTCATGCTTACTTCCTCTTTTTACCTCATCCCTCATTCCCATCTAAAAAAAAATTTTTTTTTTTTGTCTCTCTGCTTTCAAATGTGGCAACTTTGGAATTAAATAAGTAAATACTTAGTGGAAAAAAACTTTTTCCCTTTCATTCACAAATATCTATTAAGCATCTATGAGTGTCAGGCATTATCATACATATAGGGAGCAGATGTGAGAACAAGACAAGTGAGATTCCTGCTTGGAGGCGCATATATTCTTGCATGTGGGTAGGGGAGGATAGATAGCACAAAAAAAAAAAAAAAAAAAAATCAGGTAAATTTAAGTGGTATGTAAAATTGTCAGATTTAGCAACTAAAAGTACCAGCTGTCCAGATAAATTTAAATATCAGATAAATCACATTTTTTTAACCTGAGTATATCCCATGCAATATTTGGGGTTAAATTAAAATAAGGATCAGATTGGGATAATTTACAACTCTCTGTTCCCCAAAAACCTATATGTCAAACTTGCACCCATGTGCCTGTATTCACATTATTTCCTGCACTCCAATCTCAGCTCATCTAGATTTTGCTCATTCTCAGATTCCACCTTCCTTAAACATTTTCTTCAATAATGCCAATGCACATCATGCTCTTCTTTCATAAATCACCTTTATAGTCATTATCCACGTGATACCTTTAACATAAGAATACATGGTTCCAGTCCATTGTTTATATCCTAGAATTGATTTTGAGAGCTCTGTGGCCATATTTGTGAACTCACACATAAATTTCAATTTGTAATGTAGGAAACGAGCACAGGCTCTAGAGTCAAATGATCTGGGGTTCAGATCCTGATTCTGCTGTTACCAGTTATGAGACCTCACACAGCTGTGCCTCAGTTTCCACATTTGTAAAAAGGGGAAAATAATAGTATTCCTCTCAGTTTTCATGAATGCTACACATGTTTTTATTTAGATTACAGTAAGTGGGGAATAAAAATAAAAGAAACATATTTAAAAGCACTACCTTCCAAAAACCCCCACGAAACTGTAATATGTGAATTAAATGTTATGTATACCTATTGCCTCGCATCCCTTTGAAAAGTAAATTTCCAGAGGGCAGTATCAGTTTCTTTTGTTAAGAGGCCATTCTCTTAAACTCACAAGCAGGAGCTTTGGGTCACAAGGAAAAGTATTTAAGGACAATTGTGGTGATGGCCCCCTAATGATCTGTTCAAAATGATTAAATTCTGTAGCAGGTTTCCATACCTGCCACTCAGCAGGAAATTACTCCTTTTATATTACGCTTTTGTAACTGATATTTTTGGTATTATATTATTTGTTGGAGTTATATCTGTTGCCAAGTTTGTAAATTGAATTCTCCAACATACCTTTTAATGTTACGAGAAAAAAAATCTTTTGAGTTGAAACTGTATGTTTGGTCTTGCTAAATGAATATAGGGGAAGCTTAGAATAAAATAATAAGTCCAGGGATCCCTGGGTGGCGCAGCGGTTTAGCGCCTGCCTTTGGCCCAGGGCGTGATCCTGGAGACCCGGGATCGAATCCCACGTCGGGCTTCCGGTGCATGGAGCCTGCTTCTCCCTCTGCCTGTGTCTCTGCCTCTCTCTCTCTCTCTGTGTGTGCCTATCATAAATTAAAAAAAAAAAAAAAAAAGAAAATAATAAGTCCATCTGCATGACGGATTAGTGAAACTGTAAAAATCATTACTATTACAAATATATAATATCCTTACAATTCTAAGCTATGGTACACGTTTTGGATATGACAATCCTGAAAGAAATACCTCACAAACAGCCCCCTAAACTATAGTGTAGCTTAGAATGAAAACCATATTAGAAGAAAAGCCAAAAATTATTCTAGGCATGGTACTCTCTGTTGGAAAAAATAAATATTTGGGATAAAGAATAGCATGTTAGATTTAAAATGACTATCAGATCATTAATAGAAAAGGAGATCGTGACAAGCTTTTCTTCATCCTCCACCCTCAAAATAGGACTTTAAAAAGTTTCCTCCTTTTCTTAGATTATGTGAACACTTTAATTGCATCCAGAAGTAAAATGTCTTCTAGAGAGGCCTGCCTGTTAAGAGTGGCTTCTCTCTTTCTCCACACACACCCAGATTTTGAGCTTAAATGGCCATAAAAAATATGATTTTTTTTACAAAACAAAAATCAATAAAACTTGAATTTCCATTATTCTCATACCCATGTAGGGATTTAATTACTACATATGGCTAAATCTAACCTTTTAATGTATACAATTATATCTTTCTATTGCCTTGCCTATTCAAAATGACTTACCACTTTCTTTAAGTCCCAAATTATAATGAGATTTAGGGACAAAATATACTGGTCAGCAATGTTTTACACAGTGTGATAGTTGAGTTTATTCCATTTTTAGGTAATTTCTCCAATTCTATTTTGATTGATAGGGATCTATGTTGAGTGATATGAAAAGAAGGGTAAGGCCTCCCCTTTTCCAAATACCTCTCCTAAATGCCTAAATGTGACATCATTTACTCCTCCTCCCCTGGGGGAAATTATGTTAAAATAATTTGAGGGATAAACAAAGGCCTCAGGAACATTGACATTCCCTGGGAAAAACTGATATGGATGGTCCTCAGGGCAGAATGTGTGTGTGGTGGGGGGAGAAAGGGAGGATTTAGGTAGAGAAGTTTCTGGAAAATCCCACTCGATCTCCATGAGGACCCACTACTTTTTCCATACAAACTAACCATTGGCCAACAAATCAGATCTGACCTGATGGCTTTAGGCTTCAGGAAGCTTTCCAATGAGGAGGACACAGAAAGAGGCGCAGAATATTGGCTAAGGAAATAGAGCAGGTGTGAAGGATGAAAAAGATAAAGAACGGATTCCGATTTCCTTTGTCCTTTCTGTGAGAAAGGGAAAACTGAAAAACAATTGGCAAAGATGTTGCAAACTGGTAACCGGCGGGCTGATATATTTGAACCTGGCTTCCCCAACCCCAGGCAGTATCTTCCTATAGTTCCCAAACCAGACCCGGAATAATCTGCACACCTGCTGCTAGAAAAAGGATGTCCTTACAAGTTAATTTACAACATATTTTAAATTCCTCCTGCCCAACCACCTTGGAGTGGGAAACATCATCCTTTGGCCGAGGGAGCACCCGCTCAGCAGCCAGGCCAGGCTTTTCCCTGAGTCCCCAGCCGCAGGCGGTGACCTGCCCTTGAAGTGCTGGTTGCACAACCTTTACCCCAGCGCTCTCTGGCTCTTTGTACATCTTTAATAGTTTCCTTGACGGACTATGAAGAACTGCCAGATGACAGTTCTATTTCATTTTTGTCACTGCCTGGCGCTCCTTTTTTCTCTCTGGCTTTTTCTCAAGGGCATGATTCTATAAGTCAATGTGGCAATGTTCACGATGGGTATTGCTCTTTCAACCACTGTATATTGATGCAGTGCGAGCAAGTCATGGACATGTCAAGATTTCAGGCCTTCAAAAAAGTAATCAAGGAGTATTTTATAAACTCTAATGTCCTTTCCATTGAAAGCAAATTGAAACTGGGGATTGGGATCTGATATTAAGGGTTTACTTTAAAACACTGCTGCCAGAGGCATAAAACAGCCCCTTTGATTAATATACCATAGGATTTTGTTCACTTGGAAAAAGCGCAAGTGATGTGCTTTCTTGTTCCCCAAGTTTTAAATAAAACATTTGTCATTCTTGCACGCTGCTTATTACTAATTGCACAATTATTTTATTATATGACACCAGGAAAATATGATTTGAGGTTTCTTCTGCATATTCTATGTTTTAAGTAAATAATCACTTCAGTCAAAATTATTTATTAAATTACATTATACTTTGTTAGACATAATGGGGATGTCAAGACTTTTTTTTTTTTTTACTAGTGCTGCATAATGAAATAATTGAATTAGTAATAAATTTTTCCTCTGGTAATTTAGAATAAATAAAATACAATTACTAGCATTGCCTTTAAGAATGTAGGACTCTTAGAATTATCTCTCATAAAATTACACTGATGAATGTCCTATGTTTCTTCAGCAAAAAGTAAATGAAATAGCTTTTCCTTGTCACCTCTGCAGAATCAGGATAGCTATTATACACTGTGTGAGTGTGCAGATTTCTTCGTACATTGTTTCCTTTTGATGGTCTCAGTATGGCGAGAGCAGATTAGTTCCAAATATGACAATCCTGATACGTCTGAAAACATTCTCATGGTGGTCATTAGCTTTCACATGTTACCAACTTTCAGCTTTTAGGCCGAGAGTAGGAAATGTCTTTAGAAGCTAAGTGGTGCCTCTTTGTGACATCACGATCCATCGATGCTCACTGTGACAGCTACTGTAAGGTGTCCTCTCAGGCACAGCGAGGGATGTGAACGTAGAGCATTATTGGGCCTTGTCTTCGAGGAGCTCCCTATCTAGCAGGAGAGGTGATGAATGTATGGAGATCACCAGAGTGCCAGCTAAGAGTAGACACTGGCAAAGTAATATGGATTTTCTCAGGAAGGAAAGAACCCTTACGGCTTGGGAAGGAGAGATGTGGGAGCCATGCAAGGGAGAGTATCAAGGGCTTGGCACTGGAGTCTGAAGGATGGGTATTAATAGAAACAGCTGGCATTTCCTGATGATCTCTTGTGTTACCAGACACACTCTGACTCCAAAGTCCACTTTCCTAACTGCTGAACAATAGGATGTGGTATGGAGGGACATAGAGGATGGATATTCTGACAGAGAAAACAGTATGAGCAAAGGCATAAAAGGGACAGGGGTCTGTCTTCTAAATCATTTGCAGATAGTAATTTAGGGCTGGTGCCCTCAGTGCATAGAGCCACTCTCTCAGAGTCCCTACAGTAAAGTCTAGTTAGTGCACTTACCGCCTGTAATGAATGCCAAGAGCAAATGTGCCCTAAAAAATAACAAGACACAGCTATGCTGCACTGTGTAATGTTTTGATTATGCATCACGTACTTATTAACAAAGGTTGCTCTCTATTCTTCGAACTGTGAAATTCTGGAATATATAATCATACAACATATAAAAATACAATAGAAATAGACTCGTAAGGAGAGTGGTCAGGACCCTTCTTAGCCTGGCCTCGAATTACCTCCCCAAACCTATATGCCTTAGCCAATAAAGTCCTACTGCACAACCCACCGCTACTGTGTGTCCTTGGGTCCCTTAGGACTGGCTCAGCCTAGAAAGACTTCTCTTGGCAGCTAGAGCTCTTAGAACCACATTGGGTTATGTGGAGGTTGAGTGGCATGCATGCTCATCTTCTAGAGGGTAAGATCTCATGTCTTTTGTGGGTGTTGACATTTCTATTACATTTATGAGATTGCTCATTGGCCCAGAACTGATTTGGGAAAATTGTGAGCTTACCACTTAACTGAGTCTCACATTCTCTCTCAGTCCCTCTCCAGGACCACCTCCTAGTTTATATTAAGGAACGAGACCTTTTATTTTACCCACGTCTGGAGCTGTTCCCGTTCTCCAGCATTCCACACCAGTTCCCCTGTCATGCTTGTTTTGCAGGGATCACCCTTCACTTTCTTGCCTTTCACTATGCAGCTCTCTTCTGTTCTGACTCTGGGAAATTCTGGGAAAGTACTTCCTCATATTGCTACTGTGTGGTCCATCATCCACTGCTTAGAAAAGCACTCTGGGCCATTCCACTCCTATGAATTTACCCAAGAGAAATGAAAACACATGTCCGGACAAATTCTTGTAGCAAATATTTATGGCAATATTATGAAGAAACTGCCAACTACTGCCTGATTAAGTAGCTTAATCATTTCCCATAATCCACCAGCCACGTAATGTGAGTTCCCTGCCAGCACTTAGCAGTGTCAGTATTTGTAATCTTAGCTCTTCTACTACGTGTGTAGTGGTATCTCATTATGACTTGAATTTACATTTCCCTAATGACTAATGATGTGGAGTATATTTTCATGTGCTTATTTATTGTCCATTTTTGGGTCAAGTTCTTTTTTTTTTTTTTTTTTTTTTTTTTGCCTAGTTTTAATTGAATTGTTTGTTTTATTATTGAGATGCTACTTTCAGCTTTTGGCAGTTATACATAAAACTGCCACAGATTTTTTTGTGTGAATGTAATTTTCAGTTTACTTGTGTAAATACCTAGAAGTACAATTGCTGGGTCATATGGTAAGTCTGTATTTAACTTTATAAGAAACTGCCAAATTGTCTTCCAAAGTGGTTGTACTATTTTGTATTTCTACTAGTAATGTAAATCAGTTCTTACCGGAATTTGAACTGAACTGCTTTGAATCTATATATTAATTTGGTAAGGACTGGCACACTAACAGTACTGAGTCTTCGAATCTATAAGAATGATATGTCCCTAGGTTTATGAATCATTGTTAATTTTTCTCAGCAATTTTTTTTTGTAGTTTTCAGGGTATATCTTCTGTAAAATTTATCCCTAAGTATTTTGCATTTTTCCTGATTTTATAAGTAGCATTTTTAAATAGAAATTTACAGTTGGTTATTGCAAGTGTAAATAAATAAAATTGATATTGACTAAGATGTTCTACATAGACCATTATGTTGTCTGCAAAGAAAGTTTTATTTCTTTCTTTCTATTCTCTTTTATTTCTTTCTTCTTTCCTTGTTGGCAAGGACCTTCAGTATAATGTGAATAAAAGTGCTGAGAGGAGGAATCCTTTCCTTGTTTTTCATTTCACAAGGTTTTTCACCAGTAAGTATGATGCTAGCTGTGGGTTTTCCAAACATGCTTTTTAACATATTGAGCAAGTCCTTGTCTATTATTCCTATTTTGCTGGATGTTCCCCCCCTACCCCAAGAATGTGTGGATCTTTGTCAAATGTTTTTCTTGCCTGTATTGAGATGATCATGTAATTTTTATTTTAGTCTGTTTGTATGATACATTCTATTTTGTTTTTCAAATGTTCAACCTACCTTGTATTACTGAATAGACTCCATGGGATCATGATGCATTATATTCTTAGATATGGCCAGATTCAATCTGCTAATATTCATGGGGAATGTTGGTATCCAGTTTTCTTTCTTATTTTTCCTTTTCTAATAGTTTTGTCTGGTTTTGGTATCATGTCAGCACTGGTCTCATAGAATGTGATGGGATATGTTCTCTTTTATTCATTGGGAGAGTTTGTTGTGTAGTTTGTACCATTTCTTTCTTAAATGTTTGGCAGATCCCATCAGTGAAGCCACCTGGGCTTGAAGTATTCTTTGTGGGGAGGTTTTTAACTATGAATTCAATTTACTTAAAGTTTATAGGATTACTCAGCTTTTTTTTTCTTTTTGAGTCAGCTTTGGAAATTCCTGTCCATCAACAAATTTGTCATTTTATCTAAGTCGTTAGCTTGTTGGTCAAAAAGAAAAAGTTGTTTTAAATATTTTCTTATTATCATTTTAGCGTCTGTAGAACTTGTAGTCATGATTCATGTAGCATTTCAGATATCAGTAATTACTTTTTCCTTTTGTTTTTTCCTGATTAGTTTTACTAGAAGTTCACCAATTTTACTGTTTTTCTTTTTCAAAGAACAGCTTATGCTTTCATTAATATTTTTTTCTTTCTGTTAATTTTATTAATGTCTGTTTGTATCCTTAATGTTTTCTTTCTTTGGCCTTCCTTGGATTTAATTTTTGCATGTCTGTGCCTAGTTTTCTAAAGTGGAAACAGATTTGATTTGACATCGTTATTTTTTTTTCTAGTATACATGTTTTATGCTATATGCTCTAATATACATAAGTTTGGCCACGTCCCACACATTTGATATTTGGTATTTTTGTTTTCATGTAGTTTAAAATAATTTATAATTTATTTTATAATTTTTTTCATTGATGTATAGGTTATACAGAAATGTACTGTACAATTTCAAAATATTTGGGGAATTTCCTGAATATCTTTCTATTATTTATTTCCTCTATAGTTACACTGAGGTCAGAGAATACACATTGACAATTTCAACCCTTTTATATTTATTGAAATGTTTTATACTTCAGAATATGGCCTATCTTGGTAAATATTCCATGTACATTTGGAAAAAAAAATGCTGTATTTTGAGTGCAGTGTTCTACAAATGTCCATAGGTCAAGTTGGCAAATAGTGTCATTCATATCTTTTCACTGATTTCCTGTCTACTTATTCTTTCAATTTTTAATAAGGGGATGTTGACATCTCCAACTATACCTGTGAGTTTGTCTATTTCTCTTTTAAGTTCTAAAAGTTTTTGCTTTCTATGTTTTGGAGTTCTGTATTTAGGGGCAGTTACTTTTAGAATCCTTATGTTTTACTGATGCATTGACCCTTTTATACTATTGTCCCTCTTTATCCTGGTAACATTCCTTACTCTGAAATCTATATTAATAAAGCTACTCCAACTCTCTTGATAGATTTAGTATGCTACATCTCTTCCAATTCTTTTACTTTGAACTCCTCTGTGGTTTCTGTTTCAAGTATGTTACTCGTAGGCGGCATTATAGTTTGGTCTTGCTTTTTTATTTTTATTCATTTAGCAGTCTGCTCTTTAACTGTAGTTTGTAGACTTTTTATATTTAATATAATCATCATTACTTTGTGGTTAAGTTTAAATGTGCTATCTTTTTTTACTTGTTTTCTCTGTCTCGCTTTTTTGGTTCCCTTTCCTCTTTTTTGCTCTGTTTTGTATTAATTGATTTTTATTATTTCATTTCTACTCCATTATTGGTTTTTAAGTTGTACCTCTTTTTTTAGTTGACTGCTTCTCATTTCACAGATTAGATAAACTATTACAATGATTAACCACTTGCCCAATATTGCATAATAGTTAAGCCAAAGCCCTTATAATTGTGTACAAGGCTTTCCATTTTCTCACCTTCATTATTTTTGACATCATCTTTATCTACCCTCTCTGTTACTCGCTTTGCCCAGCCACATTGACCTCTCTGCTGTTCCTCAGATATACAAGACATATTCCCAATACAAGGGTCGTTGGCATTGACTTTTCTCTTTGTACAAAAGTCTCTTTCCCTAGATATCTACTTGTCTGACTAACCTCTTGCAAGCCTATGCTCTAATATCACTATTCAAGGATGCCTATCCCACCTATTCTATTTTTAATTGTATCCTCCTTCCCAATCTTCACTGCCAATCCTACTTACTCTGCTTTGTTATTTTAAAAAAATAGCATATACAATTTTTAAATTTTTATTGTTTATATCTTTCCTCCAGTAGAATATAAGCTCCATGAAATCAGGAATTTTGCTTGTCTTGCTCAGTGATGTATCCCAATGCCTAGAATGGTGCCTGACACATTTGTTGAATGGATGAATGCACTGGCAAGTATAAAATGCAGTGAGTGAATTTACTGGTTACAATGAAATAGAGCTATGTAAAAATACAACAACAGTGCGCCTGACATGGAGTTATATACAAATTTTGCTCTTAAAATGCCATTCAATGTTGTTGAAGCTCTGTACAAAAATGTAATTTAAATAAAGTCAAGTTTTTTCATGTAGCAGGAGACCATATACAGAGGGAAATAATTGGGAGGCAGCGTAGGAGATTGTCTCCCTGATGTGATTCAAGGAGGGGTTTTGAACAAAAACCTATTGTAAGCATTTTTCCTTTCCTTTCTTTTCATCATCTGACAGAATCTAAAATTCCACCATTAGAGAGTTACACCTTTAAATTTTGTGGGTTTTTTGTTTTTGTTTGGGTTTTCTGGTTTTTGGGTTTTTTTGTTTTGTTTTGTTTTGTTTTGGTTTGGTTTGGTTTGGTTTGGTTTTTAGGCATTGCTATCAAAATGCAAATACTTCTGAAAGAGGAGGAATTATATTTAAATCTAGTATAAGTTTTCCCTTTGGCGAGGATTCATCGACATCATGTTTAAAGCAAGTGCATGTAAGAATGGCAACAAATACAGACTTCCCATACCTCAATTGATTGGCTTCATAATTCAGTCTGATGTAGCCATTGTATTCAGATTGTTTTGTGTGCATCCTCATGAGACGGAGATTCAGAGGGACTTATTCATGGACAGATTCTTTTATAATCTAAGCTTCACCATTTGTGTGCTTGTTTTTCTATTTACAATGCAACAAAACCTTTAAACCATGTCCCTGTTGATTTGTCTAAAGAGACACCAGAAGTGGTGCAGTCAAATATTAGCAATTGTAAAGTATCTAGAACATGTGCAAAGGTAGAGTGAAGTTTAGTGAATTCACAGGTGAGATTATGTAGATGTAGCTCATCCAAAACTCTGCTAATTTGAATGAGTCTCTTAGATTGAGTCCCTTAGATTTGTAAAATAAACTGAAAACTTTGACACTTCCCTTCCCCTCACCAGCTGCAAGGCCCTGATTTTAAATGATGATCAATTGACAATGTCTTCAATAACTCAGAATTCCTCAAAAGGATCTATCTGAAAACCAAGAAAGGGATGAATGCCGAGATGTAAGAATATTATTTTTTAATCAGATTATTCTTTCAGTGGAATATTCCATCATATTTAGTCACATCTCTCATCTCTTCCCATATTTTTCCAGAGCCTCTCTCAGCTTTAGTAGTCTTGGATCCTGCTTATATCTTAAGGATCTTTAGTTCTTTAGGAGTTCAATATTGAAATGTAAATGATTCTGAGAGAACTGTGCTTTGAGCCTTCCAAAGTGGATTGGATATCATCTTCAAAGCAATACAGGGCCTTTGGTACAAAAGACAGTATTATTCATTTTTTTTTTCTTTTTAGGGTAAGGCAGAAAAATCACTTAGTGTTTACTTTTTCTCTATCCCATATCCTGAATCTTCCTTTATTCTGTTTGACTCTTGCAGACAATGAAAGTCTGGTAATCTGGCCAATGTATGGGTTAGAATTCTTTTTAGATTCTGAGTTATTCAAGTTAATCACAGTCAATATTCTATTCATATCTCTAATGATTATCTAACTTTTCTTTGACCACAGAGATCCCTGTCAACTTATTGTTTGTCATGTGGATAATAATACTTAACATTGAGTATTTCCCATGAAGTAGGCAGACGATTCCACTGCATACTTTTCTGAAATTAAAGATTTTTAAAAATAGTTTTAGGTTACAGAAAGATTAAGAAGATAATATAGAAAGTCTTCATATACCCTGTGCCCACTTCCACCTATTACTAATTAATAATAGATGCATTATAATGATACATTTGGTACATGTACATTAATATGATATATTTGTCACAATTAATGAGCCAATATTGATACTTCATTAACTAAAATTAATCATTTTTAATTTCTTTATATTTTTACCTAAGGTTCATTTTTGGTACCAAGATCCTATCCTGGAATAACGTATTTCATTTAATTGTCATGTCTCTAGATTCTTCTTGGCTGTGAAAATTTCTTAGACTCTTATTGTTTTTAATCTTGACAGTTTTAAGGATTATGATCAGGCGTAGAGTCTTTTTCCTTTAGTATTTGATGTTTTTCTCATCCTTAGGTTGGGGTAATGGGTTTCAGGGAATAAGACAATAGAGGCGATATCATATATTAATTCAAGGATACATACTATCAAAGGGACATCACTGTCAATGTTAACCTTGACTATCTGGCTGAGGTGGTATGTGTCAGTTCTCTCCCAACTATAACGTTATAATCCCCTTTCCCTCTTCCATATTGTATTCTTTGGAGGGAAGTCACTATTTACAACCCTCATTTAAAAAATGGTGAGTTTTGTTCTGCCTCCTTGAGGATGAAATTTCTACATAAATTATTTAGAGTTTTTCTACGGGGGGGATCCCTGGGTGGCTCAGCAGTTTGGCGCCTGCCTTTGGACCAGGGCGTGATCCTGGAGTCCTGGGATCCAGTCCCGCTTGGACTCCCGGTGCATGGAGCCTGCTTCTCCCTCCTCCTGTGTCTCTGCCTCTCTCTCTCTCTATGTCTATCATAAATAAATAAATAAATCTTAAAAAAAAAAAGAAAGAATTCTTCTACGTAGGTGATTTGTCTGTTCTCTCCCAATTCATTTATTTATTCAATCACTTGTTATATTGGTATGGGTTTGTGGATATTTGCTTTATACCTTAGATTATGATCTAATGGTACTTTATTTATTTTCTTGCTTTAATTATTCCAGCTTTGGCAATTGGGAGCTTTTTTGGTTGGCTTGCATGTCCCTTTAACATGCCCTGATTATCATGGGTTTCTTTTTCTTTCTTTCTTTCTTTCTTTCTTTCTTTCTTTCTTTCTTTCTTTCTTTCTTTCTTTTTTCTGAGAACTTCCTTACTTTCTGGCCCTACAGGTGCTTCAGGCTCATCTTGTATATTTCTTGCCCCAGTTCTAGACTCAGCCACTTCTTCAGGATCCCCGTTTTTGTTGGAGAACTAGAAACCAAGATCTGGTTGCTAGGTGTGCTCATTGCTTACCTGGGTCTTGTTTTTGCCCCTCTTCAGCTGACAGAGCAAGGATATGTATGTATATACTAACTTCTGTATATATACCTATTTAAAATATTTTTACATGTTACCATCAGTATCTATATTAACCTAAAAATAAATTCATAATGGTGTTTCCAATTCTAATCCATTGCATAATGGATCATTCTAGCCTCAATCTGTAGACTATCTGTAGTGGTTGCAGAATTATTAACTCATGCCTCCATGGGAAGCAACTTAATCAACTAGCGTACAGTGCCTATATGCAGTTTCTGTTGTCTTTAGTCATGCAGACTCTACTTATTTCTATAGTTACATAGAAATAGTATAGTTATCTTCTATAGTAAAAAGTATGCATTTCCCCCCATCCCTGACTTCCTTTAGTGAGGTCATTCCATACATTTGACACATTCCATACATTTAACACAGTTAAATTGATGTTACATTCTAGATTCCGTCCTGGGACCTCCAAACTTCTAAATGATTTTTTTGTTAATTTTTATGTATTAAAGTTCATTTTTGTGCTACAAAATTCTATGAGTTTTTTACAAGTATGTCATGTCAAGTGTCTGCCATTACAATATCATTCAGAATAGTTTGACTGCCCTAAAAAAAAAAAAAATCCCATTTGTCTCACCAGCTAACCCACCTGCTCTGAAACCTTGGTGACCCTGGATTTGTTTATTATCTCCATAGTTTTGCATTTTACAGAATATCATCCAATTGAAATCATAAAGTATTTAAATTATTTAGACTGGCTTCTTTCAGTTAGCAATAGGCATTTAAATATTCCATGTCTTTTTTGTTGTTGTTTGGAAGCTCATTCTTTGTGTGTGTATGTGCAGAATAGGATTTTGTTGTATGGATAAGCCATAGTTTGTTTATCTGCTTACTTCTGAAGAACATTTTAGTTGCTTCCAGTTTGGGGTGATGATGAATAAAGCTTCTATAAGCATTTATATGCAAGTTTATTTGTGGACACAGTTAAGAAATTAGCTGGGTA
This sequence comes from Canis lupus dingo, assembly GCF_003254725.2. Classification (NCBI taxonomy): domain Eukaryota; kingdom Metazoa; phylum Chordata; class Mammalia; order Carnivora; family Canidae; genus Canis; species Canis lupus. The sequence continues at coordinate 3,645,779 of NC_064272.1, forward strand.
GATACATAAGAGTATGATTATTGGATTATAAGGTAAGCCTAGGTTTAGCTTTTTTATTTTTTAAATTTTTTTTAATTTTAATTTTTATTTATGATAGTCACAGAGAGAGAGAGAGGCAGAAACATAGGCAGAGGGAGAAGCAGGCTCCATGCACCGGGAGCCCAATGTGGGATTCAATCCTGGGTCTCCAGGATCGCGCCCTGGGCCAAAGGCAGGCGCCAAACCGCTGTGCCACGCAGGGATCCTGTAGGTTTAGCTTTTTAGAGCCTGCCACACTGTCTTCCAGAATGTTTGTAGCTTTTGTATTCCCACTACATTGGTGATTTTCTTATTGAAAACTGGACATGCTGTACTGAGTAAACAGTTAACTGAAATAAATAGGACTTTAGCTTGAAGATTTATGTTAATCTGTTTAGTAGTTCATTGTGATTAATATTTACTATAGTCACAGGTGCCAGAGGCTTCAATTTCTCCAGTGTCCTAGTTTTTGTTTCTTGTCTTGATTTTAGGCTTCCCTAAATAATCCTCCTCAGAGTTTGCATTTTGTACCATTATATAGCAGCAGGGGTCCTGTGGATGTGGTGATTAGATATGGGAAGAGGGAAGTAGTCTATACCATGTGATTAAACTTAAGTCTTTTAGTGGGCCTGTGTCTCTAGGCTGTGTGACCTTCACAAGTATTTCTTCCTCTCCCCATTCCCTTCCCTGGCTACAGCGTTCTTTTTTTTTTTTTTTTAATAAATTTATTTTTTATTGGTGTTCAATTTGTCAACATACAGAATAACACCCAGTGCTCATCCCATCAAGTGCCCACCTCAGTGCCCACCACCCAGTCACCCCCACCCCCACCCACCTCCCCTTCCACCACCGCTAGTTCGTTTCCCAGAGTTAGGAGTCTTTCATGTTCTGTCTCCCTTTCTGATATTTCCCACTTATTTTTTCTCCTTTCCCCTTTATTTCCTTTCACTATTTTTTATATTCTCCATTCTTAATCTATTTCCTTGAAGCCTTTACCTTGTGAATGTTGTTTTTTTTTCCCCTTAAGTGACACAGGAAGCCTATTGGGAGCTGGTGTTGGAGGAATGTCCCAATCTAAGACTCTGGCAGTCTTCTTTCCTGGAGGGTAGCCCTTTGTTATGGAGAAGGCTCTGGGATCATGACACTAAGATTACTCTTCCCCAGTACCTGCTAAAGCCAGAACTATGAGCTAAGGGAAACTTCTCTGGTCTTCACCATGTGAACCTTGTGAGATTGCTGGAGGCAAAGCTCATGAGCGCGTGGGGGCCGTTCCTAAGACTACAGTCCCAGAAGTTTCTCACTCTCATGTTAACCTGCATTCATCCTTCCACAATTCATCAAAATTATCATTTAAGTCCCCTTACCAGTGTATGGCTCCAATTGCTTCTGCTGTAGACAAGCAGATTTTGACTGTTTCTCCTTAGATGTGCCCGCATTTCTAGACTGTGGGTACTGGTTTGCCTTGTGTCCTAGTTTTCTAACGGGTCTCAAAAAGTTGTTGACTCTCAGTTTGTCCAGCTTTTTCTTGTTAAAAGGACAGGAGTGACAACTTCTGGGCTCTTTTCATGTTGAAGCAGAACCTGGAAGTGTTCCATGCTGGGATCTTTACATGCATTAACGTGTTCAGTTTTCAAAAAAGCCAATTGACTAATTATTGTTATTACCTCCATTTTATATATGAGAAAAATTGATTAAACTATTGAATCTTAAATGTTGTGAATGAGGTAAAATCTAAGATCAAACACTTTGAAACGTTAAATGAAAAAAAAAAAGATAATTTCTTGAAGAAGACAGCCTGTATCTAGTTCTGCCAAAATATATTTGACCATCACTTTATAGCTAATGGCTTAAGAATCAGTGTTGAGTAATTAAAAAAATAAGGTCTTTTATTAGCAGAGAATATTTATAATACTAGGTTACTTTTCATTAATTTCTGCCTGGTATAAAACTCAGGTATGCTCTGTTTGCATTGTAGCTTCATTTTCATGCTATAATCTTTACACATGTCTTAAGATTGAATCATTGGAAAAATTAGGCTGTGATGATGTCCTTCTAGTAATCCAAAATAATAAAATACCTTGGAATAGATTCAACACGTACCCAAAATGCTGAATTCTATACTTGGTTGTATTTTAGTAATCTTCGGAATCATTCTTTATATAAGGCAATAGCAATTTTTCTATATATCAATATGTATTTTTCACTTTATCAGAGATAAAAGTACATATTCATAGAATAAAATAAAAATGGTTACATTTCTGTTCATTCTTATCTGTAAGTATACAGCAGTTGAAAGATGGATTGAATAGGTTAAGTGATGTTCTCACAGATTCACTATGATGTGTAAGATAAAAGAGAACCATTAAATTGTATATCTTATTTATGGGGAATCAGAGGTGGGCCCTATGGATTGTCAAATATTGGGTGAAATATAACGGAGTCTAGTAATGTGTTTTTGCTAATCATTCTATTGTTTGTCTGAGCCTCAGCAGTAAGGAAGTTTGCTCAGTAGTGGCTCAGTGGTTTATTTGTTTTCATGGCATTTGGGGTCCTGTTTTCATAATTAATGTTTCAATTATGCTAACGAGTGGTTCGTGCATTCTCTTTAGAGAAGGCCCTCAGTCACATGACACAGAGCCCTGGCAGCATGCCTCACTTAGGAACATTCATATGATATCAAAGTCACGGAAGCACCTGGAGGGAGACAGAAAAATACAGGTGTGCTCTTTTGCTCAAGTGAAGAAAATGAAGATACTTCAGTTTTCTGAAGTGACTTGTTGTACATTTAGATTCCTGAATAGGCGAGGATGTAGTCTTTGGATTAGGGACCCTATTTCTACAGTGGCTTTGGGCAAAGCCAGGAAGTTGTGTTCATGAGGTATATGTACAGAGAAAGTATAGTCATCAAGAAAGAGTTTCTGCTGCTGTTTAACTGCCTGTGTCCAGGGGCACTTTGAACTTCATGAAATAGGAAGCCCTATTAGAAAAAGGATAAATAGCTTCTCTAATTTAGAAACAAATAGCACTTTCAGAAGTACAAACATAGGAACCAGAACAAATAGTGTCGATTACAGTCCTGAAGAGGAGAAATGTTTAATATTCATTGTTGTAGGGATTCTTTTTTTTAAATTTTTATTTATTTATGATAGTCACACAGAGAGAGAGAGAGAGAGAGAGAGAGAGGCTGAGACATAGGCAGAGGGAGAAGCAGGCTCCATGTACCGGGAGCCCAATGTGGGATTCGATCCCAGGTCTCCAGGATCGCGCCTTGGGCCAAAGGCAAGTGCTAAGCCACTGCGCCACCCAGGGATCCCTGTTGTAGGGATTCTTAATCTGAGATTCATGCAGGGTATAGGGAAGAAAGGGAAAGTTTTCACAAACCTCAGATGTTACTGGCAAATTTGGTCATGTATGTTTATTTTGATGGGGAGAGCCCATTTTCATCAGAATCTCTAACATCTTCAGATCTATTAACCAAAAAGTATATGAAAGATTACTCAACAGTGACTTAGGTAAGTCTTCAAGTAGGCACTAAAAAATGTGTTTATATCTCTTAAATGGTAAGATGGGTGAAACATTACTTTGCAGGGATATTTGAACTACAACTTTATAGCCTCAAATAATTTTGAGTAAATTAGAGTTATTTGTAAAACAGAAACTCAGAATGATGCCTACTTCATTTATAATTATCTATTATAATTTAGTAGATGAGGAATATAATGTAATTACAAAACACTTAACAGACTGCCTGGCATATAGCAGGTGCTCAATAAATGTTATTTCCAAGGCAGGATTCAAGAGCTGTTATGATATTTATAATTTACTTTAAAATGCTTCTGCAAAAGATCAGGTGGCATGTATGATATATGTAGGTACTACTTGGTTTGAGTCACTGTCCTAATCTCAGAAATTCAATTTTCATAGATGACCAGATGATATCTTATCAGAAGAGTCACAATTTTTTATATAAATTTATTTTTTATTGGTGTTCAATTTGCCAACATATAGAATAACACCTAGTGCTCATCCTGTCAAGTGTCCCCCTCAGTGCCCCTGTCATCCCCACCCCCTGCCCTCCTCCCCTTCCACCACCCCTAGTTCATTTCCCAGAGTTAGGAGTAAGAGCCACAATTTAAAGTGTGTGTATTACAAGTGCTTCAGTTGTATTTATTTTTGACTAGCACCAGATGGTAGAATGAAAACTAAGAAATGAATTTTCATTGGTGGATTTGTGATCCATTAATTAGCATCATGTAAGTTTTCACTGGTGACATGAGTAATATTCTTGGGATGTGGAATGGATAGATTATTTTGGAGACAGTCTCCACACTTCCATAAATCTAAGAATCTAATAGGCCCTGTGTAGCCAGAGCCCTCAGGGTTGGAGCTGACAACTCTACCCTGTATCTTACTATTGGTGCTAATGTAGATTATGAGAGCCATGAAATCCTGCTTCTAGATTATTGATTCATCTAACTCTACTGAGTTTCTTGTGCAAGGGATGATAGGCACATTTAAGAGGACAGGGAGTTTGGTCTTCATTGAATTTACAGAAGAGTCTGTACAAAATGTTCTGTGTCTGCTTGCTGGTAAAAATCTATTTAGCAAATGTCAGTACATTTGGGAGACTGGTCAGAAACGTGTTTTTACTGAAGAGGCTGCAATTGTGTATGTGGCTATAATCATATACCAAAAAGGTCAAAAGAGATGTGGCCAAATTTGGCTTGGGCTAGTTTTTAATAAGTGTCATAGAGTAAAGCCTCCAGTCTGAACAAAGTAGATAAAAGTAGATAAACCCAAGTCCACGCATTAATGAAAGAGGGTAAAAACACTTCCACTGGGCAGATACGGCGAACAAGAAGGCCACAGCTAACTGAGACCAAAGGAGGTAAAAGGCAAACAGGAGTCAGGAGGACTGAGGAATTTTTTAAAAAATCCTGATTCTATATGATCCAGCAATCTCATGTCTAAACATTTATCCAAAAGACATGAAAGCATACATTCATACAAAGATTTGTATATACATGTTCACAGCAGCTTTATTCATAATAGTCCCAGAGTAGGAAAAAGTCCAGATAGCCATCTGTTGGTGAATGGGCAAACAAATCACGGAACATACACAAATGGAATACTACTCAGTAACAAAAAGAACCAACTGTGGTAACCTGATACATTATTTGCCCACATATTATCAAGTATTTGTATTTATTAACTTGTTGGCAGCATGGAGTAGGAGAATTATTGTAAGGAATGCAGACCACAAAGGAAGAGCAGGACTGGGATGAATGCAAGCCAGTGGAGAGTGAATGTCATGTTGTAAATGTCATCTCCTTTGTATTATATCAAAAGCTTCTGATTTTATTGCTAGAGATTCTTCCCTTTGGCAATCCTGTGCCTCTCCTTCCCATCCTTCAGAAAGGGAGGAATTCAGGAGGCAACACAGTTACAGTTAATTTTCACTAGGAGAACACAAGTTCAACTTACACCCAGTTCAACCAGAAATTTCACCAATTACTATCGCTAATGAACACTTCACCAATAACTTCTGCTCATTTCAACTGGGAATTAGTTGGATACATAATAATCATTTATAGACCCAAAATTAGAATTTAGTCAGAAGGTGGTTGAAACCAAAACTTTAAAAAATGCAAGCCAGTGGAGAGAATGGTTTTAATATGGGGTCCTGGCTGGCTCAGTCAGTAAAGTATGTGACTCTTGATCTCAGGGTCATGAGTTCTAGCCCCATGTTGGGTATGGAGCCTACTTAAAGAAACAAAAAAGTTTTAGTTTGGAGGCTTTTCTTAACACTCTCCAAGCAAGCCACAGAAAGAGTCTCCTCCAACAAAGAAAGGTGTCAATTTTGGACTTGTAAATGAGGTATTTCAGTTCCTCTGGATACTGCTCCCTCAAAATTTTGAAACTTAGCAATATTTATAATTTTTTCACTAGCTTCTTTCCCTTTTAAAAATAACACCTAGCTTCTTTCCCCTTTGAAAATAATTGATGCTAAGTTATTAAATGATAAAAGCTGCTGTTTCAGGTTTTAGCATAGGAATGGGATTTCCTTTGTGAACCCTAGTTTACTGTGCCTGAAGTCAGGAAAAAACAGAAGGGAAAAAGATCCTCTTTGGAGATCTGTTATGGAATCCCTAAATTTATATGAATGCTTTTTGTATATAAGAAGTCTATCGGGAGAAATTCTATACCTAAGACCAAGAGCATAGTCCCATGGCATTTGGAAGATGAAATGTATAAGCAAGCTAGTAACCAACCAGTGGAAAGGTTTTTAATTTAGAATTTAATCAGAGGGTGGTTGAAACCAAAACTTTTTAAAAAAGGAGTTTGTTTCTCTATGTACAGGTCTTTGGGTCTATAAATGATACAACAGCCCTCTGTTGACTACTGGGCAATTTTAAATCAATCTTCGTATAATGCGTTCACAGAAACTGCTAGAGTATTCAGTGTTTTGTGCTTCCACCCACCCTCCTAATGTGAGTGCCATGAGAAGAAATGGAGTAGGAGTTGGGGGAATTAACTTTAGCTGGAGTAATCCTGGGTGGCCTCCCTGAGAAGGTGTCTGAGCTCTGAATGTTGAGGAGACATTTTGGGGAAGAAAGAACAGTAAGCAGGAGAAACAGGAAGTTTAAAGTCCTCAGATGAAAACAGATTTGGAATGACTGAAAACTTCAAAAAGATAATCCATGTTACCAAGCGTAGAGAATGCAGTAGCAAATGGCAGAAAATGAAGTTGGAGCAATGGAGGCACTAGATCCTACTGATGCTTGCTTCCTTTGGTTCAGGGAAAGTTCCAGAAGGTGGAAGCCATCCCCAGATTCCTTCCAGATGACCTTCTGAATTCGGGGTATGAGTAGCAGTCATCTGGGTGGATCTTCACTTTCCATTCTGTATATTCATCTGGCACCTGCCTCAAAGCTGCAGAAGTAATGCAGTAAGAAATAGCAACTACCACCCATAAAACTGCACCATATATTTTTTTAAATTATTTATTTACTTGAGGGAGAGCAAGAGAGAGAACTAGCACAATCAGGAGAAGTGGCAGAGGGAGATGGAAGAGCAGGCTCCCCACTGAGGAGGGAGCCTGATGTGAGGCTTAATCCTGGGACCTTGGCATCATGACCTGAACCAAAGGTAGATGCTTGACTGACTGAGCCACCCAGGTGCCCCAAGACTGCACCATATTTTTCCTAATATTCCACAACTAAATATTTTGCTCAGAAACATGTAATGTTTCAAACATGATGAAAATAACCAAACGGATATCAAAATACTCATAGCCCAGATTTATTGGAAGTTAACAATCTGCAATTTTACTTCAAGCTTTCTTCATTTTTGCTTGTTTTTTAAATAAGGTATTACAGAATACAGTTAAACCTGACGTCTCATCCCTTTCCCCTGCCCTTCTCTCCTGAGGTAGTTACTCTTCTGAAATTGGTACCTTTCCAGATGTATTTTAACCATTTTCTATAAATATATTTTTACCCACAAACGATACATAGTATTTCTTCATGTATCTTTTTTATGACCCCTCTCTGAGGTATATTTTGATTCCTTTTGACAAGATGCCGCTGAATAGCTGTCAAAAAAAAAAAATCAGTCTAAAGAACTGGAGATCATGCCCTCATTTGTGGAGTTGAGTATACTCGGGAATGACACAGCCACCATGAAGTAGGTTCAGGTAAGAAGTATCTGCTTTGATAATTGGCAAGCAACGCAGGAAAGATCTTTCTAAAAAATATAGTTATAGGGTACTAGCACTGAAACATATTGACAAATAACAATGGACAGAGGTTCATTCATTTATTCATTCATTTTTCCAAGGTTTACTGAACTATGTGTCCCCCGAGAATACAAAAGTGATTGGGACAAAATCCTTGCCTACAAGGTGTGTAGGTATGGTCCTAGGTTGAACTAGAATGCTGTCCTCCTCTGGGAGTAAAGAAGTAAACATTTGAAAATATTTAAGTTTAATGAAGGCAGAGAATAAGTCCTCGGTGGTGGCTTCAATGATATATCTTGAACCGAGAATCACAATCCATTTTATGAAAATGGAGGCAAATGTTGGGAAAATCATGACATAAAATATGTTTCCCCTCACGTCCTCAATGGCATCATGGCACCGTTTTGATGTTTTCTACCTTCCTTTATATAATGCTAACTTTCAAAGATATCTGCACCATGCATTTTTAAGAATTGCATAAGTAGTATCATGCTTAATATATATTTTTGTAAGCTTGCTATTTTCCCCTCAAAGTTGTTTGAGCCATATTCTAAGTCAATTTAAGTGAATGAGATTAATGAATTTATTATTTTTTTTATTTTAAAGATTTTATTTATTTATTCATGAGAGACACAGAGAGAGAGAGGCAGAGACACAGGCAGAGGGAGAAGCAGGCTCCATGCAGGGAGCCTGACCTGGGACTCGATCCCGGGTCTCCAGGATCATGCCCTGGCCAAAGGCAGCGCTAAACCGTTGAGCCACCCGGGCTGCCCGAGATGAATGATTTTAAATCATGTATGTTGTTTCATATGAAGAATAAACCACAGTATACATATTCATTCTCATTCTGATGGGCAGTTTAAGCATTTGAAACAGTGCCACAATAAACACCCCTACACATTTTTCTGTCTAGCCATGTGAAAGAGTTTCTCTCTCAGATGTATACCTGAATATGGACTTGCTGGGTCATAAGATATGCCTGTGTTTGATTTTATTAGGTTTAGCAGAACCTTCTAGTTTCCAACCCCAAAACTCATTCTTCCTTGATTTTCAGTTGGACACATGGATGTCCATTTCCCACCTTCCCTTGTTAAGTATGACAGTTAACTAAAATCTGGCCAATAATACGTAGGTAGACATGTTTTACGGCAGCTTTCAGTATATTACTTTAAAAGATAGCTGGCATACGTCCTTTGCTCTTTCTTTTCCTTTGTACCTCTCCTCTTTACTGGCATCAGGAGTATAGATGTGATGCCTGGAGGTGTAGGAGCCATCTTGGACTATGAGCATAAGGGCTCCAGTGCGGCAATGTCAGAGCCAGAAAGAGCCTGGGGGTACCCTTCTGGAACCATTTTACTAATTTTATTCCTTGAGACTTTATTGGAAAACCCTGAATTTATGTCTTGCATAAGCCCCTGTTGTTTTAGGGTTTCTGTCACAGCTAACCAGGTATCACCCTAACTAATGCACTAATATTCTACATTAGTAGTCACTGGTTGTACCATTTAATATCCCCATAAGCCACGAATGACCTTGTATTTATAACACCTTATTTTATAATTGTTCAAGGCATCTTATAATGTAATTATAAGATTACATCATGTGAGAGAGAAAAATGAGTACGTTAGGATGTTTACTCCGCAGCAGCTCAGATGGGTAGAACCCAGCACGTTCAATGACTTAACCAAGGTCTTTGGTGAGGTGGGTATCAAGAATAAATATGATGTCTCACAGACAGATGCTGTGCTCCTGTGGGGCTGGCTTCCCGAAGGGAGAGTCCTTTGAAGGCGATCTAGTTGTGCTGACAAGCCTTATCTGTTCCACTCCCAGTTAATTCACATAACATTGTGATAAGAGTCTAGCATTAGCTGTCTTATTGCTACTCAAGAGCATATTGGGTCCCATGCTAGCATGTGCATTTGGGGCATTGGCTTGGACTGGGGAGAGTCAATCCAAATCAAGAAGCTAATTGGTTAACAGAAAAGGCAGGGGAAAGTATACATTCATCAAAGCATACTAGTCAATTCCCTGGTCTCTTGGCACCGTCTGCCAGTCAATTTTCAGACTAATATTGGCATGGAATCCAAAAAACTCACTGATCTCCCTGCACAGCTGGAGGGCATTGGGCTAAAAGAGCAGAATTTGAAAAGGAGGAAGAAACTGAGACCTACTTCTATTTTAAACATTCTTTCTTTTTTCTTTTTTTGCTAATGTGAGAATGACTTACAGAAAATGCAGTAGTGTCAGAACTATTGAGGCTGCTGGGCAGGGTGGGAGAGGCTGTGCTAGAGTTGCTCTTGGGGATAGGAGTAAGTTTCCTAGGAAATGTCCAAAAGTGCTTGTTAACTGGAACTTGAAATGGCCTGAAGATGTGTTGCTGGCTACTGTGCTCCTGGCAGGGTTTTGTAAGCACATCACATGCATTACAGAGAACTTTGGGGTTTGGTCAATGTCAAGTCTAAGGGATCGTGAGTTCCTATCTCCTGCCAAGAATTTGGCCACCATAACCTTCTTTGTCACCTCTGATGTCAGGGTGTAAGTTCAGCATATTTGTTATAGATAATATGAAAAGAAGAGGCTATGTGGAAAGATGAGAGATAGACAACTCTTGTATATTTTGGCTTCCTGCAAACTGAAACCTAAATCAGGTAATTCTAAATATATTCTCTTTAAAAATTTCCCCTCTGCCAAATGTTGTTTTCAGCTATTATGGGAAATTAAACTGCCAAATTCTAAATCCATTTCAACAGCACTGAAGATTACAGATAGAGAAGAATTACCTATACATCAAGCTCACTGCGCTATAGGATACAATCCAGTTCATATATGCCCAATAAATGCCAGTGAATTTTCTAAACCAGAAGTTAACTGCATGTGCTTGATGTGGGAAGGCAACATACATACTTAATAAAATTTAAAATACAGGCCTCAGGGCTCAACCAATTCAGTTCCTGCTACTGAATTTCTCCTTGCAAATAACATACTGCATTGGAAATGGAAAGTCTAAGGAACTGTAATTTCTACTGAAATTAGACAGAAGGCTCTTCTGCATTTAATCAACTGACATGAGACACTTGGCTCTGGTTGAAACGTAAGACTCTTTTCATCAGATTCTGCCTTCTACTGATGGGGAGGACATAGAGTGCCATGTGGACAGTGTTGTGAGCAGATCATTATGCAATGGGAAGAATATACTGGATAGGGATTCTGGACACCTAGTTTCTAGCTCCCGGATTGCCTCTGATGAGTTCTGAAATCTTGGATGATCTTATAGCCTTAGCTTCCATTATTATAAAATAGGAAAATGGAAGATACTCTTTCATATCTAGTCTAGCCTTAGTGGTCTACAGTTATCTCACAATTTACTCCACTGATTGGGATTGCTTCTGATAATAGTAAAATATAACAATGTGTGGTGAAAACTTGCAGTGCTAAACCATGGCAACCCTGCAAGCTAAGTGTTGAGATAGCAGAGCCACAATGTCGAAATGATCATATCACTGATACTTGAAGAGAGCTGCCCTCTAAAGCCGTTAAGCTTGCAAAGGATTCGGGAGAGTAAGAAATATAGAGATTCTGAGGTTTTTAATTGCCGTGTTGTCTGGTCCGTACACAACATGTCATTGTCTCAGACCCAGGTGACACACCCAGAAGGACCCATTTAAACCCATGCAAGCAAACCAATAGTTGTTCACAGGCAAGAGAACTCAGGTCCCCATCTATACCATTAAAAGTAGACACAAGGAGGAGATGTAACTGGAGATATTCACGACACACAGCAATTGCTCAACAAATGCTTGTTTTATGGAAGAATAATATGAAGTTCCCCATCCTGTGTGTTTGATAGGAAAGGGAGCTGTGGAGGAGGATGAACTCGTTGAGAGCATCTCTGTATCCTGATCACTGTAGCACATGGTAGTGCTCAAGAAGTGTTTGTTGAATTCAGATGAATTGAGTGAACACTTAGTATGGTGAAGCATATGGCTGACTTTAAAACTGACAATATAGAAATGAGTATCAGTCCCATTCCTTACTCATAGCCTCCACTTTAAAAATAGAAAAGATCTCAAACCTATACATGTGCAGGATTGTCATTCACACATTCATTCATTCAGTAAATATTTATTGAGTGCCTGCATTACTCAAAGCACTGTGTTAGGCATCGATGATCCAGGACTGAACAAGTCCTTATGAAGTTGACATTCTAGGGCATTGGGGTTGAATGAGGGCAAGAGCAGAGGGGTTGATAGACACTAATTATTAAATAACATCATGGTAAGCATCACCACGGAGAATTACAGAATGGTTTGAGAACATAGGATGGGGGTCCTAACCTGTGCCGGTAGCCATGGAAGGCATCTAGCTTTAATTCAAGTCACAGTTCCTGCTATGAGAATTCCCGAACTAAAAGACTTGCTGAATCGTTCAGCCCACATGTGGAATCTCATGACTGGAGCTCTGCTTACAGACACAGTGGTTGCCAACGTGAAAGAAGGCAGATGTTATTCCAGCATTTGCCTTGCTTTCGCTTTGCTTGAATTTCCATGCGGTAGCATTAGTCAAACACACTAAATATTGCAGGACTCTGGGAGAGGGAGAAAAGTGAGGAGGCAAATCTATCTTTCTTCATAACAACATTTGCATGTGGTTTTGACACTGTATAACCCAGAGTCCCTTCTTATGAAGGAGAGACTATTATTTCACAGATGAAGAAGCTGAGAATAGAGGGGTAGGCAACTTGCCCAAAGTTGCACAGTTAATAAATGCCAGAGGGAGAATTTGAACTCCATCAATCTGGCTATAAGTGAAGGCATTTAACCCCTACTTTACACTGTGTCGCCTCTCTCAAGACTGAATGTGATAACAGCAGAGTCCTCTTACTAGGAGATCAGGTTCTGAGGTTAGCATGTAGCTGAAAATCACTGTGAGCAAAATGAACCTGCAAGATTCTTTAAAAAGTCTCTTAATAAATCCAACGTGGAAATTTTTTTTTTTCTGCCAGCATGGAGCAGATTATTGCTCATTTGATTGAATACCTGATAAAGCATCTAATATGGTTTGGGACCCTGCTGCTAGAATAGCACACATTTTCAGACACTAATCACCTCCTACTTGGTATGATGGTCAGTTAAAGAGGCAGAGTGATGCTGAGGCTGACCAGGGGCCTGTGTCCTCTTCTGGAGAGGGCGGAAAGAATTGCTTGCACTCTGTGTAGTTTCTTTCTCCATTTACTTCATTTCCTTTTTCTAAGCCTACAGTATTGAATCCTAGCAGGCTAAGTGTACTTTGGATATAATACTACTGTACATTGATTTGTTCCATTTCTTAAGTAATAAGACTCCTTTTATAGATAATATCTATTTCTCTCTTTTACCAAAAATAGTCTAATAGAAATTTTAGGGAACTTGGGGAGTGAGAAAGGAAGATTCTTTGCAAGTCATACCCCTATGTTAATGTTTCTGAAAGGATGATTGGGTCACTGCATTTCTAAAGTAAGCTTCCAAAGTTGTTCTTATATATCCTAAAGTCTGCAAGTCATCCACGTGTCTCTCCCATCCTAATAGAGAGGATAACAGCAGGTCATCCTATCCCTTAGGTTAACAGTGGAGTCTGCCTTTCATTTTAGCATTTCCTGCAGAGCTATGCCCTGGTGCTGTATCTGTGACCTCCAGCGCTTATTTCCGGAGTGTCAGATCCAATGGATCTCAGTGGAGTAAGTAGATCACTCACCCAGTGCCAGAGAAAACTCTCCTAAGCTAAGTTCACACCCCATGTAGAGCAAAGAAATTGAGTAGCCAAATATCACTCCAAGCAAGATTCCCATCTGTTAACACTGACAGTATCAGTCAGGGTTCATGGCTGCAAGTATCAAAAGTGTCTCTGTCTATTTTGAGCCCAGAGGGAATTTTATGATTTTCTAAGAGCTCCAGGACTACCAAATCACTGGAGATCTGGAGGGCCATGCAGAAAAGCAGCAGAAATAGAGAAGCTCTGGAGAACCAGAGGCTGGTGTGTCTCGCTGTACCCCTTCACATCCACCTCCCCCAGAAGGGTGGGTGTCTGAACAGCTGAGGCTGAACCAGGTGCTACCTGAGGTGTGGGGCGTTGGCTCATACAGACAATTGGGGGCAGCTCCCAATACAACTGCACTCAAGGGAAGAGGCTGCTTGCCCAAAGGGAGGCTTCACTGGGGTTGGCGGCTGGGCAGCCCAAGGTAATAAAAGCAAATACTCACACGCCTGCTTGGGGGGCAGCCTCCTCCCTACAGGATCTCCCAGACATCTTCCTTGAATGGTGGCACCATCATCTATGCTCTTCTCATTTAAGAAATAGAAGTTTCTAGGGGAATACTGTTGTGATGAACATAGGGACCCTTTAATGCAAAATGTAATACATCCTTGAAGTTCTTTGATTTTTTCTGCCTATCAGCCAGGTGCTTTTATCTGCTATGGAAAATGATAAAGAAACCAATTAAGGAATTTGAAGCTGTCAGGTGTGTGGCATGGTTTAAAGAAAGTACATTGTTTTTTCATTTGTTTTCTCTCCTAAGGGACGGCTAGGTGCCTGATGTCACTTATCATTGGTTATTTATTTATTCATTTATTCATTTTGGTGGGGCTTGAGGTCCAGTTGTTGTTGAAGACTCCTTGCTGACTTGCAGCAGCTATTATGCAGAGTTGTACTTCCTGCTCCTTTTCCTGCTGGCTGTGCCTCAGCTCCAGGTTTCCTTGAGCATGATTAACCTGCCACTTCAGGCCGGTAACAGTCTCACTTAATTGTTAATTTGCAACTTTGGGAAAGCTATCTGGATCATTCTACTGGGAATTACTCAAACTGATGCTATCCCTTGGTGAAAAAGGGTATATTTACATTGCAGTTGTTCATTTCGTCTAAGTGTAGGAACTGAGCAGAGGGGGTAGATGGCAGGAGACAGGATGGAAATATGTCCTTACCTGTAGGTTAAGATACCGAGGGAGAAAACAATCAGAAATGTGCCAATATTTACTGAGATGTACAATAAAATATTCTTGGAATGTTGACTCAGATCCCTTCTGGAAGTAGTAGGGGTATAACATCAGAAATAAAACACCAACTAGGTATTTTAAAGGGGTTAAAAAAAAAAGACAATGAACTTACAGCGTTTGAAAGAAAAAAAAATAATACTGAAATGGCAAAGGAAACTGAGGCAGAAGGATAGTTTTTGATTTGGAGTATATGCCATTCTAGATGGCAGCTCTACTAACCCAGCTGTAGAACCAGCAAATGAAATCCATCGGGGATTCTCATGGTAGAGAACTGCAGCCATACCTGTTTATGAGGTACAACATGCCACCTTTTGAACTTTGCTACCACTTAGTCCCCAAAATTGAAGGTCTATTTGAAATGCTAAGCAACGTACCCTGTATATCAAGGATTACTGTCTTGCTCAAACTGTATGTGCCAAAAATATTGACACATGACCCACTGATGCAAACAATCCATTACTTACTTTCTGACTGACATGTAACCCTTTTGCTTAGCTAAAAATTTCCCTCCAAATCATCCTAACGATTATCCTCCTGACTACTTATGCATGAGAGGAAGAGTAGTCACAGTTCCATTTTTGTTTTTCCAAGTCAAATTCTTAGTAAATTTATTCTAGATTCAGAAAATAATTGCTATTTTCTTTCTATCTCTTCTCAAGGGGGTGGGGGTGGGGCGAAAGCTTTCAAGGGCTGCCATGCCTTCCTCTCATGGCATAGCTGGGAAATGTATAACTCAGGGCTGCTAATGCATGGAATAAATGGACAGTCTTGCTAACTCCTATTACCATCATTGTGTCTAGAGTCAATGTCAGTTCAAAACTAAAATTTCCTCCTTTGGATCCATAGCACTTTAAGTATCCCAACAGTATATGCATTTATATAATGCCCATCTGCATGATATCAAATCATCTTGACAAATGTCCCATATTTCCATCTTTTTTCTTTTCTTTTTTTTTTTTTTAAAGATTTTATTTATTCATGAGACACAGAGAGAGAGAGAGGCAGAGACACAGGCAGAGGGAGAAGCAGGCTCCATGCACGGAGCCCGATGTGGGACTCCATCCTGGGTCCCCAGGATCAGGCCCTGAGCTGAAGGTGGCACTCAACCGCTGAGCCACCTGGGCTGCCCCCATATTTCCATCGTGTGTGTGTGTGTGTGGCTGAGAAAACTGAGAGGTTACACAAGACAAACTTTTTATTGGGTTATATGCACATCCAAAACTTGCAGTCTTCACTGATAGTAAGGGTCATGTGACTTGGAGAAAACATGGGCAAAAATGAATCCATGTAGATCAGAATTATTAGTCAGCTCCATTTCCTTTTCTACGACACTATTTTACATTATTCATTTTAAATGCAAGAGACTGGAAAAAATTGACTTCTTTTTAATGAGGTTTGATTTATTCAACCTTGTGTTATTAGTGAAAATAGGATACCTTGTTAGCTGGAAAATACATCTAAAATGATGCACTGTTTTGAATAAATTATTAGGTTGATGAGTACATAATAATAATATTGATATTACTTTACATCTGCACAGAATGTTGGCAGTTTACAAAGCACATTCATATGCATCATTTTGCTCAATCCTCATAATTCTCTGGGCAGTATTGTTCATATTTTATAGATAGGATCCTAAAGCTCAGGGAGGTTCAATGACAAATAATAAGTGAAAATCTAGGGTTTCTCTTTGGGTTTCTGCCTCCAAATGTTTTTCAGATGTCACTTTTACCAAAAATAACCAAACAAAAAGATGGTCTTCATTGTCTCTTACGTGCACTTTTTTCAATGGCTTCTTATGTACTATCTCTGGAACAATTTTCCCTACTACTCTTGATCTTTCTACTCAGAAGCAAATCAAATCACGATTGCTTCCTAACAGAACTCTCTTGGAGCTCAACTTTGAGCTCATATTGTCATCCAGTGTCCTTCACAATGGGACCTAAGTATAGCATCATGGAGGTCTTCAGTTCATTGTCCCTTTCACATGGCCTATGTTCCAGCCACACCAACCTCATGATCCTGCAACATGCTATGCTATGCTGTAGCTTGTGTCTTTGTACTTGTTTTTTAATTTCTCCCTAGAATGCCTTTTCTTTATTCTTTACCTAGGAAATTTCCACCTATGACATGAGAACCAGCTGATACAGCCTTTAGTATGAAGCCTTTGCTTCCTTCTTAGGACGTACACACATTTTGTTATTGTTACTGCCAAATAAGGTTGAAATAATGTGAATGAGATTCCTAAAGGTATGGACAATGTCTTGCTGATCTTTAGTCCTCAGGACCTAGCATAGTGTCTGGCATTCAATAACTAGCTGAATTAATAAAGTATCAATTATCTCTTCAACTGCAGCAAAAATACCTGCATTTATTAGACACCAAAACTTTTTACAGCAATTTTATTTCTGGGTATATTTCCAAAATAATTGAAAACAGGTTCTCAAAGATATATTTGGACCCACCATATTCTTAGCAGTATTATTCACAATAGCCAAAATGTGGAAGCAACCCAAATAACAGCAACAGATGACTGGATAAACAAAATGTAGTATAGACCCACAAGGCAATATTCAGCCTTCAGAAGGAAGGATTTTCTGACATGCTACTACATGGATGATCCTTGAGGACAAATGTCAAATGAAATAACCCATAACAAAAAGACATATTACATGATTCCATTCACATGAAGTATCCGGAATAGTCAAATATACAGAAACAGAAATTAGAATGGTGGTTGCCAGGAACTGGGGGAAGAGAGAAATAGGGGGCTGTTTAATGGGTATAGAGTTTCAGTTTTACAAGAAAAAAAAAGTTTTGGAGATTAGCTGCACAACAGGGTAAGTATGTTTAATACAACAGAACTGTACACTTAAAAATGGTTAAGATAATGAATTTTAATTATTAAATTAATTTGTAGGTATTTACCACAATTAAATATTTTTTAATTAAAAATAACCTCTTTTGGGATGCCCGGATAGCTCAGTGGCTGAGCATCTGCCTTTGTCTCAGAGTGTGATCCTGGGGTCCTGGGATGGAGTCCCCCATCAGGCTCCATGTGGGGAGCCTGCTTCTCCCTCTGCCTATATCTCTGCCTCTCTCTGTGTTTCTCAAGGATAAATAAATAAAACCTTAAAAAAAAGGGGGGGGGGGCAGCCAGGGTGACTCAGCGGTTTAGCGCTGCCTTTGGCCCAGGGCCTGATCCTGGAGACCCAGAATCGAGTCCCACGTCGGGCTCCCTGTGTGGAGCCTGCTTCTCCCTCTGCCTGTGTCTCTGCCTCTCTCTCTCTCTCGCACTCTCTCTCTCTCTCTCTAATAAATAAATAAATTCTTAAGAAAAAACAACAAAAAACCTCTTTTAGTGACATGCCCTTCTTAGCTAAAGAAATGAACTAAAGAAATTATTTTTAATATTGCAGTATGTGTAGATTAAAAGGTAGGGTGGAACAAGGAATAAAAGACAAAATATTTCAACTCTCAAGAGCTGACTTTTTTGACAGAAAATCAGAGACAGAAATCAGACATATAAAAACAATAAATTCCCATAAAAATAGTTTAATCACTATTAGAGTTGCAAGGTTGAGTAAAGAGTTTGAACTGAAGTTGGATTAATCCCAGAGCTCTTCCTGGAGGAGGCAGATGTGTGGCTTGGTTCTGAAGAAGCAGGGGATGGGCAATATAGATATAGAAGGTGAAATGGATGAGCTATTTGTGAGGAAGATATACTTGCTTTATAGGAATTAATTTATTAAATTCTACAACAGTTATATCAAGAAAGTACTGTTTACAATCTCTCCTTTGACAATCTGAGGCACATAGAGGTGAGGTAGCTCACCTATAGAGAGTGCGTAGTAAAGGGCAGTGTAAGGTTTTAAACCCATGCCACTTGTCTCCAGCATCCATGCAATAAGCAATAAGCAATAAGCTGCATTTTGCTCTGCTTTCTGCTTGTTTCCTTTACAAAGTGGTTCTTAGTGTCTCATTTCTATACACCCTCCCTAAGGTCCTATGGTTTTTAACAGTTTCCAGAGTGCAACATGTTACCATAGGAAAGCTTGGAATCCAGCTGGATTTGAATATTCACCGAGGACTCGATGCAATAAAATAGTTTAGGAACCATATGAGAAATTCAGTTTAGAGAGACAATTTTTCTGAGATGGGTCAGTCCCTTTGACATGGGATTGAGGTTAGGGAATCTGCTCTCTGGGAGATGGTTCTACTGTCACAGTTTAGCACCTCAACTCTATACCTCCATGGACGTTCTTCACATATGATGCTCTTGTGGGGGAGCATTTCATGGAAGTGCCTATGCCTCTTGCACAGTACTTTCAAGTGTATCAGGCTGCAGATTGTCATCAGCATCATGGACTTTCAATAGAATTTACATCTTCTTCCATCCCTAGGATTGCAGCAGATGTGTTACATTATTTTCTTTTGAAAATAATAGGGATTGGGTATATATGAATGGGGTGAGAGGGGTGGTTAGGAAAAGCCAACTCTTCCATATTAGATCATATATATTAATATTTAACACTGAGAAAGACATTCTGGTTAGGATGCTGCTTACAGAAAAAGACACTGTTAACCTATAGTAAATTATCTGATGTAGAGTCAGATACTAGAAGAACAAGGTAGTTATTATTTTAATCTTTATTCTGATACAGACTGACAAATGGAGAAGTGCTTTATCATGTTCAGACTTCTTTTTTTTTCCTGTTTAACATTCAAAAAAGAATGTTTCCTGTTTAACATTCAGTAAGATTTTGTTAAGTATTTTTATTTTTTAAAAGGTTTTATTTATTTATTAGAGAGAGAGAGAGATGAGTGGGAGGGGGAGAGGGAGAAGGAGAGAGAATTTTAAGCAGACTCCACCCTAAGCACGATCCCATCATGGGGCTTGATCCAGGGATCATGACAAGCTGAAACTAAGAGTTGGATGCTTAACTGACTGTGCCAGCCAGGCACCCCAAGCTTTTATAAGAATCTTAAAATTATATTCAAATGATCAGGTCATAAATACTTGTTGATGAAGAGTGAAAAACAAGGGTACACATTTTTCCAGCTTTCGAAGTGAAAGGAATCTCTTATTATTGAGGCATTACTAGTTAGAAATCATTTAGCTATAGATGAGTATAGACATAGAAAAAAAAGAGAAAAGAAAACTATTTGAGTTTCTCAAAAGCCCTTTTGGACAGCAGACCACTGATAAAATATTTCATTTTATTAATTGTAAATGAATTAGAAATATGTGGGTTGTGTTCTCCCCCAACTCAGTAGGGGCTTAAAATGTAAGAAAAAAAAACTTCTGGCAAATCCTGTTTGGTATTTTGCTAACCCTGAACCATATTTGCTAAAGGTTCACTTTTGTGATTGAGTTTCAAATAGAATACAGAATTACAAAAAGAAAGCATTGAGTTTTTAAGCAGAACATGTTTTAAACTCAATGACAATTTAAGGCTCTTCTAGAAACAGGTGGATTCATGCCCAAAGTAATGAATAGCTTCGTTGTCTTTTGGTCTTATGTCTGAGTGTGCCAGAAAATTTCAAATTTTGCCTTGCAAAATGTAAAGACCTGCTATATGCTTCAGGAAACACACCTCTTAAATAGAATCCGAATTTCAGGGCTCTTGTGTGTCACTTGTATGTCTTCTTCACAGGATCAGCAAACAGCAAGTAGGCTGATGAGTCATGTGTGTGTGACTTGTAGACTCAGCCCTGCTCTATTAAGATTACTGTGGCTGCTCTAACTCAAATTCTCAATTCTATATTGAAACAGGAAAGTAGGAGGGAAAGAACAGGTAGGGGAGGATTGTAAGTGAGCACTGGCTATGAGCAAGCATGTTCCTTGCGTGATCTCACTTAATTACTCAAACAAGCCTGTGAGCTAGGAGTGACCTCCATTGCAAATGGCACATCAACTCAGAGAGATGAAACCTCCAAAGTCACACAGCTAGTAAGTAGAAGTATAGCGTCTGAACCTAGATCTATGAGCATAAAATAGTTTTTTTGCTTCTTCCTAAGACCTATGCTATCACTTACTTACCTTCTGCATACATATTTTAAAAAGGTTTCATTATCCCTGGCAAAATATCACTGATACTCTGCTTAGGAACAATCCTTTTTGACTTTTAGACCCTGCTAGAACATATGTCTTCGAACTGTTCTACATCAGAAATGTCTAAAAAAAACCTGTCTGTGTATGTGTGTATGTGTTTATCATTATAATGGGTTATTTTGGTTCTTCTTTCCTGATTATTGCCTAAATACAAAGAGGTGATATGAACGTGTTTGAACTTTACCGTTATGCTTTTATTATAAGTAAACACAGACTTTTGTTTTTAAAAGGAAATAATATATTCCAGAAAGGGGATTTCCCTCCCTCCCTCCCTCCCTCCCTCCCTCCCTTCCTTCCTTCCTTCCTTCCTTCCTTCCTTCCTTCCTTCCTTCCTTCCTTCTCTTTCTTTTCTTTTCTTTTCTTTTCTTTTCTTTTCTTTTCTTTTCTTTTCTTTTCTTTCTTTCTTTCTTTCTTTCTTTCTTTCTTTTCTTTTCTTTTCTTTTTCTTTCCCTTAAGCAGCATCTTTCTGGTCTACAGAGGCTTTTAAATTGGATACCAGAATGTAATGTAGAAACAGAGATAGTCAAAAAGTTGCTAAAATTACCACATGGTAAAGCAGACTTCGATTTTGTGTATATATTCCTATGGGAAACTGAGAACACATCCCAAGCCCCATTTCTTTTACTGGCACTTTTAAAATTAGGGAATTGCTTTAGAAAGCAAACCCAGGAGTCCCCACCATGCCCTCTCAAGTTCTTGCTTCAACGATCCCCTCATTCAGCCATCTCCCAGTGCTTACTCCAAAAACTCCAAGATATGACTCCTTCCAAATGTGAGAGGGGAGAAATGACACTAACCACCTTCTTAAATATTAATTATTTCTCAAGCCAATGAAACCAGGTTTTTCTCCCTCTAAGGGGCTTTGTCCACCTCTATACACAATAGAGAGTAGACACTGATTTCAGGAAATCCACAGCATGGAGCACTTCTCCTCATCCAGACTCTATAGCTTGGGCTGATGTGTCTGATGATCTTATCTGCCTGGGGAGAAGAATAGCAGGCATATGAGAATGCTACTCCCATTATGTAAAATTGTTGTTATAAAAGCACTAAGTTCCAGACAGTTTACATACATCTCTTGGTATGTTTCAAAGACAACATAGTATATGCATAATCAAATGCAGGGAAACCATTAGTAAAACATCCCCTTTATCTGATAACATTTTCTGTTGAACTACCGGCAACTCCTCTCTGTCAGGAAGACAGGAGGCTGGGAGCAAGGTATTTATGCTCTGCAGTTTCTCAAAGGATTACAAATAAAAGATGTGGTCCCCCACAGAATTCTCCTTAAATATTGAACATTCAGGGTTCAGGGGCATATGTGTGCTAAGTGAGAGGCCATAAAATTAAAGATGATATGGTGATACTGGGGGTATTATGTTGATATGTTAAATCAAGACTTTTGCCAAGACTTCTCCACCAAGGATAACCTCAACAGTATCTGACTTTCCAGAGTTTTAGATTTAGCTGTCCTCTTACATCATCTCCCGTGCTCTGCTACCTTTCATCTGCCTTTCAATAGTTCCCTCCCTCTGTCCTCTGCTGTGGCTTTTCTTAGGTGGTGGGGTATTTTATGTCAAAAGCTTCTCTGTTACTTCTATCTGAAAGTCTCTCTAGGAAAGCTCTGTCATACACAGTTAAGTGAACTACATTAGAAGAGTTTATTATGATGTGGCTTTTATATAAATTTAGACACCCTCTTGGTCTGTCATAGTTACTCACAGATCAAATGAAACAACCAATGAATCACACACTTATATTAGAGAACAAGGCTGTGTTTCAACCACATTGACTTTGTTTGGGGAATACATGAAATCAGGGACACTAGGAAGGATCTGGAATACAAGGAAAGATGGAATCGTCACCCATGTTTGGAAAAGGAGAGTCACTGGGAGAACTCAAGATTGCATCCAGATCGGTATAGTCACTACTCCAGGTAGGAGGAATTCTAACACAGGGAAATGCTGAGGAAGCCACACAGATGGAGTACAGTAACTCTTAGCAAGAACAGAAAGCCACTATTGCTCTTGAGCTGGATGGCTAAAGGGAGGAGACAGTATTATTTGATCCCAGGCTCTGGGGCCACATTCAGAAGCAGACACCACTTCAGTATTAAGCAGTGAACGTGCAGAAGCATATGTGTGCCAAGTGAGAGGCCATAACAATTAAAGATGGAGTTGGTGCATGGCAGTTAGTACCATGCTGTGTCTATGGATGGGTGTGGATGTAAGGGGTAGGGGCATATGGCTGTTAGAGAGCCAGGGACTCAGCCACAGCAAACAGCCTGGCACTAAGTATTCGAAGTATTTGTTGAACAGGCAAAAAAATTAACCACGAATGAATAGACATTTGATGGCCTTCAAGGACAGTGCCTAGTCACTCACCAAGCCTTTCATTGATAGTGGGCAGTTGTAGGTATGTACAATTTCAGGAAAGAATTTGGAATATGCCACAATTTGTTCTATCATTTTCCTTAAAATAAATGAGGGGTGGTTTTCAGAGAGGGGACCATTTTCCATGACGGGAGTGAGATGGATTGACCTTTAGGAGTTTTATCTGGGGCTTCCCAGATGTCCAACTGTCTTCCTCGTTGCTGTTTATTAAAAAACAACAACAACAACAACATGTTGGTTCTATTGTTTAAACTTGCAATTATTGTTAAATTTGCATGATACAAAAAGCTATCAAGGCTTATATCCTCCACTAAGCTCCCTTACAACCTCTGTTCTGAAGATGTCTGGCCAGTTCACATTTGCTTTCCAGCCATTGTACACTAGAGAGAACATATCTCACCGCCCACAGCTCCAGAATCCCATAGCACTTGCACAGAGCCCAGGGTATGTGTCTGCTTGTTTTTCTCATTTTTTTTTCTCAAAAGCAGAGAGTATTGAATTAGCACTGTCTTCTTTCACATGCAGTTGGGCTCAGTTATCATATATTAGTCTGGCAGAGAGATACACGTGATATAATTTAATACCAAGTTGGGGATCACACGTAGCCACTCACAGTCAAAGACTTCCTACTTAAATACTTTGAATGAGTGGAGATATTGATTTACAAATCAATATTAAAAAGTGATTATTCTGACTCCGGATAATCAACTTCCAAATCTGTGAGTAGGCCAGAGACCACTAGCCAGATTTTAGATTAAAGTGAAAAACACAAAAGAGAAAAAAAAAAAAAAAAAACAACTTGAAAGTTTGTATATTGTAGAAGATCATTAAGAAATGCCTTTCTAGGACAAATCTAACAATCAATGCCATCAATAACTTTCTATACAGTATTTAATGTCAACTATTGATTCCCAGAAAGCCTACCCTGGTCCAAATATGTTCCTTTAATTTATGAGCATTTCATTCAACATATCATTCCCCATGTCCCACAATAAGTGAGTGACCATTGAGTTCATAGTTTCCTAATTATTAAGAATGCAGAGGGCTCTCATAGATCACCCAACCCTGACTTCTTGTTTTGTAGAGGCAATGATATAAGACTTAGTTACTATGCCAAGGCTACATAGCTAATCAAGTGCTGCACCAGGAGTTGAACATTTGTCTGGGGCTCTTTCTTGTCTCCATATTACATAATGAATTTCTTTACATGCCAAAGTCACTACAACTTAGAATCATTGCCTATACTATTTTGCACCATTCCTAAAATACGATCCCCAAGCCCAGATTACTCCTGTGTTCGTGTGTTTTCTGCCTTGATTCCAGGGTGCAGAAGGCTCTTGGGAGATGTGGTAATTATATTTTTCAAAGATGGTCATATTTGTATTTCCTATTTTACGTACTCTTCTACATTATGACCTCACCATCCCCTCATTAAGAGTTTATTTCTCCAAACTCTTTGAATCTGAGTGACCCTTGAGATTGTTTTATTCAGTAGAACACAGAAGTGATGGTGTGTCAGTTCTGAGCATTACCCTTAAGTAGCCTGGCAGCATCTGCTTCCTGCTTTTTGGAGTGTTTGCTGTTGGAATGTTTACTCTCAAAACTCAGCCTCTATAACGTGAGAAACTGAAGCCATGTAACAAAGACATGTCTAGATGTTCCAGCCCAGTTAAGCTTCTGGATGACAGCTAGTATCAACAGTGCATCTCCTAGAAAGGGCAGCCCAGTTGAGTTTCAGCTCACTCCAGTCCGGGGGGACAGCAGCCTATAAGTATGCAAGAGACCCAAAGTGAAAACTGCCCCGATGAGCCCAGTCAACTCACAGACTTTAGGAAATATTAACCAATTTCTGTCTCCATTCCATTAAGTTTTAAGGTGGTTTGTTATACAGCAATAGGTAACTAAAAGAGCAGGCATAGAAGTCAGCAGTCCTGGCTGCCCACGGATTCGTGACATCAGACCTCAGGTGCACTCTCACCTCTGTCAGGCAAACCCTTTTCAAGCCTCACAGACTCCCGCACATACTGCTCACCTTGACAGATCCAGCTCTCCCACTCTTCTTGTTAGTGAAATCTGTCAGGTTTGAAACTGATGTCTTGGGTATGTGGATTTTCAATAGAAATTCTAGGAAACTTCGAAGTTTCTTAACATAGAAAAAGAATACCCTCTTTTTCCATGTGGGTATTTCCCTTAAATAACAAGGGTCAACAGAGGTCATAGAACCCACAAGTGAGTTGGATATCATGTTGACCTTTCCAGAAAGCACAGAGATAAATTTAATCCAACATAGTAACTATTTTAGCCTGGGGGGACAGTAGATTTGCTTCTTTCTTCTACAAGGTTTTGGTGTTTATATTTTTTACCTCACAGTCTCACTAAGTACATGTCTTAATTTTAAGCCACCTCTGAGTCTTTCTGAAAACGCACAGGGTCTAAATTACAAACAAAAAATACTAAGTCCCTTCCCCTGGTCTCTGATGGTTAAGCTTCCTCTAAAATCTACGATAGACGCTTAGTTTTTCTCATTTAGAATAGAGCTTCCCAAAGTACAGAACTTGTGCCAATGGCAGAACATGAGAAGTTTTAAGGTAGACCAGACATTCCTCAGTTTTTTATTTTAAGTTATGTCTTTATTTTAATACATATTAGAAAAGATCAAACTAGTATATTACCACATTAGAACAAGGCTAAGTGGAAAAGTGAACCGATTTCAATAAAAATGTTAATTTAAAAATATTTTGTTGATATGGCAAAACCGGTAAAGGTGGTAAATAAATGATTGGGAAACACTAATTCAGAATTTCTGAAAAACCTTTAGGGTTCTAGGCTTCCCTTCTTTTACCAATGATTTGTCATGGGGCAGTTATACCTTTCTGGCTTATTGATTTCTTGTCTCTTCTTTGAGTCAGCGAGCTATTGCTTGCCATGGTTAGAACTCACATATCCAACGTTTTCTCTATATTTCATTCTATCAGCAAGCTTAATTCATATTTTTTTTCTCCCATTTACTGGGAGCTCACCAAGGCCAGCTCAACAACATCCCCAGGATCTGAAGAGCTGCTTTCTAGAGGTGCTCTTGCCTTTGAGAAGTTTCCCAAAGCTAGATAGCTCAGGGTTGGATTTTCAGATCATGCTGAGCCCCATACCTGAGACAAAGACATCACTGGCTTGTCCCATCCTCCTGCCTCCACTGCTATAGCCTCATCCACAGATTTTCCAGAGACTAAGTGATCATATGTATTGGCCCTCTGGTCCCATCGCCAGTTAGTTAGTAACCCACCACCATTTTTCTCTGTCTTTCCATCTTCATCTAACCCTGACACCTTCACCTTGCCCGTTTTATGTTAGCGTTGGAAAGAGTGTATTAACACTTCCTGCAAAGTTACAATTCGCGTGGCTCATATAAATAAATTGCAGTTGAAGATGATTCCAGAGACATCTTTAAAAAGATAGATTATTATGTCCTTTTATCAATGGGGAAATGAACTGTTTCTATTTTCGAACTTCAAGTAGTGCTTAGGAATATATGCCTCTTCAATCTTAACATCAAATAAACTATCCCCTGTAAGCCAGATCAAGATCCACGGGCACAGGCCCTGGTCTTCGATGCCTCACAGACTTCCTCATTTAAGACCTTTGAATTTACCGCCTGCTCTGGAGATAAGGTTCTCATCAATTCCCATTTATTAGTAGGTGCTTAAAAGGAGGCACTTTCTGACATGCAATAAAAAGCAAACCTAATGAGCAAATGGCAGTGAACTTGAGGGGCACTTTAGGAGAAGGTCTATCAGTATTCATAACTCTGACACACTATAAAAGATACTTTAGTGCAACGAAAATGTGTCAGAAAAGATATTGAGTTAACCGAAGGGAGAATTTTCTGGTAAAACACATAAGAGCACCCATTTCAAGTGATCTGCACTATTAATATATTTTCACCTTTACTGACAACTCATTTACCAAGTGTCAGATGAATGGTATTGGAGACAGCACTGATATTAACTCCCAAATGAGGTTCTATAACAATGAAAGGTACATAAGTATTCCTCCCTAGCATCTTCTCTATAATTAATGCCCTTGGCCTTGCCTAGGCAGCTGATGCCACTCAAAAATTAGAAAAATTATCTTTGGGAATAATTCTCATCATGCTATAAATGGCACATTATAGTTTATTTTTCACACAACTCATCTTTCACATGATACAGATGAAAGTTAATGGTTGTCTTCAGATTCTTAGGGCAAATTAATCTCAATATTTCAAAGCACTATAGGTGACATCACATTAAGATTCTTTAGTTTATGTGGTCTTT
The DNA here is from genome assembly GCF_003254725.2 of Canis lupus dingo. Classification (NCBI taxonomy): domain Eukaryota; kingdom Metazoa; phylum Chordata; class Mammalia; order Carnivora; family Canidae; genus Canis; species Canis lupus. Next base: position 3,673,378 of record NC_064272.1, read on the forward strand.
TTCCTTAAAAGAGTTTTTCTTAAAGCCAATTCAGCGCAAACAAAACTCCAAACCCAAAGAACGAAGTCAAAGCAAAATCTATGCATCTTGTACTATGGAGGAGGAAATGCATAATCACATTTAAAACAGTATAATGATAAGCCTGATCAATAAATGTAACTATTCCCTAACTCGTATGGGCATGCTATTTATATAAAATAATGGGAAAGATTTCTCTTTTTTATCCTCTTTTTTAATAATGGAATTCCAATTAACTTTTCTTTTTACACTTGAATTATAGCATCTATATTTTTATATTATTCTTTAGAACCATACATATATGGGTGCTGTACATTATGAAAGTTAGTGATCATATTCACAAATAATATTCACCAATAATGGAATACAGTGCTTGGAAGCAACATGAATAACAGACCTAATAAGAGCATACTGTGAATTTTACTGCCACAGCATCAGATTCAATTATTAATAGTTTTCTGTATGATTTCCACAGGTGGCAACATGGATTATGGAAGAGCAGAATGTTTCTGGAACTATTATCTTTTTTCATCTCTGTATCATTTAAATGAAAATACAGCTAATGAAGGTAATTTGATTAAATACCAAACTTTTTCATGTGACATATAGAGGGGAAAAAAGCAAATGGGGGAAAAAAGGCAAATAATTCTCTGGCATTGGCCAGGATTCAAGACCACCTTACATTCCATTTAATGCAGAAACACAAAGGACTCTGACTTGGCCTGCATTATATTTCTACATTCACTATAAATTTGCTGTGAAAGCCATGAGGCCACTTTATCCAGAAAATTGCAGGAACAGACATCAGAATCTCACTGGATAACTTCAAGTCAGACTAACTTAGTCTATTTGCTTTCCAGCTAGCTTAGGTAGTAAAGACATGTTTTACATGATCATGAATCTTTGACTTTCATCTGTAAGCTGTATTACTAAATGCTCCAATAAAAGCACACGAATCCATCAGAGTATGCAAGAAAGCATTAACCCATTGCTTCTAATATGCTTTGGAATCTTACCTTATTCATTTATTCCTTCATCCATTCACTCATTCGTCATTCAACAATCATTTATTGAGCACCTAACATGGATGTGGTCCTCTGCTAAGGCCTTGGATTCCAAAGATGATAGAGATAACAAAGACGTGGTTATAACCCTTGCACACTTTGTAATCTGTAGGGGAATCTGAGTGCTGAGAAGATACTCTTGATACAAAATGGTAAATACGTTAGGGCTTACCCAGGGTGCTCAGTTGTGTGTGCAGATATGGGGAGGGAGGTAGTAAGGTAAGAGGGGAATTTGCAGGAAAATATTTTTTGAGAAGAAGTCTAAATAGAATTTTCAAGGGTGAAAAAAAAAAAAAGAATTTTCAAGGGTGAGTAGAAATACCATCTTTTAGCAGGTGTTCAGAAGACAAGTACCAACCAGCAGAAGACTACGAACAGGTACTTAGGGAAGTAGGAGAAAAAGCAGAGTAGAGAATGAAGGAAGCAAAAAACAAATATTGAGTGTATTTTGATCTCTTTAAAATTTGATCTCTTAAAAAATATTGAGGGCTTGGTGTATTTTCTTAATTGGTCATTGTTGTAACAGATTTGAGCTCATGGGTGAAATGATGAGTGTAGTTATGGATTTATGTTTGAGGCAGCAGTGGGCCGTATGTTTGGATACCAAATATCTAGTTGAAGTTATATATCTGAGAAATACAGATTTCATTCTTGTTTTTGTTTATCCATTTGTATATCAGGCAAATAATTGCTCTAGAGGTTACAGCAATAGAAATAGGTCACACAACTCCAAATCCCTGCCCTCATGTAATTTATATTCTAGTAGGAATAGGGTGAAATGGGGAAACAGATAACTATTGAATATATTAAAATGACATTAAAGATATATTTTAATAGGTAATAGGGGTGATGACATTGCAATTTTGAATAGTTGGCCAGAAAAGGCCTCAGTGAGATGAGGCCTTCATTTGTATAAAGGAGGCAGAGTCGTGAGTTATGTGGATGTCAAGGGAAGAATATTAACAGGAGGAGGGAGTAGTGAGTGCAAAGGCCCCAACCCTGAAACTTGTGTGCAGGTTTAAGACAAAGTGAGAGCAGCGAGGCTAGAGCAGAGTCAGGAAGAGATTAGTAGGAAGTGGTGAAGAGCAGACCAGACTGTATAGAAATTGTAAGCCATGGCGATTTGGCTTTTACTTTGAGATGAAAATCTATTATAGAATTTTGAACAGGACCAGGAAATGATTGGACTCTCATGCTAACAAGATCACTCTACCTGTTGTGTTTAAAATAGATTGAATGAAACAAGCGCTGGAAGTAGAAAAAATCAACTGGGAGGCCATTGGGATAATCCTGGAGAGAGATGATAGTGGTTGGAAAGGACAGTAGAGGGGGAAGAGGAAATAAGTGGTTAGACTCGGGATGTATTTTGAAAAAGGACCGATAGTGTATGCTAATGGATTAGCTGTGGAGTGAGGGCAGTAGAAGAGGTTAGGTTGACTCTGAGGTTCTGGCATGAGCAAATGGAAACAGAGAGTTGCCATTACCTAAGATGGTGTGGGGGGAGTGAAGAAGGTAAGGACCTGGTTTGGGATGTTAGATTGAGATGAGCATTAGACACTTGAATGGAGATGTTTAATAGTTGGTGTATGAGTCTGGAGCTCAGATAAGAGGGCCAGACTAAAAATCTAAATTTACAGCCGCCATGTTCAGATGATATTTAAAGCCTTGTTACAGGATGAGATCACCAAAGGTAATGTAGATATAAAAGAAACAAAGTTGACTGAGTGAGTCCTGGGGCACTTGACAGTTGAGAGGTCTGGAAGGTGAGAAGCAACCTGGCAAGGAAACTGAGAAGAAACCACTGCTGAGGCAGGAGGAAACCCAGGAGAGTATAGCATCCCCAAAGCAGCCTGAAGTAATAGTCCATCGAAAGAGGAAGTGATACTTCATCAAATGCTGCCAATGGGTCAAGTGAGATGAGGACTGATCATGGACTTGTGGATTGATCTGCATGAAGTCCTTTGGGACTCATCAGTATACATGTGACACTAGAAGACTAGTTTGAAAATTAACTAGTTTTAAAAGTTGATGGAATCAGAAATCAGATTACTGAGAGTTAAGAATGAAAAGGAAGTGAGAAATTAGAGACACCAAGTAAGACCAGTCTTTCCAGAAACTTGATTATAAGGAAAAAAAAAAAAGGTATAAATCCTTAGACTAGTAGGACACCAACATATCAAGAAGAAAATACATTCTTTTTCTAAGACATGTAGGCCAGACTTTATTTCTCCAGGCTGACAGACCTGGGAAGCTACAGGACAAAGAAAGGTTGAAGAGTGAGAGAGGAGAGTGCGATGGGCAGAAGGTTCTGTGCGATTGTGGAACAGATTCCCTCCTCACCTCTGCTTCTGCAGTTGCCAGAATTTTGTCATGCCAGCAAATTCTTCTAGTCTGATGCAGGCAGCCACTGTCAGGTCACCACAGTTCACAAGACTGTCAATAAATGTGATAAAATGGCATTTACACACACACACACACACACGTGTGTGTGTGTGTGTATGTGTATATATATATATATATATATATATATATATATATATATATTTATGAAAAAATAAATACACTGCCTGATGGGTATGTGTGCATATATGTATACCGATGTATATATTATCAATAGTATATGTTTATATATGAAATATAAAAATACATTTCTTTCCTTCCTTCCTTCTTTCCATCTTTCCTTCCTGCTTTCCTTTTTATTTTGAACGTTATTACTCTTGAGGGAAGGGTATAAGAAAATTCACATTAATTGCCTTCGCTAGGAAAGAGATCTGCTAAACATATCCATAAAAGAATATTTGGCTGAGCCTGGGACCCACTAAAATTCTATGGTTCTCAAATGAAAGCTAAACTGAATTGTTTATAATCCAGTTTATATATCTAGTAAAGTGAAATACCAACAAGGATAACACAAACACTTCTGTGATGGATGTCTTCAAAGACAGCAAACATATCTCTGATAATATTGCAGTAAACCCAGAGTTTTATGATAAGAAATAGATTACATTTCCTTTATCATATAGAATAAACAATGGAATATGAGAATAAGCTGGGGTTTCTTTATTCAGAGAAGATAATTGAAATATAGAGTGCAGTGTATGAATCTTTTCCACATGCATAGAAGCCCATCACAAGGGGCTGGTGTGGGCATAATGGAGGTAGTTCGAGTTCTGTTTCTGGATATTTTATCTGCTTCAAACACACTTTGTTCACCAAATCTAAAAAGAACAACAATAGCGTGGAAACAACCACCAAAAAACCCTTCTCGGGTCTTAGATGAAAGCTTTTCTTTCCTCAGATCATACTTTCCATGTCCCAAAGTGCTGGCATAAAATTGAAAATTAAACAAACTACAGCATTGTCAGAAATAATCACACAGCAGACCAGCCCTTCCGCTCCTGTTCCTCTTCTCCACAAAGAAGCTACAGTGCTGCAACTGAGCAGCCCCTTAAATCTTTATTGTATTTTGCCTCTGGGGCTTACTCATCACTGCAGGTCTAAAAGTGTCTATTACGGTCAGAAATAACTTTAAAAAAATATTGCACCACTGAGCCAACGAGTAGTTCAAATGACTCCAAAATTGTAAACTCGTAAAATGTAAGGTAGAGTAAGCACTCCAGCATTTGGAATAAACTGACTCCTTCACTATGTCATCCTCAGTGTTCTAGTTTTATGGAGACTAGAAATACTCAGTCAAAGCAAGAGTACCCATAAAGTCGCCAAAGGTGCTGGAGAATTTTCTTTCCTTCCTAGCCATCAAGACAAATAACAAAGCATGGACTCTGTAGTTGAAAGCTGTTCTTAAACTGCTTGCTCCACAGTGATTTCCACATGTCTGAGTGGAGAATGGCTGGGTGAAAGACGTTTTGGAGGAATTAGAGACCAGGGTTATTTTAGATCTAAGTACACGCAGGAAGCTTTCTGACATAATAAGACCATTAGCGGAACGTCGCTTCTCAATTCCTCTTGGCAGCTGTGAAAAAAAATTTTTTTTCATGATTTTATATTTTCATATTACTTATGTTTGGGGCCATTTGGTGGTTCTTCTCTTTTTAGGCTAGTATCTAAATGATACTTTAATGATACTTTTTGCTTTAATTATGAGTTTACAGAGGATGAGAGTAGACGGTGTTGTCCACAGGTGAAATCTTTATTAAAATAGTTTATACACACTTCAAGAGCAGTGCAACTCTTCAAGTTGGCTAGTCAAAATATTTGGAGGTTATAATCAATCTAAATAAGTAAAATGAGTATGATATTGAGAACTTGGCATAAGAAGACAAAGGTGATCCTTTTAAAATTTTTAAATGAATTTTTCATTAATCACAAGAGAAATTTTGACATGCACTGACATTCCTTCTTTCTTTTTAAAGATTGTATTTATTTATTTATTTATTTATTTATTTATTTATTTATTTATGAGAGCACTAGAGAGAGAGAGAGAGAGAGCACGAAAGAGCAAGCACCAGTGGGGGGCAGAGGGAGAGGAACAAGCAGGGAGCTGGATGTTGTGCTGAGCCCGGGATCCTGGGATCATGACTTGGGGCTTGGTTTCAGGACCCCAGGATCATGACCTGAGCCAAAGGCAGATGCTTAACTGACTGAGCCACCCAGGTGTCCCTGTTTATTTTCTTTTAACATGGTTTTGGCTTAGCTATCCTAAGTGCTGCATATATTTGGACAAGGCTGAAAATTATTATGTGTATGTGTGTGTGTAAAAATTCATACATATATATGTTTATATATATGCACACACATATATACACGTACTTTAATCCAGAGAAAGCAATAGGAAGACCAGGTCTTGGGCGGCATTTCTTGGAACACTTGGCCTTTAGCCCACACGAGTTTAACTTACTAGGGAGTATAAATTATTTTTCACCAGGGAAACTCTCTGGTAAACCTGGAAGCACACCTCAAGTCAAATCTATATGATCACAATTAGGCTGCCAGATAGTTGGCATTTGTGCAGGAAGATAGGATTGTACAACACTGGGAGAGAGCAGATAACAGTTGGCAGGCACTGCGCTATTACACAATTCAGAAACAATGAAATCTATGTCTCCAGAGTTTAATGGCAAGGCCACGACACTCTGTACGTTGCTAGATCCCAAAGCACTGTATGAAGCCAGTTGCATCTAGCCCTAGGATTCCTCATGCTTTTCTCTTTCTTATAGGCCCAAGACTGTGGCCTTCATGCAATGAAAGTTCTGTGGAAGCTTTTAACTGCATCTTGTGGAAAAGTATACCTTTGACTCTGCAATCATGTTTATCTAAGGGCTCACAGAAGCAATGCAAGGGCAGTCTTCGACATCTGTAAATCTTCATTAACTGCTATTTATTCAATGCACATCAGTGTCAGGCACTGTGTCAGGAATTTTAGAAAGCCTTAGCTCTTCTAATTGCCATATGGTATTATTCACTGCTTATTGTGTGTCAGGTACTGTGCAATTAATAGAAAAAAGGGACATACACATAGAGATAAGACAACATTTAAAATATTCAAGAATAGAATTATCAAAAAAGACAAATGGGGCAGTTCCTAGAGAGTCATGGTTAAGAATTAGGGTGAAATAATAAAATGATGATGGTGATCATGATGGTAATCTTATTTTTGCCTCAAGTCTTTAAATAGTGAAGTTATTTGACTCAAAGTCTTTAAAAAAGTCATTGTAAGTTGCCAAATTTCTAGGTGTTATCAATAATAACTCTAAACACATAGGATGATGGGGCACCAGGATGACTCAGTTGGTTGAGTGTCTGCCTTTGGCTCAGGTAGTGATCCCAGGGTCCTGGGATTGAGTTCTGCATCCGGCAGGTTCCTGCAGGGAGACTGCTTCTCCCTCTGCCTGTGTCTCTCTCTGCCTCTCTCATTGTGTCTTTCATGAATAAATAAATAAGATCTTAAAAAAAAATAAAAACAGGATGAGATAGTGCTTGAATAAGAGGCAAAAACCACAGTTGCCTTACCTCAATTTATTTTGGTGGCACAATATTTTCTTAACTCCTTATTCACTGGGACACCATTAGATCGGAAACCAGTTTAACAGTCACACTCTTGCCTTCCTCACCACGTGTGTTGCTAATGAGGTCACAGCTGATCTTGTAGTAGCTGTTAGCAAGAGACTCATAAATGCCAATTTTAATCAGAATCTTTATTTTATTGACACATTCCACAGTACACACATGGCTCAAAATACTTTTTCACAATTTAGAAATCATACGTGCTAGAGTAGTACTATAAGGAGAAGCACATGCTTCCACTTTGGAAGACTGCTTTCAGGTATTAGTTTTACTTATCAAATATGAAGTGCATTTTACAAACAATGGACATATAGCATTAGCATGTCATACTTTTCCTACACAGATCCCAATATCTGCTTAAAGAAATCAATTTTACCCAAGAGTGTTTCTTTTCAAATATGTCACTATATCTATGTTGACTTAAAAGTTGTAATGTTTTATATACACTGTGTGGGCAGAAAGGCCTCCCAAGATGTCTGTGTCCTAATACCCCAAATCTACATGGCAAAGGGGACTTCATGGGGGTGATTAAGTTAAAGCCCTTGCCATGGGGAGACTATTCTGGATTATCAGCATGGGTTCGTTCTAATCACAAGGGCCCTTATAAATGGGAGGTGAGGGAGTTAGAGTCAGAGGAGGTATATATAACCATCGAGACAGAGGTTGGAGTGATGTGGCCACAAACCAAGGAATGCAGTCAGTTTCTTGAAGCCACACAAGTCAAGAGATGGTTTCTCCACTGGAGCTCCACAGGAACACTGCTCTTCTCACACCTTGATTTTAGCCCCTATAAGACCCGTTTCAAACTTTTGAACACCTGTACTGTAAGATAATAAATTTGTGCTGTTTTAGGTCACTAAGTCTGTGGTAACTCAGTAAGCATCAGTTGGAAACTAATACACACAAGACACACCTTATTGGGTTTACCTTGACTCCTCTATTTTATGACTCACTTTAGCTTCCATCTTCCTCTTCTTTCTCATCTTCACTCAATACCTTTGATGATTTGTAAAAAAAAAAAAAAAAAAAAAAAAAAGTGTCCTGTATTTATGATCCTGGTGTTCAAAGTGGAAGTGGTGATTACTGCATATATCTAAAATAAATATTTCATCTGAAAGCATAGTAAAGTATATTTTCAAAATATTTGCAACCATTATTTTAATGAGGAAGAAGCTCTTACTTAGAAAAATTAAAGTACTCTCACATAATTGAAAGCTTTTGTGTCAAAATGTGCAAGCATTTAAAATGTTTCTGCTCTGAGGGGAGAAAAACCTTATTACTTTGTGGTGTATTTTTATTGACACAGCTAGAGAGTAATGCCATATAGAAAAAAAATGTGCTTTGGTTTGCTGTTCTAGTTGGAAATCTCTTAGCTGACACTATCTCTATAAAACAGTAGAAATTAATGGGAACAAATTATAACCTTAAAGTACTGTAATATTTTGAAGTGTCCTTTGGATTAAAGTTTAAATTTTCTGATGATGTCAAATGTATCTTTTCCAGGCTTGAATTTTTGGAAATTGGAAACCAGAAAGTAAAATTAATCACAATGTTCCTTTCCTTCATCATACCAGATCAAATAGATTATAATGGAATAAATTTTTAAACCTTTTTTATATTTGAAGAATTAAAGCTTAATTTTCAGTTTTGGAAGTATATATCTGATCTAATATTCAGGTAAGCACGGTGGTACAGTAGAAAGAGCCATGAGGTAGGAATCAGAAGACTTGGGTTTAAGCCCCAAATTAGCACATGAACTTGGAAAGCCATTTAATATCTGGTAACATCAGTCCTCTTCTATCATTATTATCCCTAGCTACCTTGCAGGAAATAAGTGAGATATAGTAAGTTTTTTTTTAACAATTTTTTAAACATTTTATTTACTTATTCATGAGAGAGAGAGAGAGAGAGAGAGAGGCAGAGACACAGGCAGAGGGAGAAGCAGGCTCCATGCCGGGAGCCCGACGTGGGACTCAATCCCGGGTCTCCAGGATCGCGCCCTGGGCCAAAGGCAGGCGCCAAACCGCTGAGCCACCCAGGGATCCCCGATATAGTTAAGTTTTTTAAAAAATGCATTGCAGGGACGCCCGGGTGGCTCAGTGGTTGAGCATCTGCCTTTGGCTCAGGTCCTGACCCCAGGGTCCTGGGATCGAGGCCCACATCGGGCTCCCCACAGGGATCCTGCTTCTTCCTTTGTCTTTGTCTCTGCCTCTCTCTGTGTGTCTCTCATGAACAAATAAATAAAATCTTTAAAAAATGCATTGCAGACTGTAAATTACTGTTCAAATGAAAGAGATGACTCAAGAAGGATTCTGAAATATCCCATAGAATTGTAATACCTAGAACTAGAACTAAAATGTCCCCAAAAGTAATTCTTTCAATTTCTTTGTAATTATATAAATGTGTGTGTGTGTGTGTGTGTGTGCGCGCGTGCGCATGTATGTATCCCAGGCTGCTCATCACTTGCTAACAAATTTCAAAAGATGTACAGATCTTCACAGTAACTGTAGATACTGAATTTTATATACATTATATAAGCCTATTTTTTTCAAAATTAAGTAATATTTACTTGATTATAGGCATCTAGAAATAAAAAATGAGCAAAATTGTCCTAAGACTCTAAAGATGTTGTTATGCTTTGAGTTAAGGTTCAGGTTGATCTTTTTAATATTGCAGCAAACTCACACGTCATTAATCATTTTGAAGTGGCCCCAGGTCATAGTAAATGGATGGCCTAATAATCAGACGAGATGTTTGCTATTTCCAAATTATTGTCAATAAGTAGAGTAAGGAGGTGACAATTCAATAACTAATGATTATTAACTTAAATTTTTATTTTTCTAATGCTAATCAAGAACATAAGAAGTAGGAAGGTGAACCAGAGCATAACACATATAATTATAGACAAGCATGAAGACAGTAATAATCATGATAAAAGATGTGTTTATTAAAAACAACTCATATCTATCATTATGTATGAGTTGCTCTGTAGCTAGAGATATTGTTTCTGGTTGTCTTAACTGTGAGTATGTAACAAAAAAAAAGTGGGACTCAAAATATTTTCATTCTGAGGGAGCAAGAAGATGGTGGATGTAGGGTTCATGAAAAGCAGAATGAGGATGGGTGGGGATTGAGCATAACAGACTGTGGTAGGAGTGATGCACATGTGGGAATAGAAAAGAAAATGAAATACAGAAAAAACAACTCACATGAAAATGGGAGGGAAAAGACAAGAGGTTGAGAGGAAAGAAGATGGGGCTACATAGTCAGTGCAACCCACTGTAGCAATGAAAGAGATTTTTGAGGTCAAGGTTCTTAAAAGTAACCAGATATGGAGAATATCTAGAAATAATGTCCTTTGACACCAACCAATAAGCCAAGATACAAAATGAACTGGATAAAATTACAGTATAGTAGTCAGCATGAAGCATAGTCCACATTCTTAGGAGTCTGGTCTTCTGGTATTAGAGGTGCTGTAGGAAAAGCTGGGGAAATATAGCGAAAGACAGTTCAGTGAAAAACAAATATCAGCATTAGCCCCAGAAGCCATCTGATAATCAAAGTAAAAGGAAGGATTCTCATGAAATGGAGAGTCCAGGAATCCCAGTTAGGCTTGCCTAAGCATGAGGCAAAGAAGAGGGAGATAAGAGCGAATCACAAGAGAGGGAAATAAGGATGAGAAGCAACCACTTTGATGTTCTTAAGCTTCTGTTAGGAGAGTGAGGTAAAGTGGAATCTGTGTATTTACTGAAAACAAAACCTATGGTTTCAAATTCCAGTTTGGGTCTTGGAGAAGTGGATATGGCTAGATGAGAAAAGCACTGGCTTTTCAGTACAGAAACCTATATTCAAATCCCAGCCTAATCATAAACTACAGGTAAGTAAGGTCTTTTATAACACAAATTGTTGAAAGCCTAAAATTATATTGTTTTTTTTTTCATCTATTAAAAGAAGGTATCAATAGCCCCTACCGCAAAATTATCATGAGAACTAAATGAGCAAATCCAGGAAGAAGTCATAGTGTTTATGTTGATGGTAATGTTAGCTACACCACCATTAATAGTAATATAGAACCTTAAGAAAATCCCTGGACCTCTATCCATTGTACTTGCCCAATCTGTAAAATGGGAGTTATGGTAACAAATGTATGGTCTGGAGGGAGTCCTAAATAAGATCATTTATACAAAGGGTCTGGCACACAGTAGGCTCACAGTAAGTAGTAGGTACTATTATTTTAAAATATACTGGTTTCAAAATAAACCAAGTTTCATTTTGTTCAGATGACGAGAATGTATTTAGGGAGACCTGGGGTGGCTCCGTCTGTTAAACATCCAAGTCTTGATTTTCACTCAGGTCATGGTCTCAGGACTGTGGGATCAAGCCCTGAGTCTGACTCTGCACTGGGCTTGGAGTCTGCTTAAGGTTCTCTCCCTTTCCCTCTCTCCCTTACTCCCTTCCCGCTCCCCCTGCTCACTTCTAAACCGTCTCTCTTAAAAAAAAATGTATTTAGAATGCTTGATTTATTTTTAAGTATAAAATACTTCAAGTATATACAAGTGTATATACTTGACATATTTTATATTAAGAGGAAGGAGCCCCATCAGTTGATAGTGATATTTATGTTTTTCTTGGGAAAAGCACTGAGGATAAATAGCTTTGAAAGTCATTAGACCATCGAAATTCTGTCAAATAACCTGCTTCCACTTTTCAAAATTCCATCCACTTCTTTTTAACTATTACTGTGTCTTCTGCTAATAAAAAGACATAGTAGTTACCTCTTGGAAAGAGGGACTTCTTGTTATACCAAGAGTTTCAAAATTTGGCCTCTAAAACAAAAGAAGGAAGAGACGAGTAAATTTACTTTTGAAAAAAACTGCCCGATTCTCAGTAGTCCTAGTTTCCTTCACATTGCCATTGTTCTTTCTTGTGCAAGACAGCTTCTAGTGCCATGCTGGGTGCATAGAAGCCATGAAGTAAATAGCTATTCGGTTGGGTGCTTAGAAGCATAAGACTGAGTTTTCCTCATAATATTTGCTGTTTAGTTGTATCCAAAGCCTCATATCAGCCATGTTTTTGTAAACAGAGATTTAGAGTAGGTGCTTAACTGAAAACTACATTATTATAATTGATTCCAAATTCTTAAAAAATGCACGCACACATCTAAAACAGCTATAATTAGAGCAAAATGCAACCCCGTCTTCTTTATTGGGGATCCATATTGCTGTCATTATAAATGTCACTTTTCAGCACCACGTCTCTTACCAAACAGAACTCATTTTGAAATGCCAGTTTTTGTGAAAAACTTTATCCATTTGTCCAAATGGTATTTGGACAAGAGAAGAGGTTTTTTTCCTTTGGGTTCATTTTCAGGTTGTTAGCCTAACCTAAAATAGAGCTTCTTTAAAAGTCTGCCCAAACGTTTACTTAAAACAGAGAAGGGACAGCTGAGTGTTGAGTGGTAGTGTTACATTGAGTGAAGACATGACTGTAAATAACTCTGCAGTTTGGAAATGAATGATGCTTTTGACAGAGACGATTATGTCCTATTGACAACGTTGATGTCAAACGTGGAGTGAAAATACGAGATTGACTATCAGCAGTTCCCACCAGTGATCACTTGAAATAGCTTCTCTGAGATAAAGAAACAGTAACAAATGCATTCCTTCCCGTTCCCTCTACTCACACTCTTTCCTTCCCTCAGACCTAGCTTAGGCCAGTTCCACTTTGGGGGAAAGAGGCCCAGTGTTCACACTTCATCAAAGGAGGATCAAATACTCTTGGCTGTTTCTTTTTAAGTTAATCACTTCCAGGGCATCCTTAGTTACTTTCCCTGCTCCCCCAAAAGGGAAGCCGTGATATCTAAGAAAAAAAGTCAAGCCCTGAACTTCTATAGAAGTAATTACCTCTTCCAAGTTAGACCTGACATATCTAAAATAAGGTCTTTGTAATGAAAACCTCACTTGGGGTTCTTCACAGCCTTCAAAGTCATTGTTCACATAGCAGCTAAATACTGGCTTACATTTCTGGGTGGAGAATATTCTGAATGTTGAGCTTTCCAGCTTGGAAAAATGTCATATACTGGAGAGTCTTGATGAGTAAATAATTTTTTCCATATCTATCTCTCCATTCCGTTCACTTGCTGCACTATGGAGGCTCTTTGTATTTTTACTGAAGAGAAATTATGCTCTTTTAATGTACACTAAAAATGCTTGCATTCTTTAATATTCACATTTAAACATGTAAAATAATTTTCAGATTTATGAAAACTGGGAGTTAGCAGACCATATTTACATTCTATGGTCAAATAACATTATGCATGTAAGATCTCTGAGCCAATGAATCTGGACTTGGTCAGAAGAACTTAGGGAGGAATTTCTGATGGCATAGAATGTCTGTAAGGAAAATGTTTGGCCCCTCATTCTCAGAAGTTACAATGGGATATTTATGTTGGCATGGAGGAGTGTTACACATCCTTGTGTTAATCCTGTCATTGTAGCCTCTCCAACAGCCGCGAGGCAATGATACAGGTCATCCTTGGAAGGCACACTTCTTACAATAGGTATGACCTTTCTGGTCAGGGTGGGGAGATGGATGGGTGACTTTTTTGGTTTGTTTTGAAAAACAAATGGTGTGAGCTTTTTGTAAAAGGATGCATGATTTTCACATGGTAAAGAAAGTGTTCAGTATTTGATGCTAGAACCAGATTCTTTAAAGCGAGTACTCCTCTGTAAAATATATGGCAGTTTTTGAAGGCTTAAAACTTAGTAAGGGATTTATGAGTTCACTGTCAGAGTCATTGACATAAATAGAGATAGTCTCTTCATAGAGTGAAAAATAAAGCCCATCAAAGAGGAGAAACCTAAGAACACATTTTACTTATATAAGACAAAATAATTAATTAGCTAAATGACAATAGTTAATACTTTATTTAATTAAAAAGAATGCCCTGAAATGTAATTTAGTAATTCACATTTGCAATCAGGTTCTATAAATATGAACGTGTATTTTTTTTTAAACAACAACATCTTAATCTCTTCATGATAGAAGACTGATGGGGTGGAGAAGACAGCTTTTGATGTACAAGATTATCTAAAGGCTATCTTCTTATAGGACAAGTGTATTTATTTTCATTTCTAAAGGAGTACATTAACTAGATTTTGTATTAGTCACTAGTAAACTAGCAAGTATTTTTGCCCTCGACCTATCTCATTATATAGAAATATGGGAGACCATTTATTCCTGTGGACTTGTTCACCTCTGCTGCCTGGGTCTCAACTCCCTTCCCTATGAGATGATAGAACCTAAAACTAGCTCAGGGCACCTGGGTAGCTCAGAGGTTGACCATCTGCCTTTGGCTCAGGTCATGATCCAGTGCTTCTGGGATCGAATCCCACATCAGGCTCCCTGTGAGAAGCCTATTCTCCCTCTATGTGTCTGCCTCTCTGTGTCTCTCATGAATAAATAAAATCTTAAAAAAAAAAGAACTAAACTAACTCATCTCTATGGGTCTTCTGGGCTCTTAAATGACATCAGTTTATGATCCTTATGAGGGAATTCCAGATATATTCTCATATGAATGGTTTTCTGTTCTAAGTGGAATTTTTCATGATTTTATTCTTTTACCTAATTTCTTGTTTTGGGAGAACTAATAAAGCTCCCCTCTTTACCAACTATTGCCTCTGTGGAATCTGTCTCCATTGTGTTTAGAGGGTTTTGTTCATGTTCACAAAGTATGAGAACATTTTACACGCACCTCCAATGTTGGCATTTTCTTTCAACATCTTCATTGCACTCTGGTAGGTCAGAGTGATGAGAGAATTTGTATTTATTCAGGTTTAGAAAGTGAGTGTATTAAAAGGCCTTGGCCAGTATTTCCCTCTCCCCTGTCCTCCATTCTTTCAACAATATTAAAGAACACCCACAAGGGATCCTAGCTGTACTGGAATATACATTACTTAGTGGCAGATAGTTTTTGTCCTTATGCTTACCATACAGTGGGAATACAAATACATTTATAATTACACTAAGACTGAAAGGGAGAAGATACAGAAAAAAGTAAGCAACCTGGTAGAAATGGTTTATATTATGGAAATACTTGTTTTAGAAGATGGCCTTAAGTGGACTGACTCTTGGTGAAAGAGTAGAGGTTGGCCAGACCAGCGGTTCAGAGGAACGTGTTGTTCTTGGAGGCAACAGCACATTGCCTTCAGGACTCTGAAGCAGAAAATGGTTGGTGTCTTCATGTTGGCTAGTGTAGAACTACGGGAGATGAGACTAGAATAAATCATATGGGAATTTTGTGTTTAAGAGTAGGGTGACCATATAATTTATCATCCAAAATGGGATACTTTGAAGAATGAAAGTGGATCCACACTGATAATTAAGCTAGGACAACAGTCAGAGAAGAGGACGCGTCCCCAGAAAACCAGTATAAAGTGTTACCTACCTCAAGAGAGTATAAAGATAATTATATCCTTTAGGCAGAGGAGTACTACAATTTGTTATCTGTTTTTGAATGATCATCCCTGTTACTGTGTGTGACGTGGATTGGAGGAGGACAGAGATAGAAGCAGATTCTTGCACTTGTCTAGATGAGGAATGAGATGATAAAGAGTGGACAAATTTTAGATAAAGATTGGTAATACAATTGGTAGGATTTGGTGATGGATTGGACGTAGGAAGGGAGAAGACGGGAGTTGTCAAATGACTCAGGTTTCTACTGCATGTAACTGAATGAATGGAAGTGAATATTATTAAGCTATGATAAAATTAAAGAAGCAGATTTAAGGCAGGAATGGGAAAAGATGAAGAGATTATTTGGGGAATCCTGAAAATGAGATGCCTGATGAGTCTCTAAAGGGAGAAGTCACATAGAAAGCTATACTTGGAATAGCAGTCTATGTGGTAGATAAAAATCTATGGGTTGTAAACATTTTGGGTGCTACATACAGCAGAAGAATGTCTGAGATTATTGAGAAAGGGTAATAAAGTGATAAGACAAGACAGCCCAGAACTGAGTCCTGAGGACCACAAAAATTAAATAATAATTTAAGGTAAAGAAGGAAGGAGCTGCTAAGTCTTTTAGACAATCAAGGGGAAGCATGCTGTATATTTCTTAGGAGTCCTCAGAGGAATTAATATCTTTACCTGTCTTGCCTACCATGCTGACCCTATAGCACACTTCTATCCCTTTATCTTCCTTGCCTATCTTACTCTACCAAGTCCCTAATACCTCCCCCCTTGGATCACCTTTCAAATCAACTATTTGCACACAAGTCTACACCTTGGGCTCTGTTTTAGGTCCAAGAAGGAAGAACCAAAGGACTAGAAATATGACCAGGAGAGTATATTATTGCAGAAGTAAAGAGACAATGTCAGGAGAGAAGGGGTGAGAAAGGATTTTGAAAGCTGCTGAAAGGCTGAGTAATACACGAACTGGTTTGATGGTAGAAATCGGTGGTGATCTGTTGGAGCTGGGATGGCGGTGTAAGCAAGATTGCCTTGGGGAAAGTGTGGCTGAACTTTGGTTTGAGGGGAAGCTGAGCAATCAGACACTAATTGGGGATGTGGCATGAAGGACATTTTGTCTTGATTCTCATTTTTTTCTTTTAGAACATGAGAGTTATTAGAGAGTATGTGAATGTTGATGGAAATGATCCATTAGAGAGAAGTGGAAGAAACAGGAAAGGGGACAGTTACCTGAGACACAGAACAGATAGAATTCTGAAAGAAAGGTTGGCTCTTCCTTCATAATAAGGGGGCAGATGAGTGGAGGACTGCAGATGTGGATTTGGTGATGAGACGGTAACGTGGAATGTAGTTTCTAGGTTCTCAGGGAACTTTGAAGCAGGTGATGTGCTGAGAACAAAAGAGGCTGGGGCAGTAGCAGGGACATAGACAAGGTGTGGAATAGTCGCTGTGGTGGTGAGGGGGAGAGTGCTCTAGTCTCTCAGTGTTGAATGAGCATTTGCGGCTGGTGACCAGTAAAGAATCATGATCACAGCTTCTCTGCTGTAAGATTTTTGTCCAGCAGTGTTTAGCTCTGTTGGATACCGTCCCAGAGAAAACGCGTTGCTGGATTCATCAGTGGGGTTTGCTAACTGGTTGTGAGGAAAGGAGAAAGAGCCCAGGGAATTGAGGGTATTTGCAAAAGAGTCATCACAAAGAAGAGCTCTGGAACAAGGGCTATTGAAGGAGGAAAGTGAATTCCTGAGGGGGTTGGTCGATAGATAGAAAGGAAGCAATAAGGATAAAGGATTGCAGTTCTCTGCGAGGTCAAAGGATCATCGCAGTGGGAATGCTCTAGAAGAATAAAGGTGTGATAAGAAAAGAGGATCTCTGAAGGAATGATTGTGTTTGTGGTATGGTTTTTGGTGACGAACTCTGTTAGGTATTTAATTCTTTAAATTCCTACAAATTCTGTTCTATACTGTGATAGGGCCACATAGGGATAAAGTACATTTTCTTTTGTCTTAGAAAAAAATCACCTTTACCTTTTCCCTATTTGTCAAAGCCACTTTTGAACTGGGCTTAGATCATCACATTATCTGCTCCTGGAAGGCATCGTGAATCTGGTGTAGTTTTCTACGATTCTGGGAGCCTTAGCTGTTCTCCTGCTTTATCCTGAGATTTCAGGAACAGACTACGTTGAGGAAATCCTGGTCCTGAAAACAAATGTCATTATTTCCTCAAAGGAGTTTATGATGTTCAACTCCAGCAAAGGAGTTTATGATGTTCAACTCCAGCATAAGATGCCACCTGTCATCTTATGTTCTAAATATGCCAAACTATTGACATGTATGTAACTATGTTATTTATCTTTTCTTTTCTACATGCATTTGCCAGAAATGGCCTCCCTCCCTGGTCTCATACTCCTCTTTCGGAGATAGTTCAACGTGGTGTTCTGTGTGATATCCAATTTGACTACCCCCGAGCTGCTTCTCAGTCTTGTTAGCTATTCATCCTCTGTGCTGAAATGAAATTTTATACTTTATTTTTTGTCTTAGTTTATTACAATAATTTACTTATGTGACTGTCTCTTTACTTGACTGTGAGGGTTTTATTTTGTTTTGTTTTGTTTTGTTTTGTTTTTGAGGCAGGGAACATGTTTATTCATCTCTGTTTTCTGAATGCCTTGCCTAATTCCTGGCATATTTTAGGTGTTAAGCAAATATTTGTTAAAAAAAATTAAGAAATGAACTGATGAATTCCATTTACCTTTTTATAAAGCATGCAGCCATCACTAACAACCATCATGATATGAAATGGCACACAGTTATAAGCTTGTTTGCTGACTCTTACATTGTTGACACTCAGAAGAAAAGTGTCACCAAACACATTTTCATAATGAAGCAGATCTATAATCTGGCATTTACAACTCCTGTGCTGCTGTGGGTAGAGTGTGGTTTAGGAGGTGGAGAGAAAGGGGAGACGGTGCAGTTCTTCCCAATTTATGAGAGGGCTGAGGAGCAGAGATGAAAATGCAGAATGGCAATCAGATTAAAAGAGCTGATGAGATCCTAAATACATCCCTCAGGCCACAGGAGAGCCCGAGGGAGCAATCTTGGGAGGACTAGAGACCATTGAGGGGAGGCAAAAACTGGGCTTCCCACCACTAAAATAACAAGAGATAAAATGAAACCCACTTATCTGATTTTAGAATTCTATCTGGGCATAGAAACCTTCAAATTATTTATTTATACATAGTGATATCAAGCTCTATCTACTTCCACTCCAAAGGGAACTCTTAAATAATCAAATAAAATGTTGAGGTTTCCTGCCCGAGTTACAAAGAGGAGGAAGAAGAAAAAAAAGACAAATAGATTTTTGAGATACTCTTTTTCTAATAGTATATTTTAAGTGAATATCAAGAATTATTCATTGTTTTCTCTTATTCAACATAAAAAGGCTCACATTTTACCAAGTCCTTTTCTGTGCATCAAAAATCTATGTATTTTTAGCTTTAAATAAGCCTAAATACAAATATTTATTTCCTTTTCTCTTTATGTTGTAGACAGACATTTGTTAAATGAGAAAATTCTCCAAATAGGTCAATTTTCACTCAAAGATGGGGTTTAGGTGTTTATATATTCTAATTTACCATAAAAACTCATTTTAAATTATTTCAACCACTTACGTTTAGCATACATCTTACATACATAAATAACATGCTTTTAATGATGCCCATCTTGCAGTCACACCAGCTTTATTTTGACTTTAAAAATATATTTCCTTTTTAACAGAGTAGCTTAAAGTATTAAATCTGTTACCAGTTTCAGGAGAATGATAGGTTAAATGATAGATATTTTTCCATGTGGGGAAACTGAGGGAGACAATTTGGTTTATCAGAGGCCCTTGACAAAACTTGGGAGGTATATGAGTAAATGTGGGTTTACAAGACACAAAGGGAAATCAATGATACAAATAGATTCGGATGCCTGGGGGCCAGTCAAGTAGTTTTATTTATGAGTCTGTCTTTGCTTCTTCTTTTTTAGAGAGTCTAGGTCTCGAGATGAGGGAGAGGGGGCATCTGTGTGGCTTCAGGATATCTAAGAGTGATATCAGATGTAAACAAGGGACAAGGGAGAAAATAATAAATGGGAAAGACAAAAAGAAGCAAAGTCAGGATGATAGAGAGGAAGCAAAGAAAGGAGGACGGTGCCAGGGAGAGATCTACACATGGTTGGGATTTTAGGGTTCCACTGATCACTTCCAAGCCCCAGTCCAGTTCCTACTCAAATGGGCCCATTTTAGACAAAAGGCAAATAAAATGTCTCCTGATGACAGTCAAATAAACAGGCTCATAAATCTGCTCTATTTGGAGTGTCAAAAAAATATGAAAGTAATGGCAACGTCTACCTATATAGGCAGAGGCCAAGGGTTACAAGTTAGGGAAGATGAGAGCCGACATGAACAATCACCAGATATTCCAGGCTGAGAGGCAGAAAGCAAACCTCGGAGTTGGGTTTATGCATTGGAAGAAAAGGAAAAGTGAAAGTTGAAGACAAAAATAAAAACACTCCTTGAATAGTCTCTCCCGGATTCCCATATTTCTAAGCGGAATAGAGGTCAACCTAAATGTCCAGATGGTTGATTTTCTACATTTCTTTGGAAATTACTATCTTTTTTGGATTGCCATGCATCACATTATACTGTTTTCAGTTTTTCCTACTGCTTGTTTTCTACCAATCACCAGGGCACTTGTCTGCATTCAATGAAGAATGAACCACCCCTGGATGTTTTTCCACATCAGTTCCATTCACCATCCTAGAGGTTTTCCACATTCATGTGGAAGACACATCAGCACCTTTGCTTAACTTCTTCAACTTCCTCCTCTTCAGTCACCAGTTCATGGCTTCGATCTGCCGACTGCAAGATTGGCATCATTAAAAGCAAACAGTTAAGCCCTGGATGTGAAACACTTTCTGCTCCAATGCTCCCACCCCTCTGCCAGCCGCCCCCATACCCCTGAGACCTCTCCAGAACTCTCCACAGTCCAGATCCCTGGTCCTGGGTGGAGGAATGCCAGTCCTCTGCTCCAGCCGGAGGGGTGACTGTGCCTGACCTCTGCATTGCTGTCATGAAGTGTTTGCGCGGCAGTCCTGTCCATGGCCATTCACACAATTTTATCAATATCTAAGACTCCTCCACTTTTGAAATTATATGCTCCTGATTTATACTCTAATCCTTCAATTCTGTCTTTCCTTTTCCTTATTCCTTTGCTCCTCTTTAGCTGTTTTGAGCTCCCCACTCTTTTGAGTCCTCGGGTTGCTCTCAGACATCAGCTTTCCTCTGTCTTCACTTTTTTCCCTATTAAATCTCCCTCTATTTACCTTAACTCCATTTTCTCCAACATCATCCTTTTTTATTTCCTTGTGTTTCTACCACATCTGCTCTGCAAAATTTAAATGAAACCCACAATCCATCTTCTCTGATCTTACAACCACCCAAGTTTTGGAAGAAGAGAAAAACCAAGTAAGTGTACAGAACATCATGCCTCAGCGTGGCCGAGGGGGATCTGCAGTCCCTGGTCAACCCCCTTGCCCCTCATTACTTATTCCAAATTCTTACTTCTCTCCTCCCGTGCCTAACCTGCCTCTCAGTGGAGCCACTTGCCTTTTACCAGAGATCTCCCCCTAACTTTGGAGAAAAACTTGTATTCTCTGACAGGAATGCGTTTACCTTTACATTCTGCACCTCTAGTTTCTAAAACTTTGACCATGTCTTTTTACCTTTCCTTTCAGAGCTGAGGGAGGAAGCTTCCGCTCCTTGGTCCAAGGCCAGAACCCGCTTAGGATTTTTTTTTTTTGCGGGGGGGTCTATTTCATCCTTTCCATTACTTCTCAATGTCTCCTCCAACAACGATTCTGACTTTCTTCCTCTGCAGTGGCTCATTTCTCTAAGCTTGAAAGTTTGCTCATGCTCATCTCTTTTAATAAATGAAAACCCAACTCTTTTCCACCTTATGACTCTTCTTGCTACCACATAGTTTGTCCTTTCATGCAATCATTTTGGTTA